>NW_006408777.1:590371-598768 GCF_000296735.1 Chrysochloris asiatica | reverse complement strand
CTTCCCTTTTCACTCTTTTTATTGCTTAACTCAGAGTAACTGTTATATGTGTTGTCTGTTTCCTTGGTTTATGGCAGCTGGTATTGGTTCTTGCCTGGGTTTTTGTTTTTTATAAAGTGTTACTGCAACTTGGCTATTTGGCAGCACTTGCTGACTCTTTTCGTGTAATGTAGGGGTACAAAGAGTCCTCCAATAGTAGAAGGGAGGCTATGTGACAGCCAAGCAATACCAGTCGGTAGAAAACAAAACCAAAAGCAAAATCAAAAACAAAAGCGATAGAGACAAAAACAAAGCAAGACAAAAAACAAACAAAAAAAAAGAATTCAGCATCAGAAAAAATAACAAGATTAATTAAGACAATCTCTAGTCACACACAGAAACACACACACACACACACACACACACACACACACACACACAAAGGACCCTGTATAGGGTTTCTAAGGAGCATCTGGTGGGTGCGAACCACTGACCTTGCAGTTCAAAAGGCTCTGCAGTCTGGTCACTTAACCTGCGGAGCCACAGCATGACTGCCTTGTTGCTGCTGGTAAAAACCACCTCAGAGTGTCTCCGCCTGTGCTGGCTTGTGCCTTGATGGGCGGGCCTGAGCCTTGGTGTTGGGCAGAGGGCTAGCCTAGGCAGAGGGGGTGGAGGGCGGGCTTAGTGGCTGCAGGCAGATGGCGTCCCTGTCTGATGACATCAAAAAACGTCTCTCTCTGTTACCCTGCTCTGTGGGCACCTGGCCCATTCTACATCCACACCGACAACGCCTCCCATATCAATGAGCCCCCCCCACGAAGGACCGTGCCAGTTCCTGTGGCCCCGCCAGCTCTCTGGGCGTGCCCACCCTCCGAACGGGTCCACTCAAACCCCGCTCTCCAAGCTCTGCACGGGGTGGCCGCAGTCCCGGAGCGGGAGCTGAGCGCAGGCCCAAATGCTCACAACTCCCCTGCAGTTCAGCCCTTCAAAAAAGCAAGTCCACAATGTTGGAGGCTGAAGTCTTACATTTGCCCAAAGGCTGTCTGTCTACCAGGCAGGGGCCTCCCCCGTGCGATATCACCCACCCTTACCCAGAGCCCGTGCACCTGTGCTGCCAGGTCAGGGAAGCGCCCTCCACTGCCATTCTTGTGGAGGATGCTTCTCAAGGTCACTTCTGGGCTTGACTAGAATTTCTTGTTGTGCCCACATGCTTTCTTGTGCTCATTATGCTTTGTCTCCACCTACAGAATGGTTCTCTGCCCTGGGGTGGGCCGGGAGTGAACCTTGTCAACCTGTCATACTTGCTGGTTAATCATTCCCTGGACATGCTTTAATTTTCTTAAACTTCAGCTTGAACTTTCATAGGAGCAATTATTTGATGGTCAGTTATGCAGTTGGCCCTGGGCTTATTTTGACGGATTGCTTTGATCTCTATAATCTTTTTGTAGCCAGTTTGATTCCTCTGCATTTTGTCTGGTAAAGTTCACATGTAGTGCTGCCATATATATCATTGAAAATGGTATTTGAAATGGATAAGTTGTTGGTCTTACAAGACTCTATCATATGATTTTCAACATTATTTCTATCAACAAGGTTGGGTTTTCAAACTGCTAATCCTCCTTCTTTGTTTCCAGTTTTGTTTCTAACTTTTGCAGTCCAATCACCAGTAATTATCAGTGCAACTTGATTGCATGTATGATCAAATTTCAGAACCAAAGCAGCATGTAGCCCACCATGGTATGACAAACTGAGATGAGTGGTAGAAATAGAAGCCTATAAATTGTATGTTCTAATTTATCTAAGGTTAAAAAAGCAGTTAGAGGATTATGTTCAGTTGTACTAAAGAAACATTTGTCATCCAAGGTCAATTGGCATAACATAATCAAAAATGACAATGGTCTACATCCTGCTTTGGTGAATAGTGACTGAGGTCTTAAAAGTTAGTGAACAACCATCTAAGGTGAAACTATTGGTCTCTCCCTTCCTGGAGGAAAGAAGTGATGCATGGAAATAGTCCAGTTGACTAATGGACTACAAGAACATCAGTCTTCACAACCACCAAACCAGAAGAACTAGATGGTGCCTAGGTACTAAAACCAACTGCTCTGAAAGGGATCACATTAGAAGGTCCAGAAAAGAGTGGGAAAAAATGTGTAACAAAACTCAAAACCATGAAAAAGACCAGACTTACTAGTCAACTGGAGGCTGCCTGAACTCCCGAGGCAATGGTAGTCACCCTAGAGGCTTAGAATTGAATTCACCCCATGACTTAAGGTTTAGCCAAGTAATAGTCAGATTATAGGGAGAACAATAACACTAGGGGTGGCATAAACACTTTAGAATAATCAAAAGGTCAGTGTCTTCCTAAGAACAAAATTTAGTAGGATTAGGAATAGAAAAGGGAAACAGAGGGAGGACATGTGTTACACATGGTGTCACATTGTTGGGATTTCAATCAGTGACATGAAACTAAATGCATATGCACTGTTGAATGGAATACTGCTTTGCCCTGTGGACCTTCATACAATTCAAAATAAGAAGTGTGGAAAAAATAAGAAACACTACCCTGATTTTGGTGCTTTTAATATATGAAGCCACATACCTTCTTTCCTAAGTTAAAACATTTTTTTTTTTTTCCAATAGAGAGCAAATCTTTGAAACACTAATTTATAAATGCCATAGGTAAAATGAAAGAGATTGGACATGTACTGTATTTGTTGTTATTGGTAAGTACCGTGGAATCGGTTCCGACTCACAGTGACCCTTCACAGGGTTTCCGAGGCTGTAAATCTTTATGGGAGCAGAAAGCCTCATGTTTCTCCCACAGAACGGCTGGTAGTTTTGAACTGCTGACTTTGAGGTTGGCAGCATGACTCATAACCACTACACTACCAGAGCTCCTTATGTACTGTATACTCTTAATTAAAAAAAATTATTGTCAGTTTTATATGACAATATGTAGATAGATAGATAGATAGATAGATAGATAGATAGATAGATAGATAGATAGATAGCATTGGAATAAAAACTATGTAAGCAAGGTGAATTTAGAATGGATTCTTAGATGTTATATATATTTTTTATATATTCATTTCTCTTATAACTTTAGCTACCTGATGTAGATGTCAGCCTGGTTATTAATTTAAAAAAATCATTTAATTATTAACTAAGAAGGACTTTCAGGTAGACTGAAGCCTTGCTTTCAAAGATTAAGCATTTGAAAATTTTGTTGTTGTGGTTTGTGCTTTACATTTCAGATAGGAAAAGAACATGTAGGCCTGAAAGCTGTGACTGAAATTCTCCAGGATATTCAATATAAGGTAAGTTATTATTTAAAATAAAAGTATTTAAAAGCAATTGCATTGCTATATATATAATTGTATGGTATATGAAGGACCTTCATTAAGTGCATATGAAAATTCCATTATCTTTAATTCCATTTATCCATGAACTGTTTGAAGCCGACTCATATATTGCTGTTGTTGTTGTAAGTGCCACCTAGTGGATTCCGACTCATAGTGACCCTATATGGGTTTTCCAAGGAGCAGCTGGTGAATTTGAACCACCAACCTTGCAGTTCAAACTGACTTTGTCCAGTGCATATATATGTTTGTATATATATGCTATTACTGCTGTGTGTTGTCGAGTTGGTTTCAACTCATAATGACACTACATATGATTTCTGAGACTGTAAATATTTATGGGAGCAGCTGTAAAGCTTTCTCTCTTGGAGCAGCTGGTGGACTCACACTGCTGACTTTACAGTTAGCATCCCAGCATGTAACCAACTATTCTACCTACTACCAGGACTTCTTACTAATGCACTGGACTACAAAGTTGGTTTGAACTGTAACGTTGGCAGTTCAAGCTCACCAGCCACTCCTCAGAAACCCTATACAGTGTTGCTATGAGTCAGAGCCAACTCAAAGGCACTTAACAACAAAACAACAACAACAACACACATACACAGACATATATATATGTGTGTATATATATTTAAAGAGAGAGAGACCTGGTGTGGTACTGTATGAAAAGAGGAAAACACTGGACTGCTAAACAGAAGATTGCTGGTTCAGACCTACCAGGTGCTCCTTAGAAACCCTATACAGGGTTGCTATGAGTCAGGAACCAACTTGACAGCACTTATCAACAACAACAACAACAACAACAAATTATATATCTATCTATATGTATATACACATATGTATGTGTATATATGTACATACTTATTTGTGTGTGTCTGTACCTGGAGTGAGCATCACAAGGTCAGCTGTTTAAGCCCACCAGCTATTCTCTGGGAGAACGATGAGGCTATATGTTGTTAAGTGCCATCGAGTCATTCCAACTCATAGTGTGACCTTATACACAACAGAATGAAACATTGCCCATTCCTGCAACAATCTTACAATCGTTGCTACATTTGAACCCATTGCTGTAGCCACCGTGCCAATCCATTTCATTGAGGGTCTTCCTCTTTTTCTCCAACCCTCCACTTTACCAAGTGTGATAGACTTCTCCCTGGACTCTTGACAGTATATCCAATGTATGAGAGACTTGTCTTCCAGGAAGCATTCTGGCTGTAGAAAAAAACACACAGATTTTTTGTTCTTTTGGCAGTCCATGGTACTTTAAATATTCTCCTCCAACACCATATTTCAGTTGCATCACTTCTATGGTTTGCCTTATTCACTGTCCAACTTTAGCATGGTTATTGAAAGTACCAAGGCTTGCAATAGGAATGGGTCTGTTTCTTCAACTGATAGACGTCAGTTATCATGGAAAAAGTTAGTTGGATGTCTTTAAAGTGCCTGGATTTCATTAAAGTAAGGGAGAGACAGCATTTATATGATAATTTTCCCTATTGCATCTGCATCATTATAATAATTTTATAAGAGACATCCCACTAATGTGACAGTTCTGTCTGCCTATAAGACCTGAGAAATGTAAGGAACCCTGGTGGTACTGTGGGAAAAGTGTTGGACTGTTAACTGCAGGGTTGGTGGTTCAACTCCACCAGCTGATCCTTGGGAGAAAGATGAGGCTGTGCACCCATAAAGATTTAGTCTTAGAAACCCTATTATCATTGATTCAGATGATTCATTATGAGTCTGAATCAGCTTGATGATGATGGGTTTGGTTTGGTTTACTTAAAATAGTGATTCAAAGTGTCAGTTGTTGAAAAATGGCTCAGCTATTTCCCTTAAAACTTAAATCAACTTTTTATAAAACTGGATTAAAATGAAATCTTTTTATAGTAGTATTAGGATAAAGAGAGTAGAATAGATCCTAGAAAGGAATTGTTCAGTCCAAATATGACAAAACAAGAAGTAGAGAGAGCCAGGGTTGTTAGGAGCTAAGAAGCAAGCAGGCAGAGGAACGTCATTTCTAAGAGCTCCCTGAGCCAGGGTTTGGACTTTTTATACTGAAACTCAGGTCTCAGGGGTGGATGTGCATCCTGCTGTCAATGCCATCGAGTTGGTTCAGACTCATAGTGGCCCTGTATAGGATTTTCAAGGAGTGATTTGAATGGTTGATTTTGCAGTTAGTTGTTGTTGTTGTTAAGTGCCATCGAGTCGGTTCCGACCCATAGCGACCCTGTACAGGGTTTCCGAGGGTATAAATCTTTACGGGAGTAGAAAGCCTCATCTTTCTCCCGCAGAGCTGCTGGTAGTTTCAAACTGCTGACCTTAAGGTTCGCAGCCTGATTCGTAACCAGTATGCTACCAGAGCTCCTTTTGCAGTAGTACAGTGCTTATCCTACAGTGTCACACCAGGACTTCACAGATGTGCTAGGAGCAGATAGAGTAGCTAACCAGGTATAGATAGATAGACATCATTTGTCAGTTTTCCACCAAGAGTTACAGAGGTAGGTTATCTTCAGTAGCAGAAGGAAAACAGGCTATAGACTGAGGGCAAAGGATCTAATTGGAACCAACCAGTGCTGCTTCAATGATACACCCATATAGCTATGCGGCAATTGATACCATCCAGGTAAACCTTCAATCTAGTCTTTTACTTCTAATAAAGTTTTTACTCTAAAAATTTAGGAATTTTATGTTAACATGGGATAGTTTTCTTTTCTTTTTTTTTTTTTTTTTTCTGTCTTTTTCAGGGGAAGACCAAAATAATACCCTGCTTTAATCCAAATACTTTATTACCAGGTAAGCATTCATTCAATTGCATAAGTCAAATTTTATCTGTGGATAGGACCACATTGTTTCCCTCAAAATATATATGGTGGTGGTGGTGGTAGTGTGCCGTGGAGTCAGTTCTGACTCATAACAACCCTGTATAGGGTTTCTGAGGCTTAACATCTTGACAGGAGCAGAAAAGCCTCATCATTCTCCTGCAGAATGGCTGGTAGTTTCGAACTACTGACCTTGTGGTTAGCAGCCCGACTCATAACTACTACACTACCAGAGCTCCTTCAAAATACATATAGGCATATATTATTATCTAATAATGTCTCTTTGTAATTTAAAAGATCTGTAGCAGGTACCAATTTCAAGTTGCTCTAAGTGTGGGAGTAAACCATTAGTTCTCTTATGCCTTGAAGAACTTTTTTTAGGTTTAGCATTTGTTAAAAAAACAAAAAACAAAACACACTACTTGGGTAAAACACCAGCATAATAAAATAACATTAGTATATAAGATTAATCAGTGAAATGCTTACAAATCACTACCATGAAATAAACTTCTGATCCAATTTTGTAAGCATACTAATTTGCAATGGCACTAATATTTGGATATTATTCTACTTGTTAATGTACTCCTGGGCAGGTAAGGTTTCTGTGTAGACTACTTAGAATATAATTTGAAGTACATGGAGTCCTGGTGTGGTGTTGTAGGTTAATACGTGAGACTGCAAAGTCATTTGAACTACAAGGTTGGCAGTTCAAACTCACGAACCGCTCCTAGGAAATCCTATGCAGGGTCGCTATGGGTTGGAATCAACTTGATGGCACTTAACAACAACAACAACAACAATACTGGTGGTCTACAATTTTCTGCCTAAATTATGAGCTAATTTTTCGTGTTTCAAACAAAGCAAAATTTTGATACATTGTATTTTCTGTTCTTTAAATTCAAATTGCTCTACAACCCATTTTTGCCATATTTTGAATATTTACATATCATATTTAATCATGAATTCTTCTAATCAGCTGATTTCATAAATATGTTGTAATTATAAATATGATTTAATATTGTGATATGATGTTAATAGTTTACTAGTGAGTCCTGGTGTGGTATCGTAGGATAAGCACTTGACTGCTAATCACAAAATTGGCAGTTCAAACCCACCATCTACTTCTTGGAAACCCTATATCAGGTTGCTATGATTCAGAACTGATTCAAAGGCACTTAACAACAAGTAAAGAATCAACATAGAAATAATTAGAAAATAATAGTTAAAAATATAGACTTTGAAGTCAGACTGGATATATTTGAATCCTGCCTCTGATTATTAGCTGAGTGACTTTGAACAAGTTACATAACCTTTCTGTGATTCGATTTCCCTATCTGAAAAACAGTGCTAATAATAGCACCTCTGTTTTTGACTTGCTGAGAGGGTTAAATGAATTCATGTAAAATGGTTACAACAGTGCCAGGCATGTGTTAAGCATTTGATAAATTGTTGTTTTTAAGTGCTGTTGAGTTGGTTCCGACCCATAGCGACCCTAAACAGAGTCCAAGGCTGTAAATCTTTACAGGAGCAGAAAGCCTCATCTTTCTCCCACAGAGCAGCTGGTAGTTTCAAACTGTTGACCTTATGGTTTGCAGCCCGATTCATAACCACTATGCTACCAGAGCTCCTTAATAAATAGTAGGTATGACTATGTGGGTAAGAATATGTAGGGTTGCTATGAATTGAAATTGACTGAAAGGCAACAAGTTAAATGAGAATCAATCTTGCAAATTCTAATAAAGATAAAAAATAATATGGATATACTTTTGCTAATGTCACTAAAGTTGATATATGTATCTATTCATTCATCCATCTATCTGTTATCTATTTATATGTCTATCTACCTATCTGTCATGCACTGGACTTCATGGTTGGATTGAACCATAGGATGGCAGTTCAAACCCACCAGCCATTCCTTGGACACTCTACACAGGGTCTCAACAAGTCAGAACCAACTTGACAGCATTGTGTATCTCTATCTCTATTTATCTATCTGTCTGTCTGCCATGCCGTATTTAATAATTAGTAATTCATTGATAGAAATCATTGTAAACAATAGATGATTTATCATGTTTTCCCTTATTTCTTCCTCCATGATTAGTGTAAGCAGATATATGAGGCTCTAGCTTAATCATTACATAAGTCTGATGAGTACTATTTGGATAGTTGCCGGGGTTTGACCTCGACATAGTTGTCACGAGTGTTTGGTTCACGAGGAGGGGAGATCCAGC
>NW_006408777.1:588388-589601 GCF_000296735.1 Chrysochloris asiatica | reverse complement strand
GGTGTCTTCATGGTTATTATGAATTAATTTGCTTTATTGTGCTCTGACCCCCTGTACAGACCCTCTGCTGCGAGATTACTGGGTGTATGAAGGCTCTCTCACTATCCCACCTTGCAGTGAAGGAGTGACCTGGATATTGTTCCGATACCCTTTAACTATATCACAACTACAGGTGAGTGTGGGGATTTAAATATTTCAGAGTGAAGTACTGAGTTAAAAGGCTAAGTATTGTTTACGTGACAGGAAAATACTGTCTATGTTTTAGCTCCCTTTAGATCCTTCATATCTTTTCAAATGAAAGTTAAATGTCTTGAGCCAGTGAAAGTAATTCAAAGGTCAAGTCTGAACGAAACCAGCTGTCATTATGATCTGTATTTTTAAAGTTAGCTTTTAGAGAGTAAATAAAAATCACTGAAATAACCAAAGTTTTGATTAGTTTAGTCATTACTTTATGCAGGTTTTCCCAGGTGTGGAGTGAAGTGAGAATGCTAGTTATTTCTGGAAGTCATATGTGGGCTTTGTAATTGCTCTTCCTTGGTATGCATTCTGGGAGATACAGAAGGATGTGGGAGCTGGAAATGATGTCCTGGAAAATTCTGGATGGTTCTCTAGCTCCACTTAGTCACCTGCCTCCCATCTTAAACACTTGCATTGGTGTCCTAGATGTTGCTGCCCAGAGAGTTCAGGCATCTGAATGAATTGTTAACAAGGATTTGAACTCATAACACTTGAGGCAACATCAGTGTAATATGTTTAAACTATGATTTTGGTGCTTTTACAAAATGGGTGCTTAAAATGTCTCTTGTTTCTCAAGGATCCATCTTAGGGATATTTTCCTTGAGATCTCTTAGGTGGTGCAAATAGTTACTGACTGGAAGACTGGTCTAGTTATCTACTTTCCAAAATCAGCCATTGAAATCTGTGGAGTATAGTTCTACTTGGAGACACATGGGACCACCATGAGCTAAAGTTGATAGCAACTTGATTGATGTATTTTCTCTCTATGATCAACCTCAGAGGCAGTATTCTAAAACAGACCAGATGTTCTTAGTAACTTTTTTTTTTAAATGTTTTATTGTGAATTATATAATAGTTTACATGAGAGAACTTTAGTTTTACATTCATTCCATCGTATATCATTTCATTGCCATGGTTCCATTCCCCTCCATGCATCATCAACCGACCAAAGGTGTATCCTAGAATCCTAGAAACC
>NW_006408777.1:572224-573689 GCF_000296735.1 Chrysochloris asiatica | reverse complement strand
AGCTCAAAATGCCTGTAACTCCTCAGCAGTTTGATCCTTTAAAAAAGCAAGTTCATAATGTTGAAGCCTAAAGTCTTATGTTTGCCCAAAGGCTGTCTGTCTATCAGGCAGGGGCCTCCCCTGTGCAATACCACCCCCCGCTTTCTCCAGAGCCCGCTTACCTGTGCTGCCTAGGCAGGGAAGCACGGGAAGTCCTCTTAGTAACTTTTTATAAACTTCTTTTATATCCCTCATAGTTTCCTGAAGTAAGATATTCAAGTTTACTAACTGCTCAGTAAAGCCTTCTTTTGTTTGTTTTTGAATTTTAAAATTCTTCCTTTCAACTTTTAAAAGTTTCTGTTTAATTCTGCATTTCTAAGAATATTGAATTTAAAGTATTTCTTCTTCATCTTCTTTATCTTTGTCATACCACCTTTATGTCTTCTTAATTTTAATGTGATGAATTCCTTTATTTATACTGAATTATGAAGTCCTTTATTTATTATTCCTTGAAATATTATGAATTCCTTTATTTATTCTTTCATCTATTCTTACAAGAACTTTTTCCTAGAGTCAATTTGGCACAGCATATACAGAGGTTATAAAAACATAGTCTCAAAAATTATATCTTAGAGGTGGGGAAGCAGTCATGATACACTGTGGTAAGAAGATGCTCCAGAAACACAAAGAAAGAATCCAATCCAGCCTAGGCAGTCCAAGGAATAATTCCTAGAAAATATTAGTTCATTTGGTGGAGAAGGAAGAAGGTAGAAATTTGTGCCTGAAGTTAAGGATTCAGGTTTGAAATAATGATACATATGTGTGGGGTTTAATAGCAAAGGATGGTTGCGGCAACCTACCTAACTTACACAGCGTAAAGAAGAAAAACTTGAACAGACCTACAACAGAAAAATAAATCAGGTCATCAAGGAACTCATAATAATAATAAAAAAAAAAATCCAAAGGGCTTCACTGATGAGTTTTGCCAAACATTCATCATTCATGGAAGAGATGTCACAAATTCTACTCAAATTATTCCAGAATATAGAAAAGGATGGAAAACTTCCTAATACATTCTATGAAACAAGCATACCTTCATCGCAAAATCAGGGAAGGACATCACTAAGAAAGAAAATTATAGACCAATATCCTTGATGAACATAGATGCAAAAATTTTCAACAAAATCCTTGCCAACAGAATTCAACAACACATCAAAAAAATAATACATCATGACCAAGGCAAAGCCGTTTGAACTTCCAGGTTGGTGGTTCAAACTCCTCAGAAACCCTATACAGAGTCACTATGGATCAGAATCGAATCGACAGCACTTAATAACAACAACAAGTGGGATTCATATCAAGAATGCAGGGTGGTTCATTATTAGAAAAACAATCAGAGTAATCCACCATGATCATATCGGTAGATGCAGAAAAGGCATTTGACAAAATCCATTATCCATTCCTGATATAAACACTCAACAGAGTA
>NW_006408777.1:544817-571612 GCF_000296735.1 Chrysochloris asiatica | reverse complement strand
AGGACCTATACAAAGAAAACTACAGAACGCTACTTCAGGAAACTAAAAGAGACTTAGAAAAATGGAAGAATATACCATGCTTCTGGATAGGAAGACTTAACATTGTGAAAATGTAAATACTGCACAAAGCACTCTGCAGATATAATGCAATCCCAATCCAGGTTCCAATGATATTCTTTAAAGAGATGGAAAAAATTATTACAAACTTTATATGGAAAGGAAAGAGACCCAGGATAACCAAAGTTCTACTTTAGAGGAATAAAGTTGGAAGCCTCTTACTCCCTGATTTAAAATTTTACTACATGGCTGGAGTGGTTAAAACAGCCTGGTAATAGTACAATGAAAGATACATAGAGCAGTGGAACAGAATTGAGAATACAGAAATTAACCCATCTGGTTTTTCACAAAAGGCCAAAATGAATGGGGCGGAGATAAATTGAATGGGGAGGAGATAGTTTTTCAACAGATGGTGCTGGCAGAACTGGACAACGATATGCAAAAAATTGAAATGAGACCTGTATCTCATACCATATACAAAATCCAACTCAGCATGGATTAAAAACCTAAATGTGAATCTCAGAATTATAAAGGTCATCAATGAAAAAATAGGAACAAATTTAAAGGCTCTACTACAAGGCATGGCGGCCTGGTGTGGTGTTGTGGTTTAATGCGCCAGACTGCAAAGCTGTTTGAACTGCAAGGTTGGTGGTTCAAGCTCACCAGCTGCTCCTCGGAAACCCTATACAGGGTCACCAAGGGTCATAATCAACTCGATGGCACCTAACAGTGGCAACAAATAAAAGGCACAAATAGACTACCAAACATTGTGAGAATTGTACAAACAAAAAAAGAAAAAATAGATGATTGGGACATACAAAAATTTGAAACATCAAAAGATGTCACCAAAAGAGCAAAAAGGGAGCCTACAGAATGGGAAAACATGTTTTGCAATGACATATCAGACAATGGACTCATTTCTAAAATCCTTAGGAAACTACAACACCTCTACAAGAAAAAGACAAATAACTCAATTAAAAAATAAGCACAACACATGAACAGACACCTCACCAAGGAAGAGTTCTGGGCAGCCAACAAACATATGAAGAAATGTTCACAGTCACTAGGCATTAGGGAGATGCAAATCAAAACAACAATGAGACGCTATCTCACACCAGCAATAACAGTGAAATTCAAAAAAGCAGAGGACAATAAATGCTGGCAAAGATGTGGAGAGACTGGAGCCACCCTACTTTGCTGGTGGGAATGCAAAATGGCCCAATCACTCTGAAAAACAGTATGGCGCTTCCTCAGAAAGTTGGAAATAGAAATACCTTATGATTCAACATTTTCTTTACTTGGTATATATCCACAAGAAATATGAGCCATGCAGAACAATGTTCATAACAATGCTATTCACAGTAGCAAAAAGATGGAAACATCTTAAGTGCCCATCAGTGGAAGAATGGATAAACAAACTTTGGTACATACGCACAATGGAATATTATGCTACCTTGAAGAAACAAGGAAGCTGCAAGGACTGCATAATATGGATGAACCTTGAGGATATTATGCTGAGTAAAATTAGTCACAAACTGACAAATATTACATAAGACCATCATTGTAACAGCTTAACAAAAGTTACCCATACTAAAAGGAAAAACAAAAAAAAATTTTTGGTTGGTTACTAGAGATGGGAGGGAGGTGATGGTATAGCACAGGGGAGGGGATAGTCACATTATAGTTCTGGTGTTGGGGAGGGCATTATATAAAAATGGGGAAGGGTATGGAAGAACTAGGTAGATAGGAGAACATTTAGGCAGGTTTTCAGGGGCTTAATGGGACAGACGTAAATAGTGAAGTATGCTCAACCTTGGAACAACAGGGCTGTGTGATACAGGGATCAAGGCATAGTCTAAATTGGTTAAAATAGGGGAAATAATGATAAGATGCTTGACTATCTTAAGAATATTGGTTTACCTTGCCTATAATTGTAAAATAGACATTTGAGTGGGATAGAAAGAAATATCAGGAAACATGATTACTGAAAGCTTGTAAGCGCGTCTTGAGCTGATGGGAATACCTAAAAGGTGTACTAGAACTTGCCCAGTGAAAGTGTCTTCCTTTGGAGCCTTTGTAGTATATAGAACCTTAGGTGGAATTCTGATCCCCATCCTGAGCCTTCTGAGGTGAACATTCCATTTGAAAGGACAAGCAGATTAGTCTGGATTAGCTAGAGGAAAAGAAGATACTTCTTGAAAGAATAACCAGCAGGAAAAGTCAAAAACAAAAACGAAGTCTTATTGGCTACCACCACAAGAACAAGCAAGTTGTTCACCAGGGAGCCATCAAGGCAAGCAATCAAGTCCCTTCAGGATAAACCTCCTTCCAAGACTGAAACTAAAAGGGAGCACAAGAGCAGGCATGTATGCTTGTTGGCGACCACATTGGTCTACTGGTTAGTGGAAGTGGGGGAAAGGCAGCTATGAAGATATAAACTGAGATCAACCACATTCCATAGACTCCCAATGACCTGGAGATGAGAGAGAGAAGAAAAAGGGTTGGTTGGTCTGAAGTATGGTGAAACCTGAGGACTCCTGGGCCCATGGACAAGGACATAGCCATGGATATGAAGTAAGGGGAGACACACAAGAACACCCAAACTTGCAGATGGTATCCATTTGACCTACCTTTGATGGCTTGATGATCACAGCTCTGCTTGTTGTTGTTGTTGTTGTTGTTGTTGTTGTTAGGTGCCATCAAGTTGGTACCAACCCATAACGACCTTGTGCACAGCAGAACGAAACAATGCCCAATCCTGGGCCAGCCTCACTACTGTTGCCACTCTTGAGTCCATCAATGCTGCTACTTGGCCATTCCATCTTGTTGGGGGTCTTCCTCTTTTTCTCTGACCCTCCATCTTACCAAACATGATATCCTTCTTCATTGAGATGTAATCCATACTGAAGGCTGTGCTCTGTGATCTTCATCAGTAAATGTTTTACTCCCCTTCACTTTCAGCAAGCAAGGTTGTGTCATTTGCATATCGCAGGTTGTTAAATGAGTCTTCCTCCAATCCTGATGCTATGTTTTTCTTCATATAACCCAGCTTCTCGTATTATTTGGTCAGCATACAGGTTGAATAAGTATGGTGAAAGAATACAACCTTTTCACACACCTTTCTTAATTTTAAATCATTCAGTGTTCCCATGTTCTGTTTGCTTCTTGGTCCAGGTACAGATTCCTCATGAACACAATTAAGTGTTCTGGAATACTCATACTTCGTAATGTTGTCCATATCTTGTCATGATTCACACAATTGAAAGCCTTTGTATAGTCAATAAAGCACAGGTAAACATCTTTCTGTTATTCTCTGCTTTCAGCCAAGATCCATTAGACATCAGCAATGATATCCCTCTTCCACGGCTTCTTCTGAATCTAGCTTTAACCTCTGGAAGTTCTCTGTCAATGTGTGATTGTAGCCATTTCTGTATTACCTTTAGGAAAACTTTACTCGCATGGGATATCAAAGATATTGTCTGATGATTTCTGCATCCCATTGGGTCACCTCTCTTTGGAATGGGCACAGATATGGATCTCTTCCAATCAGTTGGCCAGATAGTTGTCTTGCAAATTTCTGGACAGAAAAGAGTGAGTGCCTCCTGTGACGCCTCACTTTATTAAAATATTTCAATTTTTATTCCATCAATTCTTGGTGCCTTGTGCTTTGCCAATCCTTCAATACACCTTGGACTTCTTCCTTCTTTATCATTGGCTCTTCATCATATGCTCCCTGTTGAAACAGTTGAACATTAACCATTTCCTTTTGGTACAGTGACTCTGAGTATTCCTTTCATCTTCTCTTGATGCATTCTGCATCATTCAGTAATTTGCCCAGAGAATCTTTCAGTAACGAAAGTCGAGGCTTGAATTTTTTCTTCAGTTTCCCCAGCTTGATAATTCTGAGTGTGTTCTTCTTTTTTGGTTTTCTGATTCCAGATCTTTGCACATTTTGTTTTAATATTTGGCTTTATCTTCTTGAGCTGATCTTTGAAATTTTCTGTTCAGCTCTTGGACCTCCTCATTTCTTCCATTTGCTTTAGCATCTCTATGCTGGAGAGCAAGTTTCAGTGTCTCTTCTGACTTCCATTTTGATCTTTTATTTCTTTCTTGTCTTCTCAATGACTTTTTGCTTTTTTCATGTATGATGTTCTTGATATCATCCCACAACTCTTCAGGTCTTTGGTCTTTAGTATTTAATGTATCAGATCTGTTTTTCAGATTATCTCTAATTCAGGTGGGATATATTCAAAGTCATACTTTGGCTTTCGTGGACTTGTTTTCATTTTCTTCAGCTTCAGTTTGAATTTGCATATGAATAATTGAAGGTCTGTTCCATAGTCTGCTCCTGGCCTTGTTTTCACTGCTGATAAGGAGCTTTTCCATCGTCTCTTTCCACAAATGTAGTCAATTTGATTTCTGTATGTTCCATCTAGTGAGGTCCATGTGTATAGTCATCTCTTAAAAGGTATTTGAAATGAACAAATCATTGGTTTGCAGAATTCTATCATACATTCTCCAGCATCGTTTATATCACCAAGGTCATATTTTCAACTACTGATCCTTCCTCTTTGCTCCCAACCTGTGCATTCCAATCACCAGTAATGATCAATACATCTTGATTGCATGTTTGATCAATTTTCAGATTGAAGAAGTTGGTAGAATTCTTCTATTTCATCCTCACTGGCTTTAGTGGTTTGTACATAAATTTGAATAATAGTGATATTAACTGGGCTTCCATGTAGGTGCATGGATATTATCCTGTCACAGACAGTGTTGTACCTCATGACTGATCTGGATATGCTCTTTTTGACAATGAATGTAACACCAGGAAGATAAAAAAATTTTGATAAAGGAAATAAGTGTAAATTGCTACAATTTGATGAAGTTGATGTATACTTATGGATATTGCTGTTTTTGTTGATAAGTGCCATCGAGTTGATTGCGACCCATAATGACCCAGTATAGGGTTTCCAAGGAGCAGCTGGTGAGCTTGAACCATTGCCTTTGTAGTTCAAACAACTTTGCAGTCTGCTGCATTGGCACAAAGTGCCAGCTCAAAAAAAACCAACTGAGAGGGAAGGAGTCTTCACATCAAGAATCATACCTATCCCTTCTGTACACAGGGTTGATAGGGACAGGCAACTTAGACATTGGCTACCTACAATGGGGGTCGGGGAGAAGGGCAAGAAAACGTGTAGTGACTGACTTACAAGTTTTCAAGAAGGAGTTTAATTTCAGAGTTTGCAGGGGAAGGTAGAATTCCCACTGAAAAGTTTTCATCTTGTCTAGATAGGTCTTATGAAAGGTGATGGGGATAAGATTCTTATGATTCAATAGTGAGTAACTGTTACCCTGACTAATTGCAATTGTCACTAGGTAGAAGATGTGTAACAAAAGGGGGAGAATCATTAATCTTACATTCCAGAAACAGTGAAACCTAGCACCATCAAGGTAGAAAAGCATGAGCAGAACGTGGGACCCTATCCTGAAAAACAGTGACACCAGAGATGGAGGCAGAGATGAGGACATGGAGAGCAGCTGAGGACTGTAGACTCATGGAAAGAGAAAGACTGTGTGCTAGTGGCCAGCATGCAGGCTTGCAGAATGTGCCCTTGGGTTGTTTAAATGATTATATATTTCTGAATGCTTTTGTGTACATCCAGAAAAACAAAACAAAAAACAGATGAAAAACAAGGAAATACTGTTGAATGATGAAGCATGGAGGGGATTGTACTCATTTCAGTGAAACTAAATAAGGTAGGATGAGTGTAAAATCGACATTCTCCCATGTAAACTATCACTCAATTCACAATAAAAACTTAAAAAAAAGATGGTTGCTGCAATAGTAGATCATCCTCATAATACCAGTGAGTTATATTTCTTGATTTGTGGTGTAGGCTAAATCTCTGTACTGTCATTCAAGAAGCCACATTGTAAGAAGAACATCACTTTCAGGGATGCTTTTGTTGTGAATGTATAGTCAGCAGAGAGTGGAAAAGAGTGTGGAGGATCAAAGGAGGAGTACTAGAAATGTTGAATACCACTTAAGTGTCCTTTTTACTGACTGGAAATTAGCCCCGTTGATGTATCTCACTGTAAAGAAGTGTGCACTGGCTTTGTGTCCAAGAGGAAGGTGAAATGAATTAAATGCTCCCACAAGCAGTCATTTGCTGCCACTGGAGCTTAAGGTGGAAAGAGAACAGGGTAACTAAACCTAGCCCAGCATCACAGTGCAGGTGAAGATGATGTTAGGGCAATTAAGAAGGACTTATCCAAGAGGTTTGAGAAGAGCCCAGCGATGTGTCCTGGAGTCCAGTGTAGGAGAGAGCATTTTCAAGATGTGAAGGAAGGGGTTGACAGTTGGCTCTTATTCTTTATTCTAAACTGATAGACATCATCTCGCTTAAATTCTGGACCCTACTTGCTTTTGGATGAAAAATATCAATTGAATTTCTTTCATAAGGAGAAGTCTCTCATTTGGAAATCAAGTAGAAGAAGTTGAGGGTCTATAGTCACATTTGTTCAGCATTATTTTCACTTAGAGTAATTTTCTAAAATTAGGTCAGACCTTTTATGTAATTCTTATATTTTATGTAAAAATTTTCTCTGTAACTATAATACATTTTGGTATATTGAGAGAAATAATTAACATTTTTGAGCCACTAAAAGAAAAATTTCAGTTTCACTTAGCATTTCCATTGAAGACTCCTTGGTGCAATGGCAAGGGAATGCTACTGTTTAGTTACATTATAAATATTGATTAGCCTTGTGCAAACATGAGCTGTAACATTTTGCTACCATATGTTTAGTATGTTCTGTTAAGATCTATTGATATATTACTATGCTATTGGATCTTGCAGAATTTAAAGGGAGTCTGTTTTTGCATTATCTATCTGAGTAAATCCAGTGACAAAGTATAACTCACTCATTCTCTTCTTTTATTTGGAAACACACCATATCTTCATAAAGGGAGCCACAGCCAAAGGAAATGTACTGGAAAGAATGTCAACTGCCCTTGCAAAGAGGTGCTTTTCCAATTACTTGTAGCCTTGAAAAAAAAGATTTCGATGCTTTTAGCATATAGTTCCATTGAAGCATCTGTTCAAAGGGCAGTAAGTGTTTAACTGTGTTTATACACAGATACATGTACATATCATCAGATCTAGCAAAATGCAATTTAGAAAAAAATGGTCACCTTAGAATATTAATCAGTCTGTTCTTGTCTTGAATGCTTCACTTAGTGTTGCTTAAGATGGCAGTAAAAATGGAAGGATTCAGTTGGTCTGAAATCTAGATGAAGAAAAAGTAAGAAACCTATTTTGTCATTTAAAAAGGAGCAAAGAAATATATTTATATATAAAGTAGCAAAAAGAAAACAGAAGGACAAATAGAATCTTCACACATATGATAATACTGAGAAATCTAAAACTTTAAATTGATCCCTCCTGCATCACTGGGTAAACTTACATAATTGTAGCTGCTACTGCAGTCGATTTGAACTACAAGGTTAGTGGTTCAAGCTCACCAGTCACTCCTTGGAAACCCTCTACAGGGCTGTTATGGGTTGGAACCAACTCGACAGCACTTAACAACAACAACAGTATCATTCAAGAAATAACTGGTGTATTGAAATGCATGATCTCCCATGGGTAAGAGTGTCTGCACTAGCAGCGTTAAAGTGGTGGTATTCTATGGAGTAAGTGCCCATTCATAGTAACCCTGTACATGATATCCAAGCTTGTAAATCTTTGCAGGAGCAGAAAACCTCATCTTGTGGTTCAAACCGAACTTGTGGTCTAGTGCTTATCCTATAATGACACATTAAAGTAGAAGATCTAAATCATAATGCGTTCCTATGAGTGTACAATAGCTCGATTCAGGGAGAAATCATGTTTGGCTGAGGTGTAATTTTGGCAATTAAACCCACTGTGGAGCAAAAATATATAGAATAAATGTTTGTCCTAGTTGTTGTTATTGTTAAGTGCTATTTAGTCAGTTACAACTCATAGAAACCACCAGCTCTACAAAGCCATAAAGTGGCTGGTGAGTTTGAACTGCCAATTTTGCAGTTGAAACCGACCTTGCATTCTAGTGCATTATCCCATTGCCACACCAGAACTCAATATTTTGTATATTGTTAGAATCAGTTCTACCTGTTTCTTGATAACTGAAATTTATAGTTGTGTCTCACATTGTATTACCACTGCACAGGATGTGTGGTGCTCTTTGGAAACTGTATATAGAGTCAGCATGAATCAGAAATGACTCGATGGCACTTAATGACAACATACAAAATGTTACTGCTTTGGCATCTAATTAATAGATAAAGCTGATGATATTTTTTTCACATTTTGCTTTTCATAGTATGTATTTGTATTTCAGTGTATGGTCTATGCTTAGCACACATCTGCAGACTAGTCATGTTTCAGATGCTCTATGGTTTTGTGGCGCTGTTGGTTTCTGTAGTGCAGCTTTAGATGTTTCCATCCTGTGAGACTCCTTTGCTTTCTTAAAATGTTATTGTTAGGTACTTGGTGTTCTCTGTAACAGAAATACCCTCTGCAGTCATGGACCACAGCTTAATTGTTATTTAAGTTTCAGTGTACATGGGCCATCAGCACCTGCCCAGAAGCTGTGGACAGAAGGCACAGAAAGAGAGAATCCAGATCTCTTTTAGGCAGGACTTGATAAAGAGGAAAGTTTACATCAGTGTTACTGGGAAGAGGAAGATGCTCAATATTACTTTTCTCTAAGCTCTTCCTTAAAAAATAAACAAGACCAGAAGGGAGTCAGTGGAATAGTGAGAGTCAGCTTTGGATAAGAGGTCAGTAAGAAAGAGGGAGCAATGATATTAAACAGTGTTTTCGCTTCCTAGTGTTAGAATAGTATACCACCAAGGGAACATCAAGATTTCAGTGTGTATTTTTTGGGATACACAATTCAATAACAGATAGAAAGTTGGATGATGGGATAGAAAAAAAATAAACAATGAAAAATTACAGTACATGAAAGGTACATAAAGGCCATAAAGCATAGTACATGCAATAGATCCATATATAGGTAGACTAAGCAAGGTCGGCGGTTCAAGTTCACCAGCTGCTCCTTGGAAACCCTAAACAGGGTTGCTATGGGTTGAATTGAATTGACAGCACTTCACAACAACAAAGTACAATTTGGTTTTGATTCTCTTATTTCACTAGTACAACAAGGAATTATTCTAACTCACATATTGCCATTATTCAAAGATAAAACAGTATGGGAGCAGTTACATTTATGTATTATGTTTCTTGTTTGGTATTACGGTACACAGAGAATAAGTCAAAATTCTCATTTGTTTAGGACTCAGTCCTAAAATCAGTTAGCACCATACCACAAACACTGAAAATTAGCTCTTTAAATGCATCATTCTACATTCTAAAAGCAGCCTTCAGGCTGAACTTTAGTAGAGACTTAGAGTTTTGAGTCAGTAGAGATTGGAATAAACAACTTAGATCAATTAGAGGTAACAGCCTTATTCAGAGAACAGGTATTCAACTCTGCTACCCTCAGAATAGAATGTCCCACTAAAGTGTTACATTTCTGTTCTCTCTTAAAAATATGTTTTAAAAATGAAGTTAAAAACGAAGCCCACATTTGGTAGAATAGCATTAGACGTCAATGGAACATACGTACAGATGTGTGTGGCAATGACGGTTTCATAGTGCCCTGACATTTGTATTTTGTTGGAGATGTTCATCCTGAAATAGTTCTGTCATTTTTCTCATTTACTGTATCTCCTTTCAGTTTGTGGTAGTTAGAATGGATTGTGTTAGTGTGCTTTTAAAACCATTTGAAGTTAATAACGGGTTATGAGAGGTGCTTGGTTTCAGAAAAATTGACATTTCAGAAAGACATACTTTTCCCTCGATCTCTGTTGATGTTTGAAGTCTTCAAAGTGTTGCTATGATCAGAGAAAAACTATTCTTGTGAAATAGATTTCCCTCAGAGAACAGTATTTAGAGACCATGCAGCTATAGATTCAAATCATCTCTTCTGGAAGAAGCTCACAGAAGATGCCAGCCTGGGCCTTAGCAATTCATCTTCAGTTCAGAATATGTAAATATAAAATTAACCCAGCTTTAAAATAAACTTTGACATCAACCAACAATGGAATATTTCTTTCTTTTTTTAACTTTATATTATGGCCTTAGTGAAGGCTTATAGAATGGATCATCAATTTTACATTGAGCAAATCAGATACTTCGTTTCATTGCATTGATTTCAAGACCCTCAGTGTACAATATCATTTGTCCCACTTCCTCCCTATGTGTCTTGTTTCCATTGCTCCTTCTTTCATCACCCTTCTGAATTTTGTCCTTATGTAAATGCTGCCCTTTTGGTCTTAAGTGGTTGATCATTCTGTGATGTGTGTACCTCACTAGTGTTCTGTCTCTATATACCTCCTGCTGGTTGAAAATTAAACCATGGAGGTGAGGTCAAACCAAGAGCCCTAGTCTTGGAGTCCCCTAGTTTCTGAACAGTTAGCCTGATCTCTTTATGAAAAAAACCCCACAATTTTTAACGGAGTATTTCTTATACTATATCTATACCTAGGCAGTAAATTTTCTAACCCATTAATGGCCCTGCCCATGGTTAATAGTCTGTGATTTTAACTGTTACATATGATTCTATGTTAATTGTATGCCAGAACTAATCATTGCATATTATCTGTTTTCTTTCCAGTCCACATATAAAATTGAAGCTGCATTTTTATCTCAAATACTCACATTTTGGTTTGACTTCAAGTGAAGTTGTGTAATTTTATAATTAATAAGACTGCAAATATTGATTAGATAGTTCTATGTGCTGGGAACTATGCTAAGTGATTTTCATGAATTTATTTATACACCATCCTTGTGAGTTTGTCTCACTGTAATGACTTGTGTGTTCCTGTGATGCTGAAAGCTTTGTCACTTTGGTTTCAAATAACCAGCAGGGTGTCACCAGTGGTGGATAGGTTTCAACAGAACTTCAAGACTAAGAATAGACAAGGAAGAAGGAATAGACAGTTCAGTTCTGAAGGACTGTTATTGTTAAGTGCTGTTGAGTTGATTCTGACTCATAGTGACACTGTATAGGGTTTCCAAGGAGCTGATGGTGGATTTGAACCATGGACCTTGTGGTTAGCAGTCCAGTGACTATTCTACAGTGCCACACTAGCATCCTTTTAGGGATTAATCCCTAAAATCTTAATGAATAGCAGCAGAACACTGATGTAGTGCCAGAAGATGAGCTCTTCAGGTTGAAAGGTACTCAAAATATGTCTGGGGAACAGTTGCCTCCTCAAAGTGGAGTCGACCTTAATGGTGAGGATGGAGCAAAGCCTTCAAGACCTTAATTTGTTGGTGGGGCACAATTCAAAATGAGAAGAAACAGCTGTAAGCATC
The DNA here is from genome assembly GCF_000296735.1 of Chrysochloris asiatica. Taxonomy (NCBI): domain Eukaryota; kingdom Metazoa; phylum Chordata; class Mammalia; order Afrosoricida; family Chrysochloridae; genus Chrysochloris; species Chrysochloris asiatica. The sequence goes on along the minus strand of NW_006408777.1, from coordinate 560,126 downwards.
CCTTAATAATAGATTGTAGAATCTAGGAAAATTGGAAGTCATTAAAAATGAAGTGAAACTCATAATGGATTGATATCCTAGACATTAATGAGTTCAGATGTACTGGTATTGACCATTTTGAGTTGGACAATCATAGGGTTTACTATGCTGGGAATGACAAATTGAAGCAAAATGGTGACACACTCGTTGTCAAAAAGAGCATTTCAAGTTTTGTCTTGAAGTGATATGCTATTTGTGATAGGATTATATCTATATACTTACAAGGAAGACCAGTTCATTTGGTTATTATGCAAATTTACACACCAACCACTAAAACAAATGATGATGAAACTGAAGAATTCCGCCAACTCCTTCAGTCTGAAATTTATCAAGCATGCAATCAAGATGCATTGATAATTACTGCTGATTTGGATGTAAAAGTTGGAAATAAGTGGAAGGATTTGCAGTTGGAAAAATATGGCCTTGGTGATAGAAATGATGCTGGAGATCATATGATAGAATTTTGCAATACCAACAATGTACTCATTGCAAATACCTTTTGACAAAAACATAAACAGCAGTTATACACATGGACCTCAACAGAGAGAATACACAAGAATAAAATTAAGTATATCTGTGGGAAGAGAAGATGATGAAGCTTAATATCATTAGCCAAAACAAAGTCAGGGACCAACTGTGGAACAGACCATTAATTGTTCATATGCAAGTTCAGGCTGAAGCTGAAGAAAATGAAGACAACCCCATGGCCAAAATTTGTGAGCTTAAGTGTACCCCCCGCCCCGAATTTACAGACCACCTCAAGAACATATTTGATGCATTAGAAACTAATGATCTATGGCCAAATGAGTTGTGGGATGACATCAAGAAAATCATACATGAAGAAAGCAAAATGTGTCATTAAAAAGATAGGAAAGAAAGAAAAGACCAAAGTGGATGTCTGAAGACACTTTGGAACTTGCTCTTGAACATAGAATACTAAAACAAATGGAAGAATGAAGCAAAAGAGCTGAATAGAAAATTTCAAAGGGCAGCTTGAGAAGATAAAAGTATTATCATGAAATTAGAAAACCAGAAAGGAAGAACATGCTCGGCATTCCTCAAACTGAAAGAACTGAAGAAAAAATTCAAATCTGAAGTTGAAATATTAAAGGATTCTATGGGCAAAATGATGAATGATGCAGAAAAAGTTAAAAGAAGATAGATGAAATACACAGAGTCACTGTACCAAAAAGAATTAGTCATTGTTCCAGACTACTTCATACAGGATATGATCAAGGACCAATGGTATTAAAGGAAGAAGTCCAAGCTGCACTGAAGACATTGGCAAAAACCAAGCTTCCAGGAACAGATGGATTATTTGAAATGTTTCAACAAACTGCTTTAGTGCTAGAAACAAACACATTCATCTAAGCCAAGAAATTAGGAAGCTAGCTATCTTGCAAACTGATTGGAAGAGCTCCATATTTGTGCTCATTCCAAAGAAAGGTGACTCAACAGAATGTGTAAATCATCAAACAATATCATTAATATCACATGCAAGTAAAATTTTGCTGAAGATGATTGAAAAACTGTTGCAGCAGTGCATAAACCAGGGGACTGCTAGCAGTTCAAGCTGGATTCAGAAGATGACATGGAATGATGGCTATCATTGCTGATGTCAGTTGTATCTTGTCTGAACACAGAGAACATCAGAAAGATGTTTACTTACGCCTTATTGACTATGCACTTTATTGCTTTTTAGGACTTTAAAGAGATCTTTAATATGCCCAATGCAATGCATTCTTTGATTTCTTGACTGCAGATTCCAAGAGCATTGATTCTGAGGGCTAAGGTATCCCTGATGTAAGCCATGGTATTTTTACAGTTAGATCATAAAAAACTATGGATAATTTTGCAAAGAATGATAATTCCAGAACAATTAATTGTGCTTATGAGGAACCTGTACATAAACCAAAAGGTAGTTGTTGGAACAGAACAAGGGATACTATGTGGTTTAAAATCAGGAAACATGTGAGTTAGAGTTGTAATTTTCTGTGTAAGAAGGAATGAAGAATGGCAATGTGGCATTTGCATTCTGTGGGTAAATCAACTAATAGATGTGCATACTTGATTTTTGCTTAAGTGCTTCTCCGGGAGTCGTGTCTTGAAGGTTATGGATTATTAGGAAGTCCAGGATAGATTAGTCTGACATGAATCAAGGTACCTTTTCACATGTAATGGGTAAGTCAGGGGTCCAAAGAGCCCTTGAAAAAGGGAGATGAATGTGGAAATTGACATCTAATAAATTAGGCTTCAGTATGTAGAACATCAGAGTTGTTCTTTAGACCTGTGCTTTCCAGAAGATTAGATGAACAGCAAAGAAAACGTTTGATGAGGGAAACTGTCATGTACAGTGTTGTTGTAGTTGTTAAGTGCTGTCGAGTCGGTTCCGGCCCATAGCGACCCTGTACAGGGTTTCCGAGGGTGTAAATCTTTATAGGAGTAGAAAGTCATGTACATATCCACCATCAAATCAAAGTGAAAATACAGTCCCATTAGAATTCATTAACTAAAGATATGCTGGTAAAGCGTTTAAAAAATACAATACTTTGGTCACTTTTTCTTATGTTGTTGTTGTTAAGTGCTGTCGAGTCAATTCCGTCCCATAGTGACCCTGTATAGGGTTTCCAAGGAGCAGCTGGTAAGCTTGAACTGCCAACCTTGCAGTTCAAATGGCTTTGCAGTCGGGTGCATTAACCCACAGCACCACACCAGTTATAAACAGGCATAAAAAGCATTCTGGGAAGAAATAGTTCATTTCCCTTTTAAGAACTCAAGCAGGTTTCTATAGCTAGTTGAATTGTTTGAAGACCTCTATAACTATGCTTCTGTTATGTTTATTTCTCTTTCAGGAGTTTTGTTTGATGTCTAGGTTTGGAAGAATTATGCCTGCTTTTCTCTTTTTAAGTGCAATTATCTTTTCTTTTTTTCTTAAATTGTTATGTTTTATGCACATTTCAAATGATTTATGGAAACCCAGCTTTGTTGATGCCTAGCCAATGATCCCTCTGTTTTTGTTGTCAGATAGAAGAATTCCGGAGGTTGAGAACACATGTGAAAGGAGCAGAACTTGTGGAAGGCTGTGACGGGATTTTAGGAGACAACTTCCGGCCCACTCAGCCCCTTAGTGATAGAGTCATCCGAGCCGCCTTTCAGTAGTCAGACACCAGGAGCACGTCCGTCTTCATCTGGGTATGAGCAAATTCAGTAGGAAAGCGAAGCACACAGTTACTACATCTCTCGTGCCAGTGTTACTCTTTTGGTGCTCATGATAATTGAGCAATAAAGTGAGTGCACTTTATTTTGATAAAACTTAATGACATTCTCAAGCCCCATCATTTACATATCAGGTGGTTATTTTAATTTCATGTGGTGATGACAAAACTACAATCTTTATATTTTCTCACCAGAGGAATCTTTAATTCCAAGTTGTGCTTTAATAATAACTGATGTTGACTTACGTAGGGAAAGTCACCCTGAGGCAGAGAAACAGTGATGCACAAGTACCTGTGTTGTTGTTGTTAGGTGCCATCTAGTTGGTACCGACTCATAATGACCTTATGCACAGCAGAACAAAACACTGCCCGATCCTGTGCCAACCTCACTACTGTTGCCACTCTTGAGTCCATCAATGCTGCCACTTGGCCAACCCATCTCGTTGGGGGTCTTCCTCCTTTTCTCTGTACCAAACATGATATCTTTCTCTAGCGACTTGTCCCTCCTGACAATATGTCTGAAGTATGAGAGACGACGTTTGGCTATCTTGGCCTCCAAGGAGCACTGTGGCCGCACTTCTTCCAAAACAGATCTATTGGTTCTTTTGGCAGCCCATGGCACTTTCTATATTCTCCTCCAACACCATAACTCAAATGCATCAATTCTTCTATTGTCTTCCTTATTCACTGTCCAGCTTTTGCATTCATATGAGGTTACTGAAAATACCATAGCTTGCGTCAGGTGCGCCTTAGTCCTCAAGCTGACATCTTTGCTCTTCAAACAAATTAAAAAGGTCTTGTGCAGCAGATTTGCCTAATGCAATATGTCATCTGATTTCTTGACTTCTGCTTCCATGAGTGTTGATAGTTGATCCAAGAAGAATGAAGTCCTTGACAACTTCAGTCTCTTCTCTGTTGATAAGAATGTTGTTTATTGGTCCAGTGGTGAGGATTTTTGTTTTCTTTAGTTTGAGATGTAATCCATACCGAAGGCTGTGCTCTTTGATCTTCATCAGTAAAAGCTTTAAGTCTTCTTCACTTTCAGCAAATGAGGTTGTATCATCTGCATATTGCAGGCTATTAATGAGTCTTCCTCCAATCCTGATGCCACGTTTTTCTTCATATAACCCAACTTCTCAGATTATTTGCTCAGCATACAGCCTAAATAAATTTGGTGAAGGAATACAGCCTTGTCGCACACCTTTCGTAATTTTAAAACATTCAGTGTTCCCATGTTGTGTTCGAACAACTGCCGCTTGGTCCATGTACTGATTCCTCATGAGCACAATTAAGTGTTCTAGAATACTCATACTACACAGTGTTATCCATAGTACCTGTGTTGTTGTTGTTATGTGCAGTGGAGTCGGTTATGACTCATAGCAACCCTGTACAGGGTTTCTGAGGCTGTAAATGTTTACGGGAACAGAAAGCCTCATCTTTCTCCTGCGGAACAGCTGGTAGTTTTGAACTGCTGACCCAGCCTGATTCGTAACCACTATGCTACCATAGCTCCTTATAGTACCTGTGTAGCAATGTACTATTTATACGCTTGAAGCTACAGCACGCAGTGTGTGTTGTGATGACTGGATGACAAAGGGACGAAAGGAGGATGATGGAGATCCTGATATTGACCCTTATTTTCTAGTTTAGATTTAATCGTTCTGTTCATCGAGGCAGGTGGAGGCAGGTCTGGCATGGATTGTATGTGATACTTGTTCTATGGAAGTGCTTTTATTTGCTGAGTCAAGTATTTATTAATTATCTAAATAAATAAGGTCTATTATTTTATTGATTGAAATATGACTGGGCTTCAAAAAGTTTGTGGAAAATGGAATTAAAGGATAATGGATTTTTTTTCCCCTGAACTTTTTGAAGCCCCCTTATCTAATCTATGCATTTTAATATATTGAATTCAGAGTATATATGATTTACCCTTAAGAAACATACAACCATCAAAAAGATAAGATTTATATAAGTGACTATATACTGGACTATATCTCTACCTTGTACTTGACCTAAAAGTGTATAGGTTACTTAGGTCGAATGGGTGTGTCTGCAAATCATTGCTTTCAGAGAGGGAAGTCCACTTCTATGTGGTTTCCTAGGACCTAGCTTTGAGTGTTGACTGAGCTGTTGTGAGTATATGAACACTTTTTGGTGCTGTGATCTTTGGGTCCAAGGAACCTGTAGTCCCCATGAAGGAGACAGTTGGCATAGAAATTTAAAAGGTAATCATTTTGTTCATGTGTTTCCCAAAATCCATTGTTTTAACCTCACATGGATTACTACACTGTATGTACTCATCACACCAGCCAAACTGCTTTCTCTGCATGTGCTTAATGCTTCTGGCCATTGCTCTTGCAGCCTTTCCTACCCATTTGTTTGCTTGTTGAAATCCTAGTCCACCAAAGGTCAAGCTCAAACACTTATTATCAGGAATCCTCTGTTTTTCCATTTAATTACACTTTGCTTTCCTTTCCCCTACTATTTTCCATGACGCTGTTTGTGTATTCTTATTTTCTCTACTTGATATCAAGCTTCTTAAGGATTTTTGTTGTTGTTATGTGCTGTGGAGTCTTAAGGGTTAGACCATGTTTATTTTTGCTGTAATCAATTATAGCACATAACGATTTGTGTTTTGAATGTCTTTAGGCAAATTAAAAGTTCCTTGGGACAATATGTCGTATGTCAACCTCATTTCAATTATTCATTCATTAGTTTCAGGGTTAGCCAGTATAATCCACATTTCCTTACAAAGTGATCTTTGTAAGAATATGTAAGAATTTTCAGTTATTCGTGTATGTTTACAGTAAAGAAAATTCAAGGATCCTTTAAGTCATTATTGAGCACCTCCTATGTGTTAGGTTCTGTGTATACAGAAGCAAGAACTGTCCTCATAGAGCTTATGGTTTGAGGTAGGGAGCCTGGAAATGAAGCATAGCCTGCAAAGAAATGCAATTAAAAATTGGCATGAATTCCATGTGTGAGAACAAATAACTGTGGGAAAGAGATTCTGATAGAAAGACAGTCTTTTGTAAAAGCCCTGAAGGAGTACTTCCTGTGGAGGTTGGTGAGGATTTGATACATTGAGGTACCTGAAGGAAGGTAGGGGGTAGTCATGTGAAGGAATCTTTATTTCATAGTTGTGTATTAAGAACCTCAAAGGGCTATTATCAGAGGAGTCAAGAATAACCCTGGCTGGGGACACAGAGCTATATGGCAAAATGAGTAGACACTGCCATTTACTCTCCCAACAATTAACCCACAGACTGAGGTCTCCAAACTTCCAATGGCTGCTGAGGTGTTAGAGAGTGAGCCTGAGACCAGAAGCAAGGGATCAGAGAAGTTGGGATGACACAGAAGCTGGGAGGACTACCTGCTAACACCAACACCGGAGCAGTTGTTTATCACATCCATTTTTGTATAGGGTTGAGCAACATTCCTAACAGCAAACACAGAAAGGGCGTTAAACTGAGGAAGTTCTAGCCTGACTTTTTAAGGTGACACTGATTGGTCAAGGGAGTTCATAGTCTGCACAATTAGGAGGGGCTGAAGAGATACTGTAATGTCACTGACACCCAAGCCAAACAGGTACTTGGGATGGGAGGAACTGCAAGAGCATCAGGTTAAGGGTAATAATTTAGAGTAGCAATGCAATGGAAACCGTGGAGGGAGTCTGTACAGGGGAAAAACTCCTCCTTCACCAGAGGAAAGCAGACTCACACCACTAATATCAACATCAGTTAAACCCACCAGTCCCCTCCCCCATGCATGCATATTGAATTCCAGAGACCAAGCTCTAAAACTCCTGGTGCAGCTCTGAAAAAAAAATCCTAAGCCTAAGAGTGCCCTCTAGTGGTCTTTAGGAAAAGATACCAACCCCACTACCCTTAGGTTGATTCTGGCTCAGTGGCCCTGTGGGGCAGAGTAGAGCTTCCCTTGAGGATTCTTGAAGTGGTGAGTCTTTGCAAAGGCAGAATACTGCATCTTTCTCCCATTGAGTGGTTAGTGGGGCAAGCTGGTAGATAGCTTGACATTGGGACACTGTTCCACTAGGGTGCTCAATTAGAAAAAAAAATTTACATGAAATTTAAACGCAGAAAACAGGATTTAAAGTAGAAAAAAAATAGCAAAACAGACAAAGTTCATTAAAAATAATAAGAAACACAAAATCATAAGAGAAGAAGAATTAATCAAAAGCAAAACATGAAGAAGCAGCAACACCAGAGATGGAGGCAGAGATGATGACTCTAGACTCATGGAAAGAGAAAGGCTATATGCTGGCAGCCAGGAGGCAGGCTTGCAGAATGTGCCCTTTGGTTGTTTAAATGAGTATATATTCCTGAATGTTTTTGCATACACCACCACCACCCCCCCAAAAAAAAAAAAAAAATTGAGGGAATAGGAGCAAATACTGTTGGATGTTGATGTACACAGGAGATTGTAATCATTGCAATGCAAAACATGAAAAAGAGGAAATTTCTCCTATGTAGGTCAGGCTAACAGAAAAGAACTGAAAAAATTCAGACTATGGTGTTAAAATATGTTTGTTGTTGTTGTTAAGTGCTATCTTGTCAGTTCTGAACTGCAAGTGAACCTGTATAGGGTTTCCAAGGAGCAACTGGTGAGCTGAACTGCTGGCCTTATGATTCAAACCAATTTTGCAGTCCAGCGCATTAGCCCATCGTGCCACACCCAGAGAAGAAAAGAAAAAACAACTAATAGAAATCATGAAACCAAAAAGGAATAAAATGAGAGACTCTATAAGGAAATTGAAAACAAAGGAAAACAACTGGAATGGAAGAATAAAGCAAGTGAATTAGAAAAAGCAAGAGAAACACTGAACAATCAAATAAAACAGACAGAATACAGAATAAACTAGAAGACAATCTAATTAATAAACTTACCAACTCTCCAGAAAAGAACAAAAAAACCCCAACAAATTCATGTGGTAATATGGGATACTATTAAGAAAGCTAGCATTAGAATTATTGGACCCCAAAGCACAATGACAACAACAAAGGCAGATAAACACTTTTCCAGGGTAATTTGAGAGAACTTCACAGAACCAACACTACAAATACAAACTAGAAGAGACACAAAAAATAAAATTTGTGTCATAGTCGAATGAAAATGTTGAAAACAAGACAAAGAGAGAATTCTGTAAGCAGCAAGATAAAATGTGATATAATGTACCAAGGCGCTTTTTTTATCAGAATCACTGTGGGTTTCTTCCCAGAAACTTTAAAGGCCAAAGGAAATGAAGTGATACACATAAAATACTAAATGAAAACAACTGCCAACCAAGAACTCTACATAGGAAGGTTGTTGTTCACAAATGAAAGTGAAATCAAGGCAGTCCCAAATAAACAGTAGATCTAGGAATTTTCCATGACCAGATCAGCATGGCAAATATAACTATAGGGACAACTTCAAATGGAAAGGCAAGACCATTAAGTAAATAAGGGAGTCTTGGTGAATCTATGGGTTAATGGGCTGGACTGAAAAGTCAGTTTGAACAACAAGGTCAACGGCTCAAGGTCACCAGCCTCTCCTCTGAAACCCTACACAAGGTCGCTATGAGTTGGAACCAACTCAAAGGCATTTAACGACATACAAGGATGAATCCAAAATTATCTGCTCTGTGGCTATAGAATTTATTTTAATCAACTTTCAGAAATGACAAATACATCAGTTTCCAACATAGTCTCCTTGCTTTTCAATACACTTTGTCCATCTGTCAACAAACTTTCATATTCCCTTATTTTAAAATGTTATAGGCTGAGCTATGAGCCACAAATATACCACCTATAGGGAGAATGCTTTAACACCTCAAAACGAAGTGTCAACAGTGTGGACAGAGGTGTGTGGACCTGCAGTGTAATGCAAGATCACAATGCCCTTGGATAACAGTCCTCTGTGTTTAGTCTGCAGCTTATGCTTCAGCTCTTCAGTGAGCATCTCACAGTAACAAGCACTTAGATTGTTGAACTTTTTTTCCTGATAGTGTTCCAATACTGGCCCTTGAGAATCCTAGAAATCTGTAAGCATCAATTTTCCAGCTGATGGTTGACTTTTGAACTTTTTCTTGGTCAGCAATTGAGGATGTTTCCATTCCATACTTTTGTTGTTTTACTCTCAGGCTCATAGTGATGGATCCATGTCTTGTCATCAATAATAATTTTTTTAAAGAAACTTTTACCTTCCTTTGAGTATCAATCCAAATTTTGTTTGCAGATGTCCAAACACTTCTGGTTATGGTTTTCTGTGAATTGCTTCAGTACCCTTCTTGCACAAACTTTGAAACCCAAGTTCATTATGGATTATCTCATAGGCAGAACCATGCCTGGTTTGCAAATGATTTGCCAATAATCCACTCTCATTCAAATATTCAACAGAATCATTCACAGGCATGTTTACTGTTGCCATCAGCTGTAGATGTAGATGGGTGTTTTGATATAACTGGAGTGCAGATAATTTTTGACTCAGCCTCATATTTAGACATAGGAATAAGTAAATAAATAATGAGAGAGAGAGAGCAATCTCTGAAAAAAAAAAAGCAACAACATGGGCAATAAGGACCCAAGTATATGGTATTACCAAGTATATTGTAAGTTCTGCAAAAATTATAACACCAAGTTTGTAAAAAATAAGTGCAAAGGAAATTTATCAAATACAGGTTGTATATTAATGTTAGTGGAGACAGACTAACAGAAATTGGGGAAGGAGGAATATAAGGAATAGATTTAATATGTTAAGGTTGCATGTTAACTGTTGTTTATATGTTAAGTGTTTTTGTAGTTTTAAGCTGTATATTGTCCTGGTGTTGCTCTGTGGGCTAATGTGCTGGACTGCAAAGTCGCTTTGAGTCACAAGGTCAGCAATTCAAGCTCACCAGCTACTCCTTGGAAACCCTATGCTATGGGTCAGAACTTACTTGACGGCACTTAACAATAACAACAATGTAATGTATGTGGTAATCATTAAGAAATCACTGAGAAAAAATACTCTGAAGAAAGAAGTTAACAGAAGAGTTAACAGAAGTTAACTCAGTGGCTAAAACCTGAACCCATGTGATGTGTCTTGTAGAGAGCCCTTTTCCTTAACCACTATGTTTGCAGAGGGCTAAGAGGGTCTCCAACAGCATGCAGAAGAGTGGCCTTCATGGAATGAGGAGGAGAAAATACCATGTGATGGCAGCTCTTGATGAGCGGGCTGCTTGGGGAGCAGAAGGGACAGCAATGGCTAGAGAAAGAATGTGACTGGAGGAGCTTTTTTCTTTTCTTTAAAGAAATTCGAGAACCTTGTTTATATGTTGGAAGAGTGAGCCAGTGGAGGGAGAAGTTGATACTGGAGAAAGAGGAGGTAATTCTAGCAGTGAAGTTTCTGAGAAGTGGTAACTGGTATAATGACAGACATGTTGACCAATGAGATACAAGTAAAACCCTGTAGGCCAATTGGTTTTTCAGTAAGGGTACTAAGTTCATTCAAAAGAGGGAGAAAAATAGTCTGTTTAATAAATGATTCTTGAGCAACTACATGCAAAAAACTTAAGCTAGAACCATAACTGAGATATGAAAATCAACCCAAACGATATCAAGGATAAATATAATCATAATACTCTTAGAAGAAAACATAGAAGTACTGCTTCAGGACTTAGGTTCTGACAACAGATTCTTAGATGTGACACCAAAAGCACAGGAACAAAGGATAAGATAGATAAAGTGGACTTCAGGAAATACAGATGGAAATTTTTGTGTATCAGAGGACTTTATTCAGGTCTTTTTAAAAACTTTTTATTGTGAATTTAGTGAAGGTTAGTACACAAGATCATTAGTTTTACATTTAACAAATTATATGTTTTGTTTCATCTCAATGATTACAATCCCCTCCCTGCTACAAGTTATCCTACTTCCTTCCTGTGGCTTCCCTTTTACATCTTATGTTTCACAAATGAACAAAGCAAAAATTTTTGATGTACACATATGAAACAAAAATATATATATTTGCTTAAATATCTAAAGTCAGCCTCCTGCCCTCAGAGGTGATGGCATGGAGAAAGAGAATAGCTGCAGGCTCTAAGTCCATGGACTGAGTATTCATGTCTATTATGAGGAGACAACTTACAGTTTTATAATTATATACTTGATAAGGCCTTAGTATAAGAATACATATATAGGGAGGTGGGAGAAGCAGAGTCAGGTAGGAACAGCTCCTTTGGGGAGGCGTGGAAAAACCAGAGAAGATGCTTTTATAGAGCAGCTTCAGAGCACTGGATCTAGTATAAGGTGCAGGGCATCAGTTTCCTGCACGCTTCAGTGGAAAAATTACTGTAGAAAGGAAAATACTGAGATTTTGAAATTGATCAGGATGTGGGACTCTCCCTGCTGAGATCAGAGGGCGGGCACAACCAGACTGATAGAGTTATACGGCACTAAAAACCACGCAGTGACATTTGAAAAAAGAGGTGTAGGGAATTCTACACATTTCTTTCCTCCTCTTCCCTGTTACACCCTCTCTGCCCAGCCCAGACGTCTTTAGGTGGTTAGGAGAACATCTCCAAAAGGGTCCAGTGTTGAGCCCACAGGTTTCCCATGGCACCAAGAGGAGGAGCCCCGTTGGTCCCACGGGCTGATCCTTTGGCAGCTGCTTATGATGTGTGACTGTGGGACCCAACCCTAAAGTTGACCTGGGTGGGATCCTTTGTTGCTGTCTACCCAGCAAGAAAAAGCAGGTCTGGCCATACAGACAAACCATATGAATACTCTGTAAAACCCCAAAATAAAGGCAAAAGCCAACATCAACTACTACACACAAGGATGCAGCTATTTTGAGAATTTTGCTGTGCATACATGGATACCTAATTGACCTTCAGAGATTAAAAAAAAAATAGTGGACAATCTTTCTTCCATTAATTTCTCATCTATCTGCACACCTCCACGGTGGTGCCTAGAGGAGAGGCCTTAGTGAGTGGACACCTCCACCCACTGCTTGAGGTTTCTACTGTACATGCATACTGATCTGCGCAGCAAAGGCTACTGGTCAGTTGGCTACAGTTTTATTTTTGTTTTTAAGTGGTGATTTTTGTCTGCTTTTATATTTTTGGTTTTGATCCTTTTGATCAAACTTTTTTCCTGGGGGTGGGAACTTTCCCTACATTACCTAAGAAGAGACAGCAATTGTGGTCATATAGCCAAACTTCAAGCGTACCCCATAATATCCTACCAGGGCAGGAGCCAATACCAGCTACTAGGAATCACATGTGAAAAGAGAACCCTATCTCCAGATTACATCTATCAGGAGACACCGAGTAAGTGGGAAAACACAGCAACACACATTAATTTAATCATTGGAAATGCACCTAACTACTGAAAATATCCAAGAAAAATCAACAAACGATGTCAGCCAAGTCCAAAAACAGAAAAGAGTAGCTGAGACAAATGACCTGGAAGCAATCACAGATTTCCCACTAGAAAAAGAGCAAGCTTTGGATCAGCCTGAGAAGGAATTCAGAAGAATGAAATGGAGACAAATTCAAATGCTCCATAGAAGGGTGGAAGAAAATAAGGAAGAAGTCAGGAAAGTGCTATAGAAGAAATCAAATATGATAGATATAGCATTGGAAACAATTTAAAACCTGCAAAAAGAGGTTCAGATGATTAATAATAAAATATCAGAAATGGACAATACACTGAAAGGGCAAAGCAGGAGAATTGAAGAGATGGAAGCCAGAACCAGCAAGTTGGAAGACGAATCTCAAGACTGCTAAGATAGAAGAGCAAGCAGAAAAAAGGATAAAAAATCTGAAAAGAGTCTAAGATTCATGCTGGATAACATGAAGGGTAATAACTTAAGAATTATTGGCATTCTGGAACAGGAAGAATCACAGAAGTCCACAGAGGAGGTAGTTGAAGAGCTTCTGGAAGAAAATTTCCCTAACATCTTGAAGGATGAGAAGATAAACATTCAAGAAGCTAAACGTACCCCAGGAAGGATAGACCCTAAAAGGAAATCAACAAGACATATCATAATCAAGCTCTCTAAAATCAAAGAAAAGGAAAGAATCATAAAAGCAGTCAGGGAAAAGAAAACTTAATTACAAAGCCAAGCAGATCAGATTAACCTCTGACTTCTCAGCAAAAAAAAAAAAAAAATCAGGCAAGAAGGCAATGAGCAGACATATGTAATACCCTAAAAGAATTTAAAAAAAAAAACTGCCAAACAAGAATTCTCTATCCAGCAAAACTGTCAATCAAATATGATGGTACAATCAAAACATTCCAGGATAACCAGAAGCTAAGAGATTTTGTCAAAGCCAATCTGGTTGCTTCAAAGCATCCTAAAGGGAGTTATTGGAACTGAAAAGCAACAAGAACAGGAAACAACCAGAGATTGACAGACGTGGCAACACCACCTAGAACTCAGATTAAAGATAGCAGAGTCCAGAATAGAACAAAATTACAAGACCGAATTCAAAGGACCTAGGAGGTCAACCAAAGACCAAAATAATAACAGTGTCAAAGAAGGGAAAAATATAGGAAAAAAGATCCAGGTGGTGAGGAGGTCAGGTAGATTTCAGGATACAATAGAATGCCTTAACTGGAGGAAAAAGTTAATAAACTATAAGGTAACCCCAAGGAAAGTTAATACTTCACAACTTACCATGAAAATGAAGATCCAAGTAGAACAAGGAAACATTAAAACTAAGAAGAAACTGATAAGAAATAGTACAAAAAAACATGTACTCAGCACAAGAAGGCATGCAGAACAAAGGAACGAACAGCACCACAAAAAATTAACGTAATGACAATAATTAATTCATACCTATTGATAATTATACTGAATGTCAATGGATTAAATAGACCAGTGAAGAAACAAGAGAGTGGCAGAATGGATAAGAAAACAAGACCTTTCTTTATGCTGCCTGCAAAGGACACACCTTACACAAAAAGACAAAAACAGACTAAAAGTTAAAGGATCAAAAATATATATCAAATTAACTGCAAAAACAAACAAACAAACAAACACACAAACAGGAGTGGCAATATCAATCTCCAATAAAGTAAACTTTAAGACAAACACTAGCATAAGACAAAAAGGACACTACCTCATGATTAAAGAGTCAATTGTGTAAGACCACATAACCATAATAAATACCTAGGTTCCCAATGAGAGCACCAAGATATATAAAACAAACCCTACTAGAATTGAAGAAAGAAATTGATAAATCTCCAGTTATAGTGGGAGATTTTAATACGCCACTTTGGGAAAGGGATAGAACAGTCAGAAAGAAACTTGACAAAGTTACAGAGGAACTAAATAGCACAATCAACCAACTTGACCTTATGGATGTGTAAAGAGCATTCAACCCAACAACAGTATAGTATACGTTCTTTTCCAGGGCACATGGAACATTCTCCAAAATTTACCATGTGTATGGTCGCTAAGCAAGCCTCCATAAATTTACAAATATCAAAATACTACAAAGCATCTTTTCAGACCTAAATGCTATAAAACTAGAAATCAGCAAGAAGACCAGGGAAATAAAGTCAAATACATGGAATCTGAATAATACCCTGCTGAAGAGTGAGTGGGTAATAGAAGAAATTAAACATGAATTCACAAAGTTCCTAGAAACAAACAAGAATGAAAACACAACATATCAAAATCCTTGTGACATGGCAAAAGTGGTGCTGAGAGGAGAATTCATTGTGATAAATGCACACATCAAAAAAGAGGAAAGAACCAAAACTAGCACATTAACACAACACCTCCAACAATTAGAAACAGACCAACAGAGAGAACTTATCTACAGTCACCAAAAGAAAAGAAATAATAAAGAGCAGAGCAGAAATAAATAAGATAGAAAACAGAAAAACTTTCAAAAGAATCAACAGGACAAAAGCTGGTTCTTTGAAAGGATTAACAAAATTGACAGCCCATTGCCAAACCTAATGAAAGAAAAAAGGGAGAAGACACAAATAACACACATTAGAAACCACATGGGCGATGTCACAATGGAACCAAAATAATTAAAAAGGATAATAAAAGAATA
>NW_006408777.1:523789-540572 GCF_000296735.1 Chrysochloris asiatica | reverse complement strand
GACCCTGCTGGTATTTAAAATACCGGTGGCATAGCATTCAGAATCACAGCAACACACAAGCCACCACAGTATGACACACTGACAGACAAGTGGTGGCACTAGACATTAGAGAGATGCAAATCAAAACAACAATGAGATATCATCTGACTTCAGCAATAACCAGGAAGATCAAAAAAGTAGAGGACAATAAATGCTAGTGAGGATGTGGAGAGACTGGGGTCCTCCTACATTGCTGGTGGTATTGCAAAATGGTCCAGTCAGTCTGGAAAGTGGTATGATGCTTTCTCAGAAGGTTGGAAATAGAGATACCTTAGGATCCAGTAATTCTTCTACTTGGTATTTACCCACAAGAAATAAGAACCATTAACACAAGCAGAGATATATACACCAATGTTCATAGCAGCACTGCTTATAATAGCAAAAAGTTGGAGACAGCCAAGTTGCCCATCAATGGAAGAATGGATAAACAAACTGTGGCACATGCACACAACGGACTATTATGCTACCTTGAAGAATAACAAGGAAGCTTCAAACCACTACATAACATGGATGAACCTTGAAGACATTAAGCTGAATGAAATTAGTCAGTCACAAAAGGAAAAATACTGCATAGGACCATTATTGTAAAAGAATAAGAGAAAGAACCCACTTTAAAAGGAAAAAAAAAGAAAAAAGAAAAATTCTTTGCTGATTACAGGGATGTATGAGGTGGGGTGAGGGGAGGCTGGGGAAGATGGAGCACAGTGTAGGGAATAAACACAGTATAGATTGGATGCTGTGGGGGAGGGGGGATACACAAGAAGAGGGCAGAGAATGGAAGAACAAGACAGATGGGAGAACAGTTCGGCAAATTTTCATGGGCTAAGTGAGACAAAGGTAAATAATGATGTATGCCCAACCTTGGAACAACAGGGATAGAATAGAAGGTTTGAATGGGTAAAAGAGGGAAAATAATTTTAAGATGCTTGGCTGTCTTTTGAATCTTGGTTTCCCTTGCCTACCATTGTAAAATAGGAGCTCTGGTAGCGTAGTGGTTACGAATCGGGCTGCGAATCTTAAGGTCAGCGGTTCGAAACTACCAGCCGCTCTGCTGGAGAAAGATGAGGCTTTCTACTCCCGTAAGGATTTACACCCTTGGAAACCCTGTACAGGGTCGCTATGGGTCGGAACCGACTCGATGGCACTTAACAACAACAACAACAACAACCATTGTAACATAGACACTCAAGGAGGAGAGAAAGGAATAGCCAGAAACATCACCATAGAAAGCTTGTAAATCCATCTTCAGCTTGTAACTGATTGGAATACATAAAAGGGCACTGGAACTTGCCCAGTGAAAAAGACTTCCTGTGCAGTCTTCGCATTGCTTAAGAATCCTGAACCCCATCCAGAATCATCTGAAGTGGGAAATTTCCACTTGAAATTACAAGCAATCCAGCCAGGAGCAGCTAGAACAGATGATACTCTTGAAAGAAAGACCAGCAAGAAAAATCAAAAAGAATAACAGCAGTCTGACTGACTACTCCAAGACCAAGCAAGTTGTTTGCCTGGGAGCCATCAAGGCAAGTGGTTGGATCCTCTCAAAGCAAACCCCCTTCCATGACTAAGACTCAAAGGGAATACATGAGCAGGTATGTGGTCTTGCTAGTGACCACATTGGTCACTGATAAGGGGAAGTGGGGGAAAAACAGCAATGAAGTTGTGAGCTAAGTCCAATCATATTCAATAGACTCCTGTCAACTTGGGCCAGCAGTATGGAAAGGCCTTGGAACTCCTGCGTCCTGAGACAGGGACATGGTCACAGAGGACTAGAATGGAGAGTGAAGCATCCAGCTGATATGAAGTGAGGGGAGATGCACAAGAACACCCATACTTGCAGATACTACCTACTTGACCTGGCTTCAATGGCTGGATGATCAAATCTCGACTAGAAGAAGAAAGAAGAGGAAAAAAAGAGAATCCACTACAATTTGATGAGCTTGACCTATACTCAAAAAGGGAACAAATCTTTACAGTGATGATCATTCCCACCCCCTCAGTACACAGGGTTGAGAGGGATGGGAAACTTAGATATTGGGTAACCAAAATGGGGGTTGGGGGCCCACAAAGGCAAAAAATGACTGGCTTACAAGTGTCCCAGAGGGTTCAGGGGAAGATAGACTCTCCACTGACTGGTTTCCAATCTGTTGTGACAGGGCTGATGAAAGGAGATGGGGATAAGACTCTTGTGGTACAATAGTGAATAATTTCTACCAGGACTGACTGTGAGGGTTGGGAATGTAAAGGTAGATATTTTGTAACAAAAGCAGGGGAGTGGTTGATCCTGCAGTCCAGGAGCGGAGGTCCCTAATACTATCAAATGAGAAGAGTAGAGGGTGGGACCCTACCCAGAGATGCAGTGACACCAGAGATGGAGGCAGAGATGATGACGTGGAGAGATGGAGCAGCTGGGGACTCTGGACTCAGGGAGGGAGAGGGAATGTGTGCTGATGGCTGAGGGCAGGCTTGCGGGGTATATCCTTTGGTTGTTTGATGATTCGTGGAGTGGGTTGTAATCATTGCAATGAAACAAAATACGATAGGATGAATATAAAGCTGGTGTACGCCCATGTAAGCTATCACATAATTTACAATAAAAACGTTTATAAAAAGAATATATAAATAACTCTTGTAACTTAAGAAATAATCGAACACCGAATCAATTATCATACAATCTAGTGATTCCACTTCTAGGTATGTACCACAAAAATTGAAAGCAGCCACTCAAAGACATGTACAGCAGTGTTCACTGTGACACTACTTACAATACCCAAAAAATGGAACCAACCTGCATGTCAATTAATAAGCAAAAGGATAAACAAAACCTGGTATATACATACAGAGGAATATTATGTTGCTATAAAAAGAAAGTACTTATATATGCTATAACATGTGCAAGTGAATGAAAGTCAGTCACAGATGGACAAAGATTGCATGATTCCACTTATCTAGTTGATCTGAAATAGGGAAAGGTAGAGACACATTTTATTAGTGATGACCAGGTTTTGAAGAGTGAAGGATGGAAGTCATTGCTTAGGAAGCTCTGAGTTTCTTTTAAGTGCTGTCGAGTCAGTTCCAACTCATAGCAACCCTATATGTGGTTTCTATTGAGTGGCTAGGGAGTTTGAACCACTGACCTTGCAGTTCAAACTGACCTGTGATGGTTGAGTGCTTATCTTACCATGCCATACCAGGACTCAGAGTTTCTGTTTAGATGGATGGAAAAATTTGGATATGGGTGATAATGATGTTTGCACAACATGTTGAACATAATTAATGTCACTGAATTGTACATGTAGAAAATGTTGAAATAGCATATGTTTTGTGATATATATATATATATACACACACACACACACACACATACATACATACATACATACATACATACATACATACATACATACATACTGGTAGTTGTGTGCCACTGAGTCATTCATGAGTTATAGCAATTATGTGTAGCATTTCTGAAGCTGTCAATCTTTAAGGGATCAGAAAGCCTCATTTTTTCCCCTGTGGAGTGGCTGGTAGATTCGAAGTGCTGATCTTGTAGTTTTGCAGCCCATTGCATAAGCCACTACACTACCAGGGCTCTTTAGCACAATATGAAAAAGGAAACAAACAAACAAACAGAAACATGCCACAAACTAATTAAATAGCCATCTTCTTTGGGAGGAAGGATGGATTCCTAAGTGGGGAAATATGAGTATACCCATAGTTTTAAAAGAAAACAGAAAAGGAAGAAGAAATAAGAGAGCTCATTCAGCAGGCATCTTTGAATGATTCTTTAAACTCACCCTCACTTTTCTTTCTGGGCTGTCCTTGGTTGTGTTGAGCTCTTCTCCTTATGTACTTTGGTACTTAGTAATGCTGGCCTAGCTTTAATAAACCTCTTTGTTGTTGTTAAGTACTGTTGAGTTGGTTTTGACTCATAGTGACCATGTGTAGAGTTTCCAAGGAGCAGCTGGTGTGTTTGAATGGAAGACCTTGTGATTTGCTGTCCAGTGCTGATCCTACAGTGCCACACCAGGAGTCCTAACTTATCACTTCCACAATTTTCTTTTATAACATAGAAGAGATAATAACAAGGGGGTTACGTGAGGAAGTCCTAGTGTAGCATTGCAGAATAAGCATTGGACTGCTAACTTCAAGGTTGGCAATTCACACCCACCAGCCACTCTTTGGAAACACTATACAGGATTGCTATGAGTCAGAACTGACTTGATAGCACTTAACAACAAAAATAATAATGTGAGGTAAGTGAATGACCAAGTTTGAATGACCAAGTAGGTAAAACCTATTATCCTTCTAAGGTAAATGGAAAACTGACAGCCATATTTTCAGTCAATAGCACTTGGATTCTCCTCACTCTAATAATTTAGATGCAAAGCATCAGGGTGGGAATTCAAAGCTCTATGGATATGCTGTTGTTGTTAAGTGTTGTCAAGTTGGTTCTGACTTATAGTGACCCTTATAGTGTTTCCAAGGAGTGGCTGGTGAGTTTGAACTGCTGGCCTTGTGTTCAAACCGACCTTGCAGTCCAGTGCTTGATCCCACAGTACCACATAGCTCTTGTCTATTTACTGTATTATAAAGAACTTCCTCAAAATGAAATAGATTTCTAAGGGATCTCAGAATGATTTCAGGAAAATGTCAACACACCAAGGATGTTCAGACTATATCTATTATGTTTTGATTTTGTGGCATAAAAAGTATCATCAACCCAAGAATGGAAAATACTCATATTAAAACTATATTGGGGCTGGTTGAGACAGGTCACTTCACCTCAGTCTTTTAATGCTTTGTATCACTGCAGATTTTCAGATTACCCACTCAAAACACCTTTCAATCTGATTTGGATTTTATCTGTCTAGGACTTTGATTTTTTTCCCCCTCCCTTCTATTCAACAACATAGAGTCCTGTTGTGGCACAGTGGGCTAATGCGTCAGACTGCAAAGTTGTTTTAACTGCAAGGTTGGTGGTTCAAGTTCACAAGCTGTTTCTTGGAAACCCTATAAAGGGTTGCTATGGGTTGGAATCAATTCAACGGCACTTAACAATAACAACAACTCAACAACATGAATGTGCATCTAACTTCTCACCAAAGCCTGTCTGAGGCTTGTGATTCTAGGGACTCTTCACCATTATCTCTGATTTTAGAAGCTGAAGAAAATTATTCATTCTTGAAAATGTCATATGCAGAGGCACTCTATTCAGAGACTGATCTGCTTATTTAGGATAGTCCTGATTTTTCCACCAGTCCCAAATTAAAACTGCCCACTTCTATACAGCACAGTGAAAAAGGGTGGTAAAGGCCAGGGCAATAAACAGAAGGTCAGAACTTTGTTCTCTCAGATGCAGCTGTGCATACTCAAAGACAGACTTCAGAAACTGAAATACCTCAGCCTCCAGCAGATGCAAGAACTTTCTAAAGTCCTTAACCTTAGTTACAAACAAACTAAGACCTGGTCCCAAAACTAGCGAATGAAATGGAAAAGGCAGCAGAAAACACCAAATGGTCAAATAGTAGCAGTGGTGTGGCTCAGAAGCTCAGCTCTCTGTACCTGCTGAATTCCTGGACCTCTATGCTTTCTATCACCAGGGATGCCTTCCTTCTGGAAACCTTCCAGTATGGAGCAACCAGTGTTGGAACAGGCAGGCTTGGATCAACCAGGCCTGGAGCAGCCAAACCTGGAGCAACCAGCCCTGAAACAGCAGCCAGGCTGGATGCACCCAAACCTGAAATAACCAATCCTGGAACAATTAGGCCTGGAACAACCAGTCTCAGAACTGTGGATAGGAATTCCTGATGCTCCAGTTCCAGTAAAATTGTGCCAGTGATCTGAAGGTCTCACAAACCATAACGTTATTCCAAAATGACTCCATGAACATATAACCTGAAGTGGTGTGAAGCGGGCATATAAAGACATGTCAATCTGGGTAGTGGCTGCATTACTTCCGTTCTTGTAGGACTCCTTGTTTCTGAACTATATAGCTCTGTCTTGATATCCTGGTTTTCATTCTGCCTATTGTGTAGATTTGTTTTTGTTGTTAAGTGCAGTTGTTTCTGACTCATAGCTGGTCAGCTTGAACCGCCTACCTTGTGGTTCAAACTGACCTTGCAGTCCACGAGCACATTAACCCACAGCACAACAATAGGACTTCCATTGTGTTGATTTAAAGGGGGACAATATGATCGAGGTTTCCATAATAGCCCCTGAAAGATTAGCTTGACTGCTTTGCACAGCGTAATAAAGGCTGTCTCTGAGTATTGATAACTGTAGATGACATCTTGGATATGTTGAGGCTCTAGCCTCAAGAATAGGAACTCAAAGTACAAAGATGTGCGATGAAGGATTATTGTATTTTATAGGATTTGGGAGGCTGCTTAATAGATCATTTAGAGTGAAGGGTCAAGTTTATAAAGGAGCTTCATGGATTTTCTCCATCCTTCTCTGTTTAACTGTGGACCCTAACTCGTTCATTATTTGATTATTTGTAGAAAGATGCTTTGTTTTTTATTTTACTGCATTATGGTAAAAATAGTACCAGTATGGCTGGCTGATTTATAAATATTAGTCTAAATAAATAAAGTAATTTGCATTTTAAAAATAAATTATATTGGATCTTCTTAAAAATCACTATACAAGGGAAATAATGCCTGCTTCTAAGTCTTTGTGTATTTTTTTTAGGTTTTAGAGTAATAATTGATTGTGAATAAAAATTCATATTTGGTTTAGTGTCCCCTCCCTTCATTAATTCAAACAAAATTTTATTTGGGAAGAAGAAAAGAAAGTATTTCATAATAATGTTAACAGTAATATATTCAAATTATCTTATGTATAGAAGATGCCATGATTTTAAACTAAAAGAATATATTTTTCATGAGGAAATCACTGGAACTGTTGTTAAAGCTTCATCTAGTCAGTTCCCATTCCTGATGACTCTACGTACAGCAGAACGAAACACTGTCCGGTTTTGCAACATCTTCACAATTGTTGTTGTGTTTAAGCCCGTTGCTGCAGCCATTGTCTCAGTTCATCATGTTTGGGCATTTCGTCTTTTTCGATGATCCTCTACCAAGCCTGATGTCCTTCTCCATCAGGTCCCTCCTGGTAACATGTCCAAGGTACATGATACACTAAGTCTTACCATTTTTACTTCTAAGGAACATGTGGCTGTACTTTTCCCAAGACATGTCTGTTAATTCTTCTTGCAGCCCATGGTATAGTCAGTGTTCTTTGCCAACACCATCATTCAGATGCATCAGGTTCTTCTTTGGTCTTCTGTATTCATTGTCCAGCTTTTGTATACATATGAGTCCAGTGTACCTTCACTCTCAAAGTGACATCTTTGCTCTTTAGTACTTTCAAGAGGTGTTTTAGCACTTTCACGATTTGCCCTGTGGAGTATGTCATTTGATTCCTTTCTCTTTTATTTCACTTTTATTTATTTTTGCATTCTTTTTCAGAATTACTTTATTATAAAGGCAGTCTTCAAAAACATTTCTGAATATAATAATTCACCATTATAGAGGGTATGCTATTAGAGAAAGTAAAATTATTGAGCTGGAATAAGGGGTCAGACTGTCCTGTATTTAACATTCATAGCAACATGAATCGGGCTGCTATCCTCAGGGTAAGCAGTTCAAAACTACCAGCTGTTCCATGGGAGAAAGATGAGCCTTTCTGCTTCAGTAAAGATTGACAGCCTCGGAAACACTGTACAGGGTCGTTATGAGTTGGAACCAACTCCAAGGCACATAACAACAACAACACAGAAGATGTTGTTGTCATAAGCTAGACATGTTTCCAATGGAAATAATGAATAAGCTCTTTTGTTGATGAGAAAATTATTATACATTGTCTCCTTTCCAGTACAGGAAAAAAAAAGTCCAAAAAACCCCCCAAATTAGAAGGAAGTAATTTCTTTCCCCCCCTTCCTTTTTCTCTTTTCCTTTTTTAACTGCTTTCCCCATCGCCCAAGTTAGCATGTGTCTACACTCTCTCTAACCAGTGAACAATTCTCCCTGCCCTTCCACTCCTATATAATGAAAATCTTTTCTTGACTATTTACTGTAGTGATCTCATACAATATACAAGATACACCAATTTCATTCAGTATCATATCCTCCATGTTCCTCCATATTATGCAGTGTTTTGCATATATATGTGAAGGAAAATGAAATTATTGCTTCCTTATAAATGAGGTGTTCTTAGTAAGTCCCAACTGGAAAAGTTAAATGATTTGAGAAAAGTACAAAAAATTATAAAAAACAACTATAGAAATGTTTAGAAATAGCATAATTTAATCAAGATTTTAAAGAGATATTCTCATAGCAAATTGGACTACAGTTTTATATTCTTCTAAAACAGGATATTGTAGAAATAATATCAAAATGAGCCATTTACATCAGCATTTCATCATGAGTTAAGTCTTAAACATAGAAATAGGAAAATAGTATGATATTATGATTAATACTTAGGTTAATGTTCTTTACAAATTAGAACATGCTAGAGTTGGGATATTGATTGTGGACAGTATTTTTTGTCTCATGTTTAAAAAGTGAACAGTGCCTAGTGAAGTGAGGCGACTTTTACACCTTTGATGATGACTGCTTTGGTGGAGTTGAAATGCTCTGCATTTGTGTAGTTTGGTGCTTTGTTCAAAGTTAAGTATTTTCAGAAAAGTATGTTTTACATCTATTTTGTTACAGTCTAAATATTGACTGCAGAGAAGTTTATATTGTACATAACTTCATTTAAAGGTTTTTCTACTGAATTCAGGGTATTCTGAAGATCAAGGCTGTGTGTAAAATGTTACCAAAATGCAAGGAAGTAACAATAAACAGTTTGGTTTTTACTTTTCTTTCTAACATATCAATGCTTAGCAGAACTGTTCAAATTCGGTTGTCAGTAGTAAATTTAAAGACAAAAATACTTATTTTCCTCAAGTTCATTAAAAGTACTATACTTAATTATGCAATTAAGTGTTAAAATTAATGCTCTGTAACTCTGTACTTCTAGTCTTAGAACTAAAAATATTTCAATACAGCAAATGCAGAATGCTTATCTAAATGTGGATTTGTCCGCCTTTGTGTAATCTGTATTATATATAACAGAGAATAAGAAAAGAGTTACACAGTGTATGCCTAAAAAAAGACTACTTCAAGCTGTTACAAGGGGATAATAGTATTTCAGCTAGTCACGTTGGCAAGTTACAATATGTTCCACCACAAATGTACTCTTCTTCTACCTTTTAGCTATGAGAAAAAGTACTAGGTACTTGATGGTTCAAACTCACCAGCCAGTCCTCAGAAACTTTATACAGGGTTGCTATGAGTCTGAGCTTACTTGACAGCACATAACAACAGTAACAGAAGAGTAAGCAAAAATCAGTGCTGTATCAGTTGCATAAGAATAGTAATAATCAGAGAAATTAGCATTTTATGTAAGTGTCTGAAATTTCATCTGACATTCAACTTTGGGTTTTTTTACATCTGTTGCCTTGGTTTATCAGGTACACTAGCAGTTTATTAGCTATTAAGTGCATCTGTTTAGCATCCTACCATTATAGAATCATGCCTAGTAATTTACCATTCTAAAGTCTACAGTACTCTCTTCTCCATTTAAATGCTATTGATAGTTGAAGGATCAGTTTTCACCTCAATGAAATTTTTGCACACTAAACCCACTAATCTCTCTCATTCTCTTTGCTTTCAGTTTTCTAATAAGGTACTTAGCAATTTGGTGCTTACTTATTAAGTTATAAACATCTATGTAGTTGGTAGTAGTTGGGGTTATTGAGTTGGCTCTAATACATAGTGACCCTATGTACAACAGAATGAAACACTGCTCAGCTTGTGCCTTCCTCACAATTTGAGCTCATTGCTGCTGTGCTAATCCATCTCATTGAAGGTTTTCCTCCTTTCCGTTGCCCCTTCATTTTACCAAGCATGATGTCCTTCTCTGGAGAGGTCCCTCCTGATAACATGTCCAAAGTATGAGAGACAAAGTATTGCTTTTCTGGATTCTAAGGACTATTCTAACTGAACTACTTTCCATATAGATTTATTTGTTTTGTTCTTCTGGCTGTCCATGGTACTTTTAATATTCTTCTCTAACACCATAATTCAAATGCATCAGTTATTCTATGGTCTCCCTTATTCATTGTCCAACCTTCACATTATTAAAAATATGATGGCTTGGGTCAGGCACACCTGAGTCCTCAAACTGACATCATTGCTCTTGAACACTTTAAAGAGGTCTTTTGTTGCAGACTGCTGATTCCATCAGTGTTGATTGTTGATCCAAGCAAAATGAAGTATTTGACAACATCTATCTTTTCTCCATTTATTACGATTTTATTTATTGGCCCAGATGTAAGAATTTTTTTCTTTACATTGAGGTGAAATCACACTGTAGGCTATAGTCTTTGATCTTAATCAGTATTTTAAGTCCTCTTGGCTTCCAACAAAGAATGTTGTGTCATTTGCATATTTCAGGTTGTTAATGAGTCTTCCTCCAATCCTGATGTCATGTTCTTCTTCTTATAATCCAATTTCTCAGAGTATTTCCTTAGCAAGAATACAAATTGAATAAATCTTGTGAAAGGATATAGCCCTGCTAAACCCCTCTCCTGATGTTAAACTATGTAGATACCCTCCAGTTCTGTTAGAACACCTGCCTCTTAGTCTGTGTACTGGTTCCTCATGAGCACAGTTAAGTGTTCTGAAATATCCATTCTTTGCTATGTTATCCGTAGTTTGTCATGATCCACATAGTCAAAAACCTTTGCATAGTCAATAAATCACAAGTAAATTCCTTTCTGTTATTTTCTTCTTTCACCCCCTAGATCCATCTGGCATCAGCACTGATAATCCTCTTGTCTATGCAGTATAGAGTGTTTCTTTCATTGTTGTTGTTAAGTACAGTTGAGTTGGTTCCAACTCATAGTGATTCTGTATAGGGTTTCTGAGGAGCTGCTGGTGAGATTGAACAGCCGACCTTGCAGTTCAAACCAACCTTGCAGTCCAGTGCATTAACCCACAGTAATACCACTTATTTTTTTGAGGCAACTTGTATGATTTTGAAACATGGTAGATCCTTAATAAATACTTGCTGAGTAAGTGAATTCTGGTATCTTAGGTATATTACAATGAACAGCAAAAAAAGAAAGAAAAGACACAAAGTAATACCATATAGTAAACTGTTGACTAGGACATTCTGGTTTTTCTCACATTGAATATCCCAGGGAATTACAGGGCCACCCATCTCAGGTGTACTGTATATCTCACAAGGGTCAGATGAAGAAACAATGTCATAACCCAGCCTTTAAAAAATGTATTTCAAAAAGAACTAGTTCACAGGAAATGGTTTTGTGATTAAATAAGTTCATAAAGTGCTGGGCTCAGTAGGTTTCTTCATGTAGATTACAGAAAGCTTTTGACACTTGAGGTCCTATAGGAATCTCCAAGAGAGTAGGCAATGTTGTACAGCATCTCATAAATTTGTTTAACCAGAGAGAAACACAAGGATACATGTGAGAATGCTTAGTAATTCAAATCAGTCATTCTAATCCTGGAGAACCTAACGTTGGGTAGCTCTGGCAGAGCCTTGCAGGTATGAGAACCAAGCTTACAATATTCCTATCCCTCCCCCTCATGACCCTCAGACAAGGGGGCCAGATCCCGACATGCAATGAGAATGCCACACCAGACACAGTGCAAAGTAAGTAAATCAGAAGGATTTTGATTATTTTACACTATGTTAAAGGCTAACAAACCCTTCATAAAACCTTTCAACGGTAATAATTTGCTTTAAATAAATGATATTATATGTTAGATATTATGCTTGGTTTATTGATATAATTTTATTTCTTAGCTATTTTTGGATGGAAACTATTGATAAATTTTTATCAAAAAGAAGCTAAGGTCCAGAAACTTAATAATTGACTTCCTCAAATGTATAAACCACTAAACTATAGAACTGATGAAATTTATTAAAATACTTCACTAATACAATTCCTCCTGCCATCCAATTCTAAGTCTGTCATAACAACATTCCAGGACATGTTACAGTTTAACTAAAGTACAATATGAAATTAAAGATTCTAGGTCGAAAATGATGACCAATCTAGAACCTAATTTTTTGTTGTTGTAGTTAGGTGCTGTAAGTCAGTTCCAACTCATGGTGATCTTAAGCACAACAGAATGAAATACTCCTGGTCCTATGCCAACCTCACAATCATTGGTACCATTGAGAGCTCTTTGACAACTTTATTCTTTTCTCCATTTATCATGATTTGATTTCGTGTTCCAGTGGTAAGGATTTGTATTTTCTTTACATTGAGATGCAACCCATACTGAAGGCTGTGGTCTTTGATCTTCATTAGTAAATATTTTAATTTTTCTTCACTTCCAACAAGCAAGGTTGTGTCATTTGCATATCACAGGTTATTATGTTCTCCTTCATATAATCTTCTCAGATTATTTACTCAGCATACAGATTGAATAAGTACGATGAAAGAATATAACCTGAAAGCACACCTTTCCTGATTTTAAACCATTCAGTGTCCCCTTGTTTTTTTTAACAGCTGCCTCTTGGTCTATGAACAGATAACCTCATGAGCACAATTAAGTGTTCCGGAATACCCATACTCCTCAATGTTGTCCTTAGGTTGTCATAATTCACACAGTCAATAGCCTTTGCATAGGCATTAAAGCAAAGATAGACGTCTTTCTGGTATCCTCTGATTTCAGTCAAGATCCATCTGACATTAGCAGTTATATCCCTCGTTCCATATCTACATCTGAATCTGGCTTGAACTTCCAGCAGTTCCCTGTCAATGTACTGTTACAGCTGTTTTTGCAAAATTTCACTTGCATGTGATAGTGATGATTTTCACATTCCATTGGGGGCACTTCTCTTTGGAATGAGAAAAAAATGTGGATCTCTCCAAATCAGTTAGCCATGTTGCTGTTTTCCAAATTTTTTAGCATAGATTAGTGAGTGTCTCCAGCGCTGCATCAGTTTGTTGAAAGATTCCAATTTGTATTCCATCAATCCCCAGAGTCTTGTTCTTGGCCAGTGCCTTCAGTGCCAGTTGAACTTCCTTCGGTATCATTGACTCTTGATCATATGCTACGTCTTGAAAGGGTTGAACATCTTTTTGGTAAAGTGACTCTGTATTCTTTACATCTTGTTTTGATGGTTTCTATATCCTTCAGTATTTTTCCCATAGAATACATACATTTTAGTCTTTTCTTCTTTCTTGTTTTCCTAATAACCTTTTGCTTCCTTCCTGTATAATGTTCTTGAAGTCATACCACAACTCTTCAGGTTGTCCTTCAGTCATTAGTGTCTAGTGTATCAACTCTGTTGCTGAGATGATCTCTAAACTCAGTGGGAATATGTTCAAGATCATATTTTGACTCTAAATTGTTTTGCCTTTCTTCAGCTTCAACTTGACTTTGCAAATGAGCAATTGAGGTCTTTTCCACAGTGAGCCTCTGGTCTTATTTTAGCTAATGATGATACTGAACCTTTCCACAGTCTCTTTCCCCAGATGTAATCAATTCAATTTCTGTGTATTCCATCTGATGAGGTCCATGTGTATAGTTGTCTTTTATGTTGTTTAAAAATGTATTTGCAATAAAGAAGTCATTCTTTGCATTCCAATCAGACCGAAGAAGTTATTAGAGTTCTTTAATTTCACCATTACTGGCTTTACTGAATAATAGTGGTATTAACTGGTCTGTCTTGTAGGCATTTTATCCTATCACAGACAGCATTATACTTCAAGATAAGTCTTGAATGTTCCTTTAGATGATGAATGCAACACTATTCCACTTCAATTTGTCATTCCTGACATAGTAAACCCTGCAATTTTAAGATTTAAAATGGCCAATGCTAGTTTATTTCAGGTCACTAATATTGATGTTTATGCAATCCATTTTGTTTTTGCCAACTTCCAATTTTCCTAGATTCATACTTCATGAATTTCATGTTCCAATTACTAATGGATGTTTAAAGCTGTTTTCTTTATTTTGACTTGTACCACATCTACAAATGAAGGTCCCAATGCTTTACTCCATTTCTGTCATCACTGTCAACTCTACTTTCAGTAGACAGCCCTTCTCAAGTCATATTCTGAGTGCCTTCCAACCTGAGGGGCTCACCTTCTGTCACTATATCTTCTGGTGCTATTCATCTTGTTTCAGTATTAAATAGTCTGGTGCTATCTGACAGTGGCACACAGCTATTCATAAAATTTTCAGTGGAGCTCTGGTAGTGTAGTGGTTATGAATTGGGCTGGCAACCGCAAGGTCAGCAGTTCGAAACTACCAGCTGTTCCTCGGGAGAAAGATGAGGCTTTCTGCTCCTGTAAAGATTTACAGTCTCGGAAACCCTGTACAGGGTCGCTATGAGTCAGAACCAACTCCATGGCACATAACAACAACAACAAAAACAAAACATTTCAAGAGGTAGCATATGATTAAGAACCAATAATACTGAAGGAGGAAGTCCAAGGTACATTGAAGGGATTGGCAAAGAACAAGGCACCAAGAATTGATGGAATAAAAATTGAAATCTGTCATGAAAGTCAGGCAGCACAGAAGACACTCACTCATCTCTGCCAAGAAATTTGGAAGACAACTATCTGGCCAACTGATTGGAAGAGATCCATATTTGTGTTCATTCCAAAGAGAGGTGACCCAATGGAATGCGGATATCATCGGGCAATATCTTTGATATCCCATGTGAGTAAAGTTTTACTAAAGGTAATACAGAAATGGCTTCAAGCATACATTGACAGAGAACTTGCAGAGGTTCTAGTCAGATTCAGAAGAGGACATGTAATGAGGGATATCATTGCTGATGTCTGATGGATCTTGGCTGAAAGGAGAGAATATCAGAAAGATGTTTACCTGTGCTTTATTGACTACGCTAAGGCTTTCGATTGTGTGGATCATGACAAGCTATGGAGAACATTGCTAAGTATGAGTATTCCAGAACACTTAATTGTGATCATGAGGAATATGTACCTTGACCATGAGGCAGTTGTTCTAACAGAACATGGGAACACTTATTGGTTTCAAATTAAGAAAGGTGAGTGACAGGGTTGTATTGTTTCACCATACATTCAACCTGTATACTGAGCAAATAATCCGAGAAGTTGGTTATATGAAGAAAAATATGGCATCAGGTTTGGAGGAAGCCTCACGAACAACCTGCGATATACAGATGACACAACCTTGCTTGCTGAAAGTGAAGAGGACTTAAAATATTTACTGATGAAGATCAAAGAGCACAGCCTTTGGTATGGATTACATCTCAATGTCAAGAAAACAAAAATCCTCACTACTGGACCAATAAACAACATTTTTATCAATGGAGAAAAGATTGAAGTTGTCAAGGACTTCATTCTTCTTGGATCAACTATCAACACTCGCGGAAGTAGCAGTCAAGAGATCAGACGACGTATTGCATTAGGCAAATCTGCTGCACAAGTTGTTTTTAAAGTGTTGGAGAGCACTGACTAGATGGCACTTAACAACAACAAACATTCAGAAGTAGTCTATCTCTCCTTCTTAGTCTGGATGGTCCGTGAAACCTGTCCACCCTGGGTACCCTGCTGCTGTTTAAAGTATCAGTGGCATGGTTTTCATCAACACACAAGCCACTGCGGTATGACAACCTGACAGACATGTAGTAGGAACCCAGTTTAGTACCTAAAAAATAGTAAATATTTGCCAGTTAAAACAAAATGCTTACCTTATTCTATAAAGTTTTATAATTTGAATTATTAAATTGAATTGTGAATTGCAATGTGACAATTTGTATATTGTCCTTTGCATACTTTACATATTTTATTTCAATTTAATTACATGGCAAAATGAGAGTCCATGTTTTTTCCCCATCAGTACATTGTCTTAAGGGCAGTAA
Source organism: Chrysochloris asiatica (assembly GCF_000296735.1). Classification (NCBI taxonomy): domain Eukaryota; kingdom Metazoa; phylum Chordata; class Mammalia; order Afrosoricida; family Chrysochloridae; genus Chrysochloris; species Chrysochloris asiatica. The sequence continues at coordinate 524,585 of NW_006408777.1, read as the reverse complement.
AAACCAAGGATGAATTTTCAGGACTCAACTCATTCTAACATTGACACTTCCTGTTTCTTGCTACACTCTTTGGTTATCTGTAACGTGAAATTTCTTCTGTGTTCTGCCTGTGTTTTCTGGTCTCAGGAATGTTCTTGTTGTTGGCTCTAGCCTAATGGCAATCCCATGCACAACAGATTGACAATTTCCATGAATTTTTGTGGATCCATAGGGTTTTCACTGGCTAAATTTCAGAATTAAATTAAATAAAGTATAAGTCTTTCCTTATACTTCATCTTAGTCTGGAAGCTGTCTGGAGAATGTTGCCAAAGATTCTGAGTCTATATCTACATTACTGGCCATGTAATTAGGGAGGAAGGTATTTCAGTTTGTTATTGCCATTTGAAATGTAAGTTATTACTTGGGGCATCTGATTTAAATGTCTCAGCTATTAAGATACAGAGTTTTTTTAAATGGACTTTGAAAAATTGATCTCAAATGGAGTCCTGGTGTGACACTGTGGGTTAATGCGCCAGACTACAAAGCCGTTTGATCTGTAAGTTTGGCAGTTCAAGCTTACCAGTGTCTCCTTGGAAACCCTATCCACGGTCGCTATGAGTTGGAACCAACTCGAGGGCACTTAACAACAACATCTACTAATATGATGGCTTTACCAAACTTGTGGAGAAATTCAATATCTTTCAATTCTGTTTTTACATGAACTTCTTTATTATTTATTTATTTATTTAATGTTTTTATTGTGGATTGAGTGAAAGTTTACAGGGCATATCATCAGTTTTACATTCAACAAATCATA
>NW_006408777.1:502732-523074 GCF_000296735.1 Chrysochloris asiatica | reverse complement strand
ATGAAGATGTATCTTCTGTCACTGTAGCTGTTCCAGTCTGCTTGTCCTTTCTAGTGGGAATGTCTCACCTCATAAGGTTATGGATGGAACTCAGGATTCCACATAAGGTTCTATACTCTGTAAAGGCTTTTTACAAGGCCTATTTCACTGAGCAAATTGTAGAACCCCTTTTAGGTATTCATTACATGAACTTTTTGAAATCTGCTCATAGCTCCATGCTCATAGCTCCATTCTAACTATTATCAAGGATGCGGAGAAGCATGATAAAATGACTGAAGTCCTCTTAGTTACATTTTTATTGCTATTTTTATCCTATTGTTTGATCATTATAATCCTGATGCTATATAGCAACAACTAAAAAATCTGAAATCTCAGTCGAATGGGGTGAAGTGGCATGAGAATGAGGAAAGGGTTATGATATGGTGGTGTGGAAGGGTCTTACCTTGGACACCATTATTAAAGTAAGTCAGAGAATGGGAGATATTAACATAACTCTCATCTGGGTGGGAAGCAATCTATTTTTTAAAGCCAACAAAAATATGCCATACACTAATTTTCTACATTGTAACTACATAGATCTTGGAGGTATTTCCACACTAGCATGTAGAGGACTATTTCTTTTTCTTTTTTTTTTTTTTTTGATACTTTGATTTTTCACTGAACAAACATTCCAATTAAAATTTGTTTTAATTCTGAGTCATTAGTTGTTTTGGTTGTTTAGTACCATTGAGTCAGTTCCAACTCATAGCTATCCTGTATAGGGTTTCCAAGGAGTGGCTGGTAGGTTTAAACTGCCAACCCCATGGTTAGCAATCAAGTGCTTATCCTACAGTGTCACATTAGGAAAATGCAAATTAAAACTATGACTTCACAACCATTAGGATAATTATTAACAATAAAAATGGAAAGTAACAAATGTTATAAGGATGTGGATTAATTTGAGTCCTTGTGCTATGCTGGTGGTTTTTCAAATTATTAAACATTGAATTATATGAACCAGCAATTCCACTTCTAGATATGGACCCAAAAGATTTTAAACAGGGACACAATCATATACTTGTACATAGTGTTTATTACAGAATTATTCACAATAGCCAAAAAGTGGAGATAATCTGAGATTATCTAGATGAATGGATTAGTAAAATGTGGTATATTCATTTAATGAAATGTTCAGCCATAAATAGAAATGAAGTTTAGATACACTTCATGACCAGGATGAACCTTGAAAGTAGTATACTGAGTTGACTAAAGACAAAACAAAACAAATCTGTTGTGGCTGAGTCAGTTCCAACTCATGTGATCCCATGTGTTACAGAGTAGAACTGTTATATAGGGTATTCTTGGCTTGGATCTTTTTTTTTTATTATTATTTTTAACTTTTTACTGTGAGTGAAGATTTACAAAGCAGATCATCAGTTTTACAGCTAAAAATCCCTATAAAATTCATTTCATTACACTGATCGCAGTTCCCTCCATGTACCGAAAGCTAACACATTTATTTCACCTTTCCTCTGCTAACCTCCGTCTTGTTCTATATTGCCTGCCCTGTCACCCATGTTAACATATGCCTACCTTCTAACCCATGAATAATTTTACCTTCCCCATCTCACCCCCAGTAACCATCATAGACTGTTTCTTTTACCAAGAAAACTTTTTTTTCCCCACTTTTTACAATATTGGTCTTATACAGTTTTTGCCCTTTTGCAATTGACTAATTACACTCAGCATAATATCCTTCTAGGTTCAACCATGTTGTGAGGTGTTTAACAGATTTATCATTATCCTTCAACATTTTGTAGTATTCCTTGTGTGTATGTACCAAAGTTTGTTTAACCAGTCTTTTGTTGATAGGCATTTAGGTTGTTTGTCTCCATCTTTATGATAAGTCTCTTATTTGTTCTGCTTTTTATTTCTCTTGACTGGGACATTTAATTCATTTATATTCAGTGCAATTATCAGTAGGTATGAATTGATTGTTGTCATTTTTCTTTGTGTGTGTGTATGTGGTGCTGTTGGGTTCTTTGTTCCATATTTTCTATGCCAAATACTTTTTTTCCATCTTCTATAAGGTTTTTTGTTTGGGGGGTTATTTGTTTTTTAAGTTTTTTTGTGAACTGAGTGATAGTTTACATGGGAGAACATCAGCTTTACACCATCTTTTCATTGCAATGTCCTACGTGCATCATCATTCAACAGTATTTGCTTCCATTCCCTTTGTTAATTTGGGGGTGGAGAGGGGGGTTGTTCACAAAAGCACTCAGGAATATGTAATAATTTAAACAACCAAAGGGCACATTCTGCAAGTCTGACTCCTGGCTGCCAGCACTGTCTCTTTCCTTTCATGAATCCAGAGTCCTCAGCTGCTCCCTTTCTCCATGTCCTCATCTCTGCCTCCATCTCTGATGTTGCTGCCTCTCTGGATAGGGTCCTATATTCTGCTTGGGCTCTTCTCCCTTGATGGTCATAGGGTCCTCTGTTTCTAGACTGTAAGATTAACTACTCCCCCATTTTTGTTACAAAACTTTTACTTTTACAGTTGTGACAGTCACAATTAATCATGATGACAATTACTCACTATTGAATCATAAGAATCTTACCCCCATTTAATTTTCACCAGACCTATCTAGACAAGATGAAAACTTTTCAGTGGGGTCTCTACCTTCTTCCTCACACTTGTAAGCTAAACTCCCTCTTGAAAACTTGTAAGCCAGTCACTTCATGTCTTTATTGCCCCCTCGTTTTAGGTAGCCAATTTCTATGTTGCCCGCCCCTATCTACCCTGTATACAGAGGGGCTAGGATTGATACTTGATGTGAAGACTCCTTCCCTCTCATTTGGTATTTTGAGCTACTACATCCATATGTATATGTCAAGTTCACCAAATTGTAGCAATTTACACTCATTTCCTTAATCAAAAATTGTGGGTTTTTTTTTTTTTTTTCAAATCTTCGTCTAGTCAAATTCTGATTATCAATCCATCGAGCCTGGGTCAAATGGGTACTATCTTCAAGTCTGGGCATTCTTGTGCATCTCCCCTCCCTTCATATCAGCTGGATGCTTCCCTCTTAGCTCTAGCCCTCTGTGGCTATATCCTTATCCATGGGTTCAGGAGTCCCAGATCTCACCACACTTCAGACCAACCATCCCTTCCTCTTCTCTTTCTTATCTCCAAGTCAACAGGAGTCTATGGAATGGAGTTCAACTCAACTCATTTCTTCATTGCTGCCTTTCCCCCTCTTCCACTCACCAGTAGACCAATGTAGTCGCCAGCAAGTTTACATGCCTGCTCACGTGATCCCTTTGAGTTTCAGTGTTGGAGGCAAGTTTGTCCTAAAGGGACTTGATTGCTTGCCTTGATAACCAAGTACATTTTGTTTGAAGATTTTCTTTTAGTTTTCATTTCTGTTGTGTTAATGTTTACTAAATCTTTCTGAATTTTTTCCTCTTTTAGATTTTTATATGCAGATGTATGGTGTTTTTTTAAAAATAATCCTATAATTTATTAGTTTTTGCCTGCTTAAAACTGTCTGTTTTATCTTGAAATCTATTTGACTTCCTTGCCATTTTGAATTTCTGTATCTACACTATTCCCTCTTTTTGCTTTGGTGATTTCATTATACATTGATATTTCTGGCTCCCTGTTTTCAGTCTTTGGTTTGTTTTACTTTAAATACTTCTGGATTGAGTTCTGAGTGGTGTTGTCATGTATGGTGATCTAAGGTTGTTGTCTGCTGTTGGTTCTCAGTTCAGAAATCACCCTTTAGCATTTTTTGTTAAGTTGTTCTGGTCATTACAAGTTCCTTTAATTTCTGTTTATCAAGAAATGTCCTAATTTCACTGTCATATTTGAGGGGCAGTTTTGCTGGTAAATGATCTTGTTTGGCAATCTTTATCATTCAGAGTTTTATATCTGTCATCCTTCTTATATGGATGATTTCTGCTGAGAAACCAGAGTTTATTCTTATTAGTTCTCCTCTGTAGGTAACTTTGGATTTTCCCAAGCTGCTCTAAGGATTCTTTCCTTGTCTTTGATTTTAGAAAGTTTGATTATAATATGTTTTTGTGATTTTTTTGGCAGATTTATCCTGTTTGGGATTCATTCAGTTTCTTGTATACTTGTCTTCTTGTCTTTCATGTTAGAGAAGTTTTCTTCAAACAACTTTTGACAAGAAAATTGTGCTTGTTTCTTTCTGTTCTGAAATTCCGATCACCTATAAGGTGTTCCTCTTCATGGTGCCTCACATTGCTATTAGGCTTTCTTCAGATTTTTTCAGATTATTCTCCAACTATACTAATATTGAAAGATATATTTTCATGCTCACTAATTCTGGCTTCTATTACTTCACATCTAATCCTTTGCCCTTTCAGTGTGTTGTCCATTTCTGAGATCTTATTATTAATCTTCTGGATTTCTAATTTTAGGTTTGTATTGCTTCAAAATTTGCATTTATTTTGTTTGTTTGTTCTTACAGTGTTTTCCTGAATTCTTCTAAAGTTATTATTTTATTGTCCTTACTTTCCTTGATCTTTCTATCTATCCTTTGAAGATACCTAATTATCATTCTTTTGAATTCTTTTTCACTTATCTCCATTACCTTTTCTTCCTCAGAAATGTTTTCTGGCTCTGCATCTTGGTCATTTGTTTTGAGCCATTCATTTTTGTTTCTTCATGTGAGCTTAAATTATTTGTTATCTCTGGGGCATTATGAGATTGTTGTATTTGTAAAAACAAACAGACCAGAGGGAGAAATCTCTAGGGAACTCCTGTGATTCAAAGAGCTCACAAGATGGTTGTAGAAGGGATATGACAGTAGAGTTTCTGGCCATAGAAGGAGTTCCTGTCTATCTCTGTGTTATCTCTGTTCAGAACACTCAATCCAGAAGTAGTTCATGGGGGCCCTTGATAGAGCTGGTTCAGTGTCTATTAGGAAGGACTACAGGGAAATTTGGGTCAGCATGACTGGTTAAATTCTGGTCACGTGGCTCTTTGTGCTTTGTAGGTCAGGAGCCAAGCCCACCTGAATCCAGGCACCAAAGAGGTACACCAAAGTGGTGATGTTGGCTCCCACCTCACACTGGCATGGTTCCCAAGCACACAGCTCCAAACTCCCAGAGAACAGGGTCTTTGCTGGGGATGGATGAGGGTGGGAGCTGGCCACCCCTCTGGTCACCAGAGGATCATGAGAAAAAACAAGGAATCACACATTTTCCATTACCCTTGCACATCTGCTCTGCCAGTTCTCCCTCCTCTGCCAAAGCTGCTCACAAGATGGTTGACCTCCAACTGGCCAGCCGTTCACCAGTCAGTCTCTCTGTCCTGCTGTCCCTGCCTGGCCTCTACCCCCAGCAGGCACTCCATCCATGTCTCTAACTTTTCTTCTGAAGTTTGGGGTACCAGAATTTTCATTTTTGTCTGTTTTATTTTGTCTCTCGTGTATTTGTTGTAGAGGGTCTGTGTAGTGTGTCTGCCTAGTCTGCCATCTTGCTGAATGTCCCTTTGGCTGTAATCATTTACTGATGCAAATCACTGGGCCTTTCTTCCATGGTGCTGATTATTGTTGTTGTTAAGTGCCATCGAGTCGATTCTGACCCATAGTGACCCTGAACAGGGTATCCGAGGCTGTAAATCTTTACCGGAGCACAAAGCCTCCTCTTTCTCCCACGGAGCAGCTGGTAGTTTCGAACTGCTGATCTTGCAGTTTGCAGCCCAATTTGTAACCACTACACTAATGATAAATTCCCCACTTTGAGGAGCCATGCACTGAAATATGTGCCTGTGTTCGGAAAGAACTGCTGTGAGCAGTTCTTTTCAAAACTTAAAATTTCAGAGTCGACTGCACTACAGACAGACCGACACAAACCTAGAAAAGCAGTGATGAGTAGCAACATCATCAATGCCAACTAACATCCCTCTCCTCAGCAAAGAAGCAGTTCCAGCCATCACATTGGCGGGGTAATTAAATGTCTGACTAAATAGGTTTTGTTGTTAAGTGCTGTTGAGTTAGTGCTGATTCTGGTGACCCTGTATAGGGTTTCCAGGAGCAACTGTTGAGCTTGAACAGCCAACGATGCTGTTCAAGCCGACTTTGCAGTCCAGCACATTAACCCACAGTGCCACACCAGGACTCCTGACCAAATACAGCAGACTGATTTTCACATTGATAATATGGTATGGCCCATGAATAATGTTATAAACAAGATGGCCATTGGCAGAAAAAGGTTCCCCACCTATGTTAGAGCTTGACTCCTTTGTTGACTGATGGAAAGGCCACGTGGAAATAAGAGTGGCATCTGTATCAGGCTCTGGTTAAGAGTCCAATGCTGAATGTGCCTTTGGAGCTGAAGGCGTTCTGCAGCCACGTATGAGAAAATCAAAGCAGGCTCACTCCCCACTTGCGCTGCTCAGCTGTGACTAGTGCCCGGGGAGCAGCTCAAACATGTAGGTCCTACTTCTTGAAGGGGCAATACAAACAAGACTGAGGGTCTTGTCCAAGGTTTCCAGGAGTCCACAGATGGGTGTATTCAAATTGCCAACCTTTAGGTTAGTAAAGGAAGTCCTGGTGTAGTGCTGTAGGATAAGCACTCGACCATAAGGTCGGTGGTTCAAACTCACCAGCCACTCCTCAGAAACCCTATACAGGGTCCTTATGAGTTGTAACCAACTCGACAGCACTTAACAACAACAAAAACAACAGATTAATAGATGAGTTTAAACCATTTGCATCATGCAGGAACTTATTTTGTTGAAATTATACACAAAAGTACACATATTGATGATCCCACTTTCATGAAATATCTAGAATTGGTAAGTCCATAGAGACCAATATTTTGGGGGTCATCAGGGACCAGAGGGAGGGTGGAATGGGGATTGGATTTGGGTTTGGGTTGATGGAAAACTTTTGGAAATGGATAGTGATGATTGTACAACATGCTGAGACTATAGTTAATGTTATTCAACTGCACACTTTAAAAAATGATTAAAATAGTATTTTTTTGTTATATATATTTTATCATAATGTGCTTAAAATATTTTGATAACATAAAAAGCTAAAATTTATCAAAACAGTGCTCAATATTTTGGACAGAATCCAAAATATTTGATTGCTAATATAGAGTTTTTCTAATCAGAAGTTTGTCATTAGTTAGCACATGTTGAAAATAAAATAATTGCTACAACAATAAAATCACTTTGGATCAGAATGAGTCTGTTTTCTATTTTCAAACCCTTTCGAAATTCTGAATTCTTGCTGTTCTTTTAGAAATTGTTGTTATTGTTAAGTGCGTGGAGTCGATTCTGACTCATAGCAACCCTGTACAAAGTTTCTGAAGAGCAGCTCGTGAGTTTGAACCTCTGACCTTGTGGTTAGCAGCTCAATGCTTATCCTACAGTGCTACATCTGGACTCGTGAAGTCCCATCAAGATTTGAGATCAGATTGCTAAATTCAAAGTCCAAAGTGCTAAGTTATTTCAGAATTATTCACAGAAAATATTTTAAGAGAATTTTAGAACCATAGAGTTGAAAAGAATCTCAGGAAGTTCTGTAATCCTGTGTAGTATAAAATGAAAAAAAAAAGAAGGAAACCACAAAAAACCTTATGAACTCCTCTAGCTTGTGTTAATTGAATTGGAATGTCAATTTGATAGCAATATTTTTATGGTTTGCTGTGAATATTTAAAGTTGTTATACTCTAAGCACTTCCAAGATTTATGTTTTCTTTTTGTTAGCAATGTGCTAGAATCCCTATAAGTGTTATGCTGCAGAAAAACTCATTTAATTTTTTGTAGATATGAATGTTCATTCTGATTTTAGTATGGGTACAGCCAGTGATTTTCTAATGATATCTTTTCTTTAAAATATGATTATAGTTAGTATGTCCCAGCAATGAAATAACTATAATGAGGAGTAAAGAATATAAGAATAAAAACTTTATTAACTATTGAAATTAGTAATTTATGGCATATTTCTGTACCTGAAATATTTCCAGAGGAAATAATGCTAAAACTCACATTTACTTATAGTTAGATATAATACAAACCTCCTCTCATTATAATAGTTGCACAAATCCCAATTCAGCTTAATTTCATTGAGTTTGATTACAGGACTAAAAGCATTAAGCTTGAACTAGTGAAAACTGTATAATATGTTCATTCAATTAAGAAGTAATTAGATACTCAATCACCCTTATAATACACAGGGGATTAGGGAAGAAGGAAGAAAAATGTGGCTCACTGTACTGTGTAAAACAGTTTTGTTAATTATTTTACTGCTAATTGAGATTGAAAAGGTGTCAAAGTATGTATGTATGTATGTATATATATATATATTTGTTTACTTTAGAAGAACTTTAAAAGCTTTAAAGTTTAAATGTAAATGTAAAAATGTAAAATTTACTAAGTGAAGTGATTTATCCTGGAGTTTTGGTCAACATTTACATATTCATTCTAAACTATATATCTTACGGAATGATGAGAAAGAAGAGATTTAATACTTTCTATGCTGTGCTCTGTAGAATAAGTACTGGACTGCTAGTCTCAAGATTGGTAGTTCAAGCCCACCAGTTGCTTTATGGGAGAAAAATGAGGCTTTCTGTTCCCACAAATATTTACAAGTCTTAGAAACCATATACAGGGCCACTGAGTCAAACAACTCAAAGGTACTTAACAACAACAAAACATATGAAAGTTGCCATTTGAAACATTTTAAGTGTATATTTAATTGGCATTAATTACATTCTCTGTGTTGTGCAACTATCATTACTACTTATCTCCAAATGTTTTTCAACACCGTGGGCAAAAATGAAATGCCCCTTAAGCTATCCCATGACCCCACCCAAATGTCTGGTAGCAACTAATACAATTTAGTCTCTATGAATTTTCCTATTCTACGTATTTCATGTAAGTTGGATCACAGAATATTTGACCTTCCATGTCTGATTTATTTCACTTACATAATGTATTTAATTTATATAATGAATTAATGTATTTCACTTATTTAATGTATTATATAATGTCATATAATGTCTGACAATGTTCACCTATGTCATAATATGCATCAGAATTTAATTTCTCTTTTATGGTTGAATAATATTCCATAGTATGGCTATACTTCATTTTGTTTATCCACCATCTGTTGGTGGATATAATGGTATATTTTATCTCATTTAATACTCACAACAATTCTGCAAGGCATGTATTTTATTTCTATTTTAGAGATAAAGAAACTGAAGCTGAGAGAAATTCAGTAACTTGCCCAAGGTCATAACTAGTAAGGTACAAAACAAGAATTCTAATGCAGGTGGGTTTAACTCTGGCCTTGAGCTCATTTTATCAAACTACAATTCAGAGTATCAGAGGGCAAATATTTATAAGTATCTTTTTCTATCTTTGTGTCCTCATCTCTTTTAGAGAAGTGTCTGAGAATGAGTTTCAGGGAGAAAATGATATGCAAGCTTGGACTTTTTGTAACATATAGCTGAAGTATCCTCAAAGGGCTAGCTAATCTGTGCTCATGCCACTGACTGAATATTTTATCTAAGATATTCTTGTGGTTTATTTTATGCACTTCTTGTGTGCCACCAGCGCAGTGTGCCAGTGAAGCCTTGGGTGTTAGGATGCTGAGCAGGTTTTAGTGACTGAGACTGAGATGGACTAGGAAGAAATAACCTAAATGTAGTTTACAGTCCTGATTGTTGTTGTTAAGTACCGTGGAGTTGGTACTGACTCTTAGTGACCCTGCACAAAGTTTTTGAGGCTGCAAATGTTTACGGGAGCAGAAAGCCTCATCTTTCTCCCATGGAACAGCTGGTAGTTTTGAACTGCCAACCTTGAGGTTAGCAGCCCGATTCGTAATTACTATGCTACCAGAGTCTTGCTTAAATCAAATGTAGTGTGGCCAACTATTTACTTAAAAAATCCTGACAATGAGAATTTTTTTTTTTTTTTAAGGTTTTTATTGTGGATTGAGTGAAAGTTTACAAGGCATATCATCAGTTTCACATTCAACAATTCATATACATTGTTTAATTACATTGATTATACCATCAGTTAGCAGTATTTCTCTCTATCCACTTTAGCTTTTTAAAAAACACACAAACAAACAAACAAACCCACTCAGGCATATATAGTAGTTTACATCTCCAAGGGGCACATTCTGCAAGTCTGCTCCTGGCCACCAGCTCTTATTCCATGAATCTAGCCGCTCCCCCTCTCCATGCCCCCATCTCTGCCTCCATCTCTGGTGCTGTGTTCCTCTCTTGATGGTCCTAGGGTCCTCTGTTTCTGGACTGTAAGATTAACCACTCCCCGTTTTTTGTTACAAAACTTCTACCTTTACAATTGTGACAGTCGCAATTAGTCATGATAGCAATTATTCACTATTGAATCTTAACAAATCTTATCCCCATATCCTGGATCACAAACTTTTAAGTATCTTCTTCCCTTTTGTTTTTCTAATTCCAAGTCTTTGCGTAGTTCATTATAATTTTTGACTTTGTCTTCTGGTACACCCTTTGACATTTTCTGTCTATCTCTTTTACCTCCTCATTTCTTCCATTTGCTTTAGCATCTCTACACTGGAAGAAAGTGTTAGATTCTCTTCTGACATCCATTTTGGTCTTTTGTTTGTTTCTTGTCTTCTTAAGGATCTTTTACTTTCTTTCCGTATGATTTTCTTGATGCCATCCATAACTTATATGTTTTTTTTTTTTGCCATCAGTGCATTAAATTTGTTCTTGTGGACTTGTTTTAATTTTCTTCAGCTTCAGACTAAGTTTGCATATGAGCAATTGATGGTCTATTTCACAGTCTGCCCTGGCCTTTTTATTTTTTTTTTTCGGCTGATGATGTGGAGCTTTTACATAGTCTCTTTCCACAGATATAGTCAATTTGATTTCTGTATATTCCATTTGGTGAGGTCCATGTATATAGTTGTCTTTTATGTTGTTTAAAAGCATATTTGCAATGAACAAACCATTGATCTTTAAAAAAATTCTGTCAACATCATTTCATGACCAAGGCCATATTTTCCAGCTACTCATCTTTGTTTCCAAAATTTTCATTCCCATTGCCAGTAATTATCATGTAATTGATTGCATGTTTGATCATTTTCAGACTGAAGAAATTGGTTGTTGTTGTTAAGTGCCATTGAGTCAGTTCTGACCCATAGTGACCCTGCACAGGTTTTCTGAGGCTGTATATCATTATGGGAGCAGAAAGCCTCATCTTTCTCCTACGGAGCGGCTGGTAGTTTTGAACTGCTGACCTTAAGGTTTACAGTCCAATTTGTGACCACTACGCTACCAGAACTCCTTGAAGAAATTGTTAATTCTTCAATTTCATCATTAGCTTTACGGGTTGGTGTATAAATTTGAATAATATTTGTATTAACTGGTCTTTCTTATTGGCCAGCTTGAACCTCTGGCAGCTCCCTATCAATGTACTGTTGCAGCTGTTTTTGAATTATTGTATTAACAAGTAAAGATATTATCTCATCACAAAAAGCAATATACTTCAAGATAGATCTTGATGACGTGACACCTCGAGGCCACCCCTTTGGCCCACTGGCCCAATCCCCAATCCAATACATCATGTCCAGCCTGAGACCCAACAGGAAGATGGCCACAGGAGTCCTAGTGCATGAGAAGATATGGTTCCATAAGTTCAAGTATGACACTGCTGAACAGAAATTCTATGAGGAGATGAATGGGCCCATGACCTGCTCCTGAACTGCGTTAGCGTGATACTCTGGGACATTGCGCGAGCCAGAAAGAACATCCAGAAATCCCTGGCCAGAAGCTCTGGAGCATCCAGCGGGCCCAGTGAGGATCACAGCCAGCTAGACTTACGCATTGCCAGCCTAGAGGTGGAGAATTAGAGCCTGCGCAGCATGGTGTGGGACCTGCAGTAGACCCTCTCCAAGCTGGAGGCAAGGCTGAGCTCACTGGAGAGGTGCTTGCCCAGCCACCGCGCCACCACCCCACAGACCCAGCACGTGTCTCCCATGTGCCTAGGAGCCCTGGACCAAGAAGGCGGCCACATCAGCAAAGGATGATGAAGACAACGACACTGACCTGTTCGGCAGTGAGGAGGACAAGTAGGCGGCCCGCCTTTGGGAGGAACAGCTTCGACAGTATGCGCAGAAGGCCAAGAAGCCCACACTGGTAGCCAAATCCTCCGTTCTGCTGGACGTCAAGCCCTGGAATGATGAGACAGACATGGCATGGCTGGAGGCTGCGTGCGCCCTGTCCAGCTGGATGGCCTAATCTGGGGAGCCTCTAAGCTGGTGCCATGGGTTACAGCATCCATAAGATGCAGATCCAGTGCATGGTAGAGGATGACAATGTGGGCACTGACCTGCTGGAGACAGAAATTACCAAGCTTGAGGAGCATGTGCAGAACGTGGGCATTGCCGTTTTCAACAAGTTCTAAGCCTGTGCCTGTGCCATTAAAGACAGTCCAGCACCAGGAAAAGAAGAAAAAAAAAAAAAGATCTTGAAATGTTCTTTTTGATGATTAATGCAACACCATTCATCTTCAATTTGTCATTCCTGGCATAGTAAACCATGTGATTGTCAGATTCAAAATAGCCAATATCAGTCACTTTCTGCTCACTAATGCCTAGATTATTGATGTTTATGCATTCCATTTCATTTTTGACAAAATTTTCCTAGATTCTAACTTTGTACATTCCACATTCCAATTATTAAATGATGTTTGCAGCTGTTTTTCTCAAGAAAATGGAAGGAATACACAGAGTAACTGTACCCAAAACAAATTGGTTACTGATCAGCTTTTTCAAGAGGTAGCATATAATCATACTGAATGAAGTCCAAGGTACACTGCTGAATACACTGGCAAAGAACAAGGGTCTGGGAGTTGATGGAATACAAATCGAAAATTTTCAACAAACTGATGCAGCACTGGAAGCACTCACTCATCTATGCCAAGAAATTTGGAAGATATCTACCTGGCCAACTGATTGGAAGAGATCCACATTTGTCCCTATTACAAAGAGAGATTACCCAATAGAATGTGGAAATAATCAGATATTAACATCACATGCAAGTAGAACTTTGCTAAAGAATTCAAAAACAGCTGCAACAGTGCATTGATAGGGAGCTGCCAGAGGCTCAAGCTGGCTTCAGAGGAGGATGTGGAATAAAGGATATCATTGCTGATGCCAGGTGGATCTTGTCTGAAAGCAGAAAATACCAGAAAGATGATTATCTGTACTTTATTTACTACACAAGGGCTTTCAACTGTGCAGATCATGAGACGCTATGGACAGCATTGCAGAGAATAGTATTCCAGAACACTTATTTGTGTTTATGAGGAACCTACACATAGACAAAGAGATAGCCATTCAAACAGAAAAAAAAGGGACACTGAATTGTTTAAAATCAGGAAAGGTGCGGCCAGGGTACTTAGTCTCTGTATGCTGAGCAAATATTTTAAGAAACTCAATTATATGAAGAAGAAATGGAATCAAGATTGAAGGAAAATTCATTAACAACCTGTTATATGCAGATACGGCCCTGTTTGCTGAAAATGGAGAGGACTTCAAAGACCACAGTGTTCAGTATGCGTTACACCTTGATTTAAAGAAAGCAAAAATCCTCCTCACTGGACCAATAAATAGCATCATGATAAATGGAAAAAAGATTGAAGTTGTCAAAGACTTCATTTTTTCTTGAATCTACCATCAACAATCATTGAAGCAGCGATCAAGAAATCAAATGATATATTGCATTAGGCGGCAAATCTGTTGCACAAGACCTCTTTAAACTCTCTTTAAACTATTTAAGAACAAAAAGTCAGTTTGAGGACTAAGGTACACCCTAATCCAAGCCATGGTATTTCAGTAGTCTCATATGCATGTGAAAGTTGGGACAGTGAATAAAGAAGACCCTAGAAGAATTGATGCATTTGAGTTACAGTGTCAGAAGAATATTAAAAGTGTTGTGGACTATCAGAAGAACAAACACATCTGTGTTGGAAGAAGTACAACCAGAAAGGTTCTTAGAAGCCAAGATGAACTGACTTCATCTCTCTTACTTCGGTCACATTATCAGGAGGGAGCAGACTCTTGAGAAGGACATCATGCTTAGTAAGGTGGAGGGTCAGTGAAAAAGAAGAAGACCCCCAGAAATATGGATTGGCACAATGCCAGTAGCAGTGGTCTCATGTGTAACACTGATTGTGAGGTTGGCTCAGGACCAGGCAGTGTTTCATTCTGTTGTGCATAGGTTGCTATGTGTCAGATCGGACTCAACAGTACCTAAAAAGCAACAACAAAGCAACAAATGTATATAGATGTGTGTGTGTGTGTATGTGTGTGTGTGTGTGTAGTACATGCTTCAAGAAGTTTGTGGAAAAGTGAATTAAAAGAGAAAACTAAAAACTGCATTTTCATTTCTCAGCATCAGTTCCATCATGGTCAAGGCACAAAATACCAGCCATTTAGTCCATCCTTAAAGGACTGAGGGACCTGCAAAATGTAACCTTGTCAGTGTTTGCTTTTTACAATTTTAACTGAAGAATAATTGGTTAAATATTTTTTAAGATTAGGAGACAAAATTCAGAAGTCAAATCAGAATGATAAGGTGGATGGCTAATAATTTCTCATGCAAACTCTCACATAATTGCCTTTGTCTGATGAGAGGAATGAAAAGGACATTGTCATGGTGCTTTCCCAGGTCTTTTTTTTTTTTTTTAAGTTTTTATTGTGAATTAGGTGATAGTTTACATGGGAGAACATTAGCTTTACATTCATTCTATCATATTTCATTTCACTACAATGATTACAATCTCCTCCATGCATCATCAAACAACCAAAGGGTACACCCTGCAAGCCTGCCCCCTGGCCATCAGCACACAGCTGCTCCAACTCTCCATGTCATCGTCTCTGCCTCTATCTCTGGTGTCACTGCTTATCTGGATAGAGTCCCACACCCTGCTCTTCTCCCTTGATGCTCATAGCTACCTCTGCTCCTGGACTGCCAAATCAACCACTCCCCTCCTTTTGTTACAAAATGTCTACCTTTAAATTTGCAATGCTCACAGTCAGTCCTGATAGAAATTACTCATTATTATACCACAAGAGTCTTATCCCCATCCCCTTTAACAGCTTTGTCCAGATAGATTGAAATCCATTCACTGGAGATTCTACCTTCCCCTGCACCCTCTGGAAAGCTTGTAAGCCAATCACTTCTTGCTTTTGTAGACCCCCAACCCCCATTTTGGTTAGCCAATGTCTACGTTTCCCATCCCTGTCAACCCTGTGTACCAATGCGGTGGGAGTGATCCTCTCTGTAAAGATTTGTTCCCTCTTTTGAGCTACTACATCCTTAAGTATAGGTAAAGTTCATAAAATTGTAGCAGATTACTCTTTTTTTTCCTCTTCTTTCTTCTTGTAGTCGAGTTCTGATCATCCAGCCCTTGAAGCCAGGTCAAGTGGGTACTATCTGCAAATATGGGTGTTCTTGTGCACCTCCCCTCACTTCATACCAGCTGGATGCTTCACTCTCCACTCTAGTCATCTGTAACCATGTCCTTGTCTCTGGACCCAGGAGTCCCAAGGTCATGCCATACTGCTGG
This sequence comes from Chrysochloris asiatica, assembly GCF_000296735.1. Classification (NCBI taxonomy): domain Eukaryota; kingdom Metazoa; phylum Chordata; class Mammalia; order Afrosoricida; family Chrysochloridae; genus Chrysochloris; species Chrysochloris asiatica. The sequence goes on along the minus strand of NW_006408777.1, from coordinate 507,479 downwards.
CCAACCAGGTCTCATCCTGGGTTGACAGGAGTCTATTGAACATGGTTGGACTTAGCTCACGACTTCATTGATATTTTTTTCCCCACTTCCCCTTATCAGTGACCACTGTGGTCACCAGCAAACCACACGCCTCCTTGTGTATGACACTTGAGTCTCAGTCTTAAAAGTGGGTTTGCCCTGAGGAGACCTAACCACATGCGTTGATGACTACCAGGCAAACAACTTGCTTGTTCTTGTAGTAGTCAATCAGACTACTGTTTTTTACTTTTCCTGCTAGAGTTTCTTTCAAGAGGTATCTTCTGTTCTTTTAGCAGCTCCAGGATGGTCTGCTAGTCCTTTCAAGTAGAAATTTACCACCTCAGAAGATTCTGAATGGGGATCGGGATTCCAACTACGGTCTTATGTAATGCAAAGATTCCATAGGAAGCCTCCTTCACTGGGCAAGTTCTAGCCCCATTTTGGGTACTCCAATCTCTCCCCCAAACCAGAAGTCCAGGTCTTTTTTTGCTAATGATTTGGCTAACTTTGTCAAAAGACTCTCAAGCTTATGTTATTCTATGACCTTCCAGAAATTAAACAATTTCAATGCTCTGAGCATACCAAAAAAAAAAAAACTTATACCATGGACTTTCTCCTCTTGCTTGGCCTTCTTTTGCTTTGACTGGACCACTTCCACTTCTTGGTCGCCATTGATTTAATTATGCTTTGTTTTATGATTAATGCAGATAAAGCCAAGTTGCATCTCCTATTACAGTTCTTCAAAGATATGCATCAGGATCTTGATCCCACTTATTTAAAGTGTCCATAGAAATCTTGCTTTTGTCTGCAGCTGATCTTGGGGCAACCACTTTGGCATCCATGGAGCAGAAAGTTTGTTCCATTTAATTTTTTCAGTCAGAATTATGTATGCTGAACCAACTGAGATATCAAAGGTAATGGCTATTGTTTCTGCTGTTAATCGTAAGTCCTCTTCAATTAGGACATAAACAAAGTTTTTCTTGGAAATTGTTGTGGATGGTCTGCTGCTTTAAGGTCAGCTTCAACATTGTCTTGTTTCTTTTTAAAATGACTTACCCATTTGTCAACTGCTAATTCATTTGAAGCATTGTTCCCATACATTTTTCATAAAACATAGATGATTTTATCATTTTTGCACTTAAGCTTCACCATAAATTTAATGTTTGCTCTTGCTTAAATTTTAGCAGAATTTGTATTGCTTAAGGACTCTTTTCAAACTGATGTTTAATCATTCTTAGTGCCTCAAAATATATCCTGTTCAAACATGTTAGTGTTGGAGGGAAAAAGTGTTGAAACTCATGCATAGTTTTTTTTTTTGTAATAGGCATTTTTCATGACCTTTTGAATACCGCATGTATATATACATATCTATAATACACACAAACACACACATATACAGGGTTTCCAAGGCTATAAATCTTTACAGGAGCAGAAAGCCTCATCTTTCTCCCATGGAACAGCTGGTAGTTTTGAACTGCTGACCATGAGATTAGCAGCCGATTTGTAACCACTACGCTACCAGAGTTCCTTAGGGGACTTCAAAAGATCTGTGGTAAAATTGTATTGTTTTTTAATTCCATTTTCCATCAACTTCTGTAAGATCCATCCTGTGTGTGTGTGTGTGTGTGTGTGTGTGTATGTGTATATATGTGTATACATGAACTGAGATGTTTCACAAATGTATTCAGTGCTGGAAGTACTGCCAAAAAAATATTCATGCCCATTTCAAAGAAAAGTGATCCAACAGAATATGATCATTATAAAACAATGTCTTCACATGCAAGTGTAATTTTATGAAGATAATTCAACAAGAGTTGCATGAGTACATCAACAGGTAACTGCCAGAAACTCAAGCCAGATTCAAAAGGGGATGTGGAGTGAGGGATACCATTGCTGATATTAGATGGATTTTTGCTGAAACAGAGGCTATCAGAAAGATGTTTACCTGTATTTTATTGTCCTTGTAAACATAGAGAACTTTGTGGCTCATAACAAATTATGGATAGCATTGCAAAGACTGGGAATTCCAGTGCACTTAATTGTGCTCCTGTGGTAGCTGTACATAACCCAGGAGGAACCCATACAAACATAACAAGGGAATACTGAATGATTACAGATCAGGAAAAGTTGAATTCTTTTATCATACTTACTCAACTTGCTGTAGTGCTGCGGGTTAGTGCTGGACTGCAAGGTCAGTTTGAACCACAAGGTCCACAGTTCAAGCTCACTGGCCACTTCTTGGAAACCCTATCCAGAGTTGCTATGAGTCAGAACCGACTTGAAAGCACTTAACAACAACAACTAAGCAAATAATCTGAGAAACTGGACTATATGAAGAAGAAAGAGATACTAGGATTGAAGAAAGTATCTTTAACAACCTGCAATACACAGATGATACAGTCTTGCTTGCTGAAAGTGAAGAGGACCTGAAGTACTTCAGTATGGATTACTTAATCCACGTTAAAAAACAAAACAAAACAAAAAACACCTCACAACTGGACCAATGAGCACAATTATGGTAAATGGAGAAAAGATTAAACTAATCATGGATTTTGTGTTTACTTGGACCCATAGTCATTGTCCATGGAAGCAAAGGTCGAGAAATCAAACAAGATACTGCATTGGGCAAATTTGCTACAAAAGACCTTTTAAAGTACTAAAAAACACAGATATCACTTTGAGGACTAAGCTGTGCCTGACCCTAGCCATGGTATTTTTAACCACATCATATGCATGCAAGAACTGGATAATAAATAAGGAAGACCAAAACAGAACTGATGCCTTTGAAATATGGTGTTGTTGAATAATATTGCATGTACAGTGTAGAGCTAGAAGAGTGGAAAAAATCTGTCTTGGAAAAAGTGTACCCAGAATGCTGCTTAGGAGCTAGGATGGTGGGACTTCACACATGCTTTGTACATGTCATCAGGAGGGATGAGTGCCTGGAGAAGAACATCATATTTGGTAAAGTAGAAGGTCAGCAAAAAAGACCATCATGGATTGACACAGTGGATACAAAAATGAAATCAAGCATAGCAATGATTGTAGGATGACTTAGGACCAGGCAGTGTTTTGTTCTGTTGGTATGAGTTGGAACTGACTCTGACACCTACACAACAACAGCACACACATTATATAAATTTATATGGAGTCCTGGTACGGTGCTGTAGGATAAACACTGGAACACAAGGTTGGTATGAACTGCAAGATTGGTGGTTCAAACTTAACAGCTGCTCCTCAGAAACCCCATACAGGGTCACTGTGAGTTGGAGCTAACTTACCAGCACTTAACAGCAACAGCGCTACATTCTTGTTGTTGTTAAGTGCCAGCAAGTCAGTGCTAACTCACAGAAAACCTGAATAGAGTTCCCAAGGAGTGGCTGGTGATTTTGAAATATCAACCTTGTGGTTCGCAGTCCATTGTTTATCCTACAGTGCCACACCAGGATTTCATATGTATAAATGAATCACAAGTTCAGCCATTTGGTTCACCAGCTGTTCTGTGGGAGAAAAATTAGGTTTTCTGCTCATGGAATAATTAAAAAAATCTCAGAAATCCTGTAATGCCTCATGTATATATGTGAGTCAAATATTATTCTCACTCCAGCTATATTAAAACTTTGGCCCACATCCATGACTGATGACAACATTGAACATGCATGTGAAATGATTCTGCCCAATAGATAAGTGACAGTGGATTATGTGGCAAATCATTTGCAAATTAGCCATGGCTTTGCCTATGAAATAATTCATGACAAACTTGGGTTTTGTAAAGTTTGTGCAAGATGGATACCAAAACAACTCATGGAAGAGAATAAACAGAAGCATATGGACATCTGCAAACTAAATTTGAACCAATAGTCAAAGGAAGGTAAAAGTTTCTTTAAAAAACAAATCATTACTGGTGGCGAGACATGGATTCATTTCTATGTGCCTGAAAGTAAAGGGCATAGTATGGAATGGAAACATAAATCGCCGACCAAGAAAAAGTTCAAAACTCAACCATCAGCTGGAAAATTGATGCTTACAGTTCTCTGGGATTCTCAAGGGCCAGTATTGGAATGCTATCAGGAAAAAAGCTAAACAATCAACAGTGCTTGTTACAGTTAGATGCTCACTGAAGCACTAAAGCCTAAACTTTAGATTAAACACAGAGCACTGCCATCTAAAGGTTTTTGATCTTGCATGACAATGCACATCCCAACAACTCTGCCTACACAGTTGACACTGCAAAAACTTTGTTTTGAAATATTAAAGCATCCTCCCTATTGTTCCATCAGAATTTCACCTGTTTGGTTCCCTGAAAGCAGCCCTTTGAGGATGAAGATTCACCTCTGATGAAAAAGTGAAGACAGAGGTGCATTTTTGGCTCACAGCTCAGTATAAAACAGTTTTTAATAAGGGAATATGAAAGCTTGTTGACAGATGGACAATCTGTACTGAAAAGCAAGGAGATTATGTAGAAAAAAAATGATACATTTGTCTTTTCTAAAAGTTCATTAAAATAAACTCTACAGTTTATTTATATATATAAATAAGTGTGGATATATATATATACATATATATATATATGGAGCTCTGGTAGCATAGTGGTTACGAATCGGGCTGCAAACCTCAGGGTCAGTAGTTGGAAACTACCAGCTGTTCCGCAGGAGAAAGATGAGGCTTTCTGCTCCTGTAAAGATTTATAGCCTCGGAAACCCTGTACAGGGTCGCTATGAGTCAGAAC
>NW_006408777.1:489512-500012 GCF_000296735.1 Chrysochloris asiatica | reverse complement strand
CAGCATAAGAGATGACTATACACATGGACCTCACCAGATGGAATACATAGAAATCAAATTGACTACATCTGTGGAAAGAAACAATGGAAAAGCTCTATATCATCAGTCAAAACAAGGCCAGGGGCAGATTATGGAACAGACTCATATGCAAATTCAAACTGAAGCTGAAGAAAATGAAAACAAGTTCATAAGAGCCAAAATATGACCTTGAATATATCCCACTCTTAGAATAAGACTAGAAAAAAGGAGAGCCGGGCTACTTTTAAAGGCTTAGCCACTGAAAACGTCACAAATAGCAGTGGGAAGTTTGTCAGATATAGTGCTGGAGAATACTATAATAAGTACAAGATTATTGTGAGATAAATTACCAGAAATTGAAACCCACAGTTTGAAGACACTCAAAATGTGCCTGGGGTAGAACTGCCTCCTCAAATAGAGTTGACCACGATGATGCAAATAGAGTAAAAACTTTCAGGACTTTCATTTGTTGATGGGGCACAACTCAAAATGAGGAGAAACAACTGTAAACAACCATTAATAATCAGAACATGGAATGCACAAAATATGAATCAATAAAATTTGGATGTTTTCAGATATAAATCGGAATGCATAAAGATTGATATTCTCGGCATTACTTGCTGAAATGGACTGGCATTAGCCATTTTGAATCTGACAATCATATGGTGTACTATACCAGGAATGACAAAGTGTAGAAGAATGGCATCTCATTCATCATCAGAAAAGACATTTTGAGATTTGTCTTGAAGTACAATGCAGTTTTGATTGAATAATATGTCTACTAGGAAGGGCAGTTAATACCACTACTATGCAAATTACTCCCCAGCCACTATAGCTACTAATGATGAAATTGAAGAATTCTACTTACTTCTCACACAGAAATTGATCAAACAGTCAATTAATTTTCATTGATAATTACTGGTGATTGGAATGCAAACATTGGAAACAAGAGGATCAGTAGTTGGAAAATATGGCCTACGTGCTAGAAATGATGTTGAAGATCACATGACAAAATTTTGATAAGACCAATGACATTCATCGCAAATACTTTTTTAAACACCATAAAAGATGTTTATACACATGGACCACACCTGATAGAATACATAAAAATCAAGTTGACTACATCTGTGGGAATTGACAATGTTTGTGGAAAAAGTTCATTATTATTAGCCAATACAAGACCAAGGCCAGACTGTGGAACAGACCATCAATTGCTCATATGCAAGTTCTGGCTGAAACTGAAGAAAATTAGAACAAATCCACAGAAGCCAAAATATGAACTTGAACATATCCCACCTGAATTTAGAGATCAATTTGAGAACAGATTTGATGCATTAGTCACTAATGACCAAAGAGTTATAGGATGATATCAAGAACATCATGCAGGAAGAAAGCAAAAGAGCATTAAGAACACAAGAAAGAAGGCAAAGACCAAAACGGATTTCAGAAGAGACTCTGAAACTTGCTCTTTAGCATAGAGACGCTAAAGTGAATAGAAGAAAAAATAAGGAGGTAAAAGAGCTGAACATAAAATTTCAAAGGTCAGCTCGAGAAGACAAATTAAAGTATAATAATCCAAAGACCTGGAGTTAGAAGACCAAAAGGGAAGAATATGCTTATCACTTTTCTAGCTGAAAGAATTGAAGAGAAAATTCAAACCTAGACTTGAAATATTGAGGGAGTCTATGGGCAAAATATTGAATGATGCAAAGAACACCAAAAGAAGGTGGAAGGAATAGATGACCACTGTACCAAAAAGAAATAATCATTGTTCAGTCATTTCAAGAGGTAGCATATGACCAAGACTCAATGGTACTGAAGGAAGAAGTCCAATGTGCACAGAAGGCATTGGCAAAGAACATGGCTCCAGGTATATGCCAACTGATTTGAAGAGATCCCTATTTGGTCCCATTCAAAAGAGAGGTGACACAGTTTAATGTGGAAATCATCAGACAATAAGTATCATTAATATCACATGCAAGTAAAATTTTGTTAAAGACAATTTTTAAATGACTGCAACAATCCATCCACAAGAACTTGCCAGAGGTTCAAGCTGGATTCAGAAGAAGTGGAATCAGGGATATCATTGCTGATGTCAGATGTATTTTGTCGGAAAGCAGAGAATGATGTTTACCTGTGCTTTGTTGACTGTACTTTTAACTTTGTGGATTATGACAAGCTGTGAATAACATTGCAAAGAATGGGTATTCCTGAACATATAACTGTGCTCATGAGGAACCTGTACATAGATCAAGAGGCAGCCATTCAAACAGAACAAGGGGACACTAATTGGTTTAAAATCATAATAGATTTTAATATCCCATTTGCTACTCACCAAAGTAGGATGTAGAACATTGCCTTTGAGGAATATGTAATGCCAGTTGACCCTAGTTTTCCCTGAGACACTATGGTCCACATACCCCAGATCCAGCAGCTTGTTGCTTCAAGATGTTGGGTAATGTCCAAAAAGTCTTCATCATTTTTTCTCCAGTGTGCTCCACCACATCCATAAGTATGCTTGCAGTAAAGGCAAATGTCCATGTACAAACATCCTCTGTTAAACCCTTCTATATCTGTGGGTATACTCCCACTCTACTTCCCATACCCTTCCAGCCATTGTATCTATGCATGTATCTACCTATATAACACTGTTGTTGCAGGATTGTATTTGTAAAAACATTTATCTCTGTCCACTTTTGCCCTTGCATTCCTCCCTGTGACTTCAGTTGTCTTCATCATTCTTTTGCTAACCTCCCTCTGTTGTCTTTTTTAAAACTTTTTATTGTGAGTTGAGTAAAGATTTATAGATAAAATCATCAGCTTTACATTCAACAAATCATACATTTTGTTTCATCTCAAGGTTTACAATTCCCTCCCTGATACAACAGCCATCTAAGGCACAAATATTAGCTTCTCCATGTGCAGAAGAAAGAAGACTGATGAAAATTGAAGATGCTTGGAATCTATTAGTCCAATGGAATAATAGTACATGAACATCAGTCTCCATGATATTGAGACCAGAAGAACTAGTAGTATCCAGTTATTACTGTATTACCTTTAGCAAAACTTTATTTGCATGGGATATCAAAGATATTGTTCAATGATTTCCACATTCCATTAGGTCACCTCTCTTTGAAATGGGCACATAAATGTATCTCTTCTATCAGTTGGTCAGATTTCTTGGCAGAGATGAGTGAGTGCCTCCTGTGGTGCCTCACTTTCTTGAAACATTTCAATTTTTATTCCATCAACTCCTGGTGCCTTGTTCTTTGCCAATACCTTCAATGTACCATGGACTTCCTCCTTCAGTATCATTGGCTCTTGATCATATGCTAATGGTTGAACATCAACCATTTCCTTTTGGTACAGTGACTCTGTGTATTCCTTCCATCTTCTTTTGATTCTTTCTGTATCATTCAAAAATTTGACCAGAGAATCCTTCAATAATGAAAGTCGAGGCTTAAATTTTTTCTACATTCCCCCAGCTTGAGAAATGCTGAATGTGTTCTTCCTTTTTGGTTTTCTGACTCCAGATCTTTGCACATTTTGTTGTAATATTTGGCTTTATCATATCAAGCTGATCTTTGAAATTTTCTGTTCAGCTCTTGGACCGCCTCATTTCTTTCATTTGCTTTAGCATCTCTACACTGGAGAGCAAGTTTCAGTGTCCTCTGACATCCCTTTTGACCTTTAACTTCTTTCTTGTCTTCTTAATGACTTTTTGCTTTCTTCATGCATGATGTTCTTGATGTCATCCCACAACTCTTCTGGTGTTCGGTCTTTAGTGTTTAATGTATCAAATTTGTTATTCATATTATCTCTAAATTCAGTTGGGATATATTCAAGTTCATATTTTGGCTCTCGTGGACTTGTTTTCATTTTCCTTAGCTTCAGTTTTAATTTGCACAGGAGCAATTAATGGTCTGTTCCACAGTCTGCCCCTGGCCTTGTTTTGACTGATGATGTGGAGCTTTTCCATAATCTCTTTCATCAGTTGTAGTCAATTTGTTTTCTATGTATTCCATCTGGCGAGGTCCATGTGTATAGTTGTTTCTTATGCTGTCTAAAGAAGTTACCTGAAATGAACAAACATTGATTTTGCAGAATTCTATCATGCGTTCTTCAGCATCATTTCTATCACCAAGGTCATACTTTTCCAACTAGTGATCCTTCCTCTGTGCTTCCAGCCTTTGCATTCCGATCACCAGTGATGATCAATACATCTTGATTGCATGTTTAATCAATTTCGGATTGAAGAAGTTGGTAGAATTCTTCTATTGCATCCTCACTGGCTTTAGTGGTTGGTGCATAAATTTGAATAATAGTGATATTAACTGGTCTTCCCTGTAGGCACATGGATATTATCCTATCACAGACAGTGTTGTACCTCATACTGATTTGAATTTGTTCTTTTTGACAATGAATGCAACACCATTCCTCTTCAATTTGTCATTCCCGGCATAGTAAACCATTTGGTTGTCAGATTCAAAATGGCCAATAACAATCCATGTCAGCTCACTAATGCCTAAGATATCAATGTTTATACATTCCATTTCATTTTTGATAATTTCTGATTTTCCAAGATTCATATTTCTTACATTCCATGTTCCAATTATTAATGGATGTTTACAGCTGTTTCTTTTCATTTTGAGTGTGACCCATCAGCAAATGAAGGTCCTACAGGCTTTACTTACACGGAATTTACTCCAATAGTGTCATCATGGTCAACTCTACTTTGAGGAGGCAGCTCTTCCTTTGTCACATTTTTAGTGCCTTTCAACCATTGAACTTTGAAGTACAGGACCTTGGTTTGAGCTGTTTCATGAGAGAGAAAATGAGGCTTTCTCTTCTCAAGATTTAAAGACTTGGAAACCCTATTCAGGGTCAGTATAAATCACTATATGATCAGCACTGTACTGTTAACAATAAGGTGGGCAGTTCAAGCCCACAAGCCACTCTTCAGAAACCCTGTATAGAGTTGCCATGAGTAAGAACTGACTCAATGACACTGAACAACAACAATGTAATATATATAATGTTGTTTTGTTAAGTGGTGTTGAATCGGTTCTGAGTCATAGCAACCCTTTATAGAGTTTCTGAGGAAACTGAAGAAAAAATTCAAACCTCAAACTTGAAACATTGAAGGATTCAATGGGCAAACTATTGAATGATGAAGGAAGCATTAAAAAAAAAAAAAAAAAAAGTGAAGGAAGAAGTTCAAGGTACATTGAAGGCTTTGGCAAAGAACAAGATTTAGGGAATTAATTGAATACAAATCTTTCAACAAACTGATGCAGCACTGGAGGTGCTCACTCATCTATGTCAAGAAATTTGGAAGACAATTATCCAGCCAACTGACTAGACTAGATCCATATTTGTGCCCATTCCAAATAGAAGTGACCCAATGTAATTCAGAAATAATTGGAAATTATCATTAATGTTGCGTGCAAGTAAAATTTTGCTAAAGGTAATACAAAAATGACTGCAACCATATACTGACAGAGAACTTCCAGAGGTTCAAGCCAGATTCAGAACAGGATGTGGAACAAGGGATACAATTGCTGACATCAAATGGATCTTGGCTGAAAGCAGAGAATACCAGAAAGATGTTTACCTGTGCTTTATTGACTATGCAAAGGCTTTCAGTTGTGTGGATCATGACAAACTAATGACAACATTGTAGAGAATTACTATTCTAGAACACCTAATTGTGCTCCTGAGGAACCTGTACATACAATAAGAGGCAGTTGTTTGAACAACTGCCTCCTATTGTATGAACAGGGGAACACCAAATGTTTTAAAATCAGGAAACGCATGCACGAAAGCTGTATTCTTTCACCATAGTTATTCAATCTGTATGCTGAACAAGTAATCCAAGAAGCTGGATTATATGAAGAAAAACATGGCATCAGAATTGGAGGAAAACTCATTAACAACCTGTGATATGCAGATGGTACAACATTGGTTGCTGAAAGTGACAAGAACTTAGTGATGAAAATCAAAGACCACTGCCTTCAGCATGGATTACATCTCAATGTAAAGAAAACAAAATTCTTCACCACTAAACCAATAAACAACATCCATATTAATGGAGAAAAGATGGAAGTTGTCAAAGACTTCATTTTGCTCAGATCAACCATCACCACTCATGGAAGCAGCAGTCAATAAATCCAACATACTACATTAAGCAAATCTGTTGCACAAGACCTCTTTCAAGTGTTCAAGAACAAAGATGCCAGTGTGAAGATGAAGGTACACCTGACCAAAGCCATGGTATTTTCAATAACCACATATGCGTGTGAAAGTTGGACACTGAATAAGGAAGACCGTAGAAGAATTGATGCATTTGAGCTATGTATGGTGTTGGAGGAGAATGTTAAAAGTAACATATACTGCCAAAAAAAAAAAAACCAGTCTGTGTTATCAGGATTCATTATCAGGAGGGACAAGTTCCTGAAGGATATCATGTTTGGTAAAAGTGGAGGGTCTAAGAAAAAGAGTAAGACCCCCAACAAGATGGATTGGCAACGTGGCAGCAGCAGTGGGTTCAAACACAGCAATGATCGTGAGATTGGGGCTGGATCAGGTAGTGTTTTGTTCTGTTGTGCATAGAGTCACTGTGATTCGGTATCAACTTGATGTTGTTGTTGTATGTGCTGTGGAGTCGGTTCCAACTCATAGCGACCCTGTGCAGGGTTTCTGAGGCTATAAATCTTTACAGGAACAGAAAGCCTCATCTTTCTCCCATGGGACAGCTGGTAGTTTCAAACTGTTGACCCTGAGGTTAACAGCCTGATTCATAACCACTATGCTACCATAGCTCCTTTAGCAACTTGATGGCACCTAACTACAACAGCAACAGATCCTGAAGTATTATACTTGAAGAGGATTGTATTCGTTGGGTTACCTGTTGTTGCTAAGTACTTTTGAGTCAGTTTGGGTTACCTATTAGCTGAAGTAAATTTCTGGAACAGATGTCAGTCCTGTGACCTGCACTGACCTCTGAGAAATAGTAGGATGTGTATGCACACATGTTTTTGTATTTTTGGTAGCTTTTCAGGAAATCCTCCAATAGTAATTTGATTTGCATTAAATCCCTAGGGTTTCTTCAAGGGAGATAATTTCAGGTTTAGAAATAATCTCATAAAAGACAGCATCTGTTATAATTTCTGTACTTCAAGGTCATCATTATAAACAACAATGATCATTTTATAATAGGAAATGTCCTTTTTCATTTAAGCTTTCTTAGTACTGAGATATAAATAAATGGGGTACTAGGAGGAAGTCTCAAAAGGGAGAAAGATAGTTTAATTACCTTTATATATTTGAAGTCGTTCTTTTGGTTTGTTTTAGCATTTAAATTTATATTTTGATTATAAGGTAGTTGCATGTACTATATGTAGAAACCTCAGAAAATACACAAAGAAACTTCTGTTTGTAATAACAAGATTGAACAGAGACAATTAGCTTTATTTCCTCCATCAGCTCCATTAAAATAACAATAAATATATATTTTTTTAGCTGTACAAATTCACACGGAGAAAATAGGAGAGGAGACAGAACATTAATTATTTGGAAGCTGCAAGTGCATAATTTGTGGTAACACATTTAGCAGATGTGAGGCACCACCCTATTTACGTGACAGAATCCTTCAAAGTCACAGGAACTGGTGGCAAGAGTTCTCTGGAAATTGGAGTGAAATAAGGGGCAAAATAAGGAGAAAGATTTACAGTCTCGGAAACCCTGTGCAGGGTCACTATGAGTCAGAACTAACTCCACGGTACTTAACAACAACAACAACAAGACCAAGATTATATATCACAACCTTTGCCAGTTCAACATTTTATATTATACATTTTAATGCATGAATCTAAACACACCCATACATACTTTGCTTTGGACCAAATACTGTGATGAAACTTTGGGAATAGAGTGCAAATGAGAACAACATGATTCCATCCCATGAAAACTTCTTCTGAATTGCAGAAAAGTACATTTCAGAAAATAATAGGCCATATTTCTCCTTTGTGTTGAGGCACAAGTTGTTGTTTTTGTTAAGTGCCGTTGAGTCAGTTCTGATTAATAGTGACTCTATCTAGGGTTTCCTAGGAGTGGCTGGTGGGTTTGAACCACCCACCTTGTGGTTCAAACCGATGTTGTGGTCCAGTGCATTATTCTGCAGTGCCACACCAGTATTGCAGTTTAATTTCTGACTAATAAGAGATTTCTATGATCAGCTGGAATCATTACTTGTTAAGTGCTGTTGAATCGACTCTGACTCAGAGCAACACTATACAGGGTTGCTAAGGAGTTGCTGGTAAGTTTGAGCCACTGACCTTGTGACTTAAACTGACCTTGTCATCCAGTGCTTTGTCCTACAGTGCCACACACCACCTGTAGCTCAATATTATTTCTGGGAGGCCTACTACTAAGCACATTTTATCTTTTGTCATTTTTCATTCTCACAAAAATCTTGGTAAATGTTGTTATTTGGGATAGAAAAGGCAAGTGAATTGCCCAAAATTTTAGCAGATTGATGACGGAGCAGAGATTTGAATTTAGATCTCTAAATCCATACCCCAGACTGTGATCAAATGACATTGTATGGTTAAACTGATATCTGTGGTAAAGAAAATCAAGCATATAGTTTTTATGGGGAAGCAAATATGGAATCCTGGTGTGGTACTGTGGGCTAATGCGTCACACTGCAAAGTCATTTGAACTGCAAGGTCAGTGGTTCAAGCTCACCAGCTGCTCTTTGGAAACATTATACAAGGTCGCTATGGGTTGGAATTGACTTTACAGCACTAAACAACATAACAAATGTAAATATATTATTGAATGGTGACAACCAGTTAATGCACTCACTTGTTAACTGAAATGTTGGCAGTTTGTATCCAACAAGTGGTGCTTCAGAAGAAAGACCTGGCAGTCTACTTCAGAAAAATTAGCCATTGGAAAAAAAACCTATGGACAAAGTGGGGTTGCATGAGTCAAAAATGTTGAAGGTAATGTAAAGACTATCCTGAGGGCTATGGTATTGGGATGTGATTTTTTTTTGTTTCAAAACTACAGAGAGAAAAAAAGCTTCATTAAAAACATGGTTGTTGTTGTTGTTAAGTGCCATCGAGTTGATTCCAATCCATAGCAACCCTATTTAGGGTTTCTGAGGAGTAGCTGGTGAGTTTGAACTGCCAAACTTGCAGTTCAAATGGCTTTACAGTCTGGTGCATTAACCCACAGCACCACACCAGGACTCCAAAAGCATTATGGTTGTTGTTAAATGCTGTCAAGTTGGTTCTGACTCATAGTGACCCTGATTAGGGTTTCCAAGAAAAGGCTGATGGGTTTGAATTCTGACATTGGTTAGCAGTCCAGTGCTTATTCTGCACCCACCAGTGTACCTATTTTATTATTAAGCATAAAATAATATAAAAATCACATTTATAAATCTGTTCATGCATTTACTGATATAGGTAGAGAATATCGAAATTCTTGTGAAACTTGACATTAATAGATTCTGCCATATAAATAAAATTTGTATGGTAGACTTTTTGGGAAAATTTCAGAGTTATAAATCTGAGCATAAGGTATTTGTTAAATCTCCAGATTTTCTTCTTTCTTATAAAGTTTAGTTTATGCTGTAGAATCTGCCATGAAGGAATGTTAATAACATAACTGATTATTCTTTCTGCCTAAAGGAAGAAGACAGTGGACCCATAGTGTCCTTGGATGAGAAACGGAGACTTCTAAGCTGCATCTTTGGTTTATTCTCAAAGCCTACGTTGTCTGTCTTCATCTGTTCCAGCCTTGATGGATATCAGTGACAGTAGCCCACATGGACAAGCTAATGAAATATTAGAAATGGCTGCACATTCAAAGAATCCCCGTGTTTGTATCCATATCACTGCCATTAGTATTGGTATGGTTGCACATATTGTACTCCACTGCTTATGTATAGAAGGAATGAAACTAGTTTTCAGAGCTGCTATTAATAGGATTTACATAGCATGTTCTAATGTTGAAGCAGGAAAAATACATTCCCTAATACTTTTATTTTCTGTCTCCATCCAAAAAATACACTTATTGATAGTATATTGTAATTCTTACCAATAAAATGAGAATTTTGGTGAAAAAGAACATAGAGCTTCAAAATGCAATATGGAGAATTAATAAAGATAATATCTAATGTTTTTTCAGTACCCACACCATAATTAATATCGGGCTAGTTTGTCATGACAATATTTTGGGATTAATGCAACAACATAATATTTTACATATTGCTGTCTTAGTTAAAAGATTTAATTGAATATATGAATCTCCTCATTATATTTATTTAACAAATTAGAAACTGTGGTAGCTATGATTTTGTGAAAGACAAAAGAAATAGAAAAGATAGAAGGTGGGTAGAAGATACCAGATATAGCTTGATTTTCCATGAATAAGAATATAAATTTAATATCATATGTTAATTAATGCTGT
>NW_006408777.1:488855-489412 GCF_000296735.1 Chrysochloris asiatica | reverse complement strand
CCATCAATGCTGCCACTTGGCCAATCCATCTCATTGGGGGTCTTCCTCTTTTTCTCTGACCCTCCACCTTACCAAACATGATATTCTTCTCCAGTAACTGGTCCCTCCTGACAATATGTCCAAAGTATGCTAGATGAAGTTTAGCAATCTTGGCCTCCAAGGAGCACTCTGGCTGCACTTCTTCCAACACAGATCTGTTGGTTCTTATGGCAGCCCATGGCACCTTAAATATTCTCCTCAAACACCATAACTCAAAGGCATCAGTTCTTCGACTGTCTTCCTTATTTACTGTCCAGGTTACACATGCATATGAGGTTGTTAGAAAATACCATGGCTTGGATCAGGCATACCTTAATCCTCAAACTGACATCCTTGCTCTTCAACACTTTAAAAAGGTCTTGTGCAGCAGATTTGCCTAATGCAATACATCGTTTGATTTCTTGACTGCTGCATCCGTGAATATTGATAGTTGATCCAAGAAGAATGAAGTCCTTGACAACTTCAATCTTTTCTCTGTTGATAAGAATGTTGTGTATTGGTCCAGTGGTGAGGATTTT
>NW_006408777.1:481777-485395 GCF_000296735.1 Chrysochloris asiatica | reverse complement strand
AGTCAAAGATGGATTTTAATTAATTTTAAGTGTTACTTGTAAATTTAAGTAAATTTAATTTAATTATAGTTAGAGGTAGCAGAATGAGATACTTTATGTAAAAATAGTATAGTGTCTGGAACAGAATACTTAATAAATATTTGTTGTTATTATTTTAAAGCCAATAAATAGCATAGTCCCAATCTGATATAAATACATTAAGTTAGAAGTAGAAATAATACAGAAGTTGTAAGTATATGTTCAGGGAATTTGAATGTGTTGGGTACAGGTTGCAATAATGAAAGAATTAAATACAAATAAAAACCATAGCAAGTACACCTGAGAACAGAATCAAAGATGGTGCACTTTGGAGTCTTGGGGCAGGTAGAGGAAGAGACTAGCACTGAGTCAATGTGATCTGCATGAAACCCAAACCAGACCACGGCAGCATCAGGCAGGGCCCCCGATGAGTGGACAGAGACTTTGGAGTCTTTTATATAGAGAGAGTTTCTAGTATACAGAAATGAAGAAATGGGAAGTGTTGCTACTAAAACTAATTTGATGTGTTCAAATTCTACATTTTAGAAACTAGTACTGTTGCCATATATATGCTAAACAATGACTGCAGCCTTATTTGAATGAACAGCCAGTCCAAGGGCACCCCTAGCCTGCCTTTGGTAGACCCCGAATCAGGTTTTGGAAAAACGATATTCAGGTATACTGATGGTACCTAGCAGCCAGGCACTTGGCTTGTACTGCTTCTAGCACTCTCTGGTTATCTTGCCCTGAAAAATACAAAATCAACACAAAACAAAAACTAATTCCAATGTCTTTTAGAGTATTATCTAAGCTCTCATATTTCCTCCTTTAAAAAGGATTTTTGTTTTAAAATTGAGGCAATTGAATTTGCTTACTGTATTATTTTTCTGACTCAGAAGATTAAAATGAACTATATAGATTGGATCATTGTATGTACTGATGAGATTGTACTGAGATGTACCATCTTTTGTGCAAACAAAATTTTCATTATACATTTTTTTGAAAACTGCTCAAACCCCTTGCTCACTACATACATAAGCACATTATATTTGGAAAATACAGTAGTAATGTTTAGGATCGATAATTTCATCTCACAATTATGTACCTCAGATTAAGAATTTTATAATTTCCTTCCTTCTGCTTCCTTTGGGTTTATTTTAATTTCTCTTTTTCCATTGTCTTAAGGTAGAAATAAGGATTCCTGGTGGTGCTGTGGATTAAGCATTGGGTTGTTAACTACGATGTCAAAAGTTCAAAGCCACCAGCCACTCCATAGGAGAAATAAAAGGCTGTCTGCTCCCATAAAGATTTACAGTGCTGTTTATAGTGATGCTTTTATAGGGATTAATAGTGAAAGAGTACTTGTCAATCAATAAAAGAGCAAATAACCAATTTCAAATTTATCCTGGTAGCGTAGTGGTTACCAATTGGGCTGCGAACCTTAAGGTCGGCGGTTCGAAACTACCAGCCGCTCCGCGGGAGAAAGATGAGGCTTTCTACTCCCGTAAAGATTTACACCCTCGGAAACCCTGTACAGGGTCGCTATGGGTCAGAACCGACTCGACGGCACTTAACAACAACAATAAATGGGAAAGAACCATTTAAGATATGTGATGGATCCTCATATTCGGGAATAATATCCCAAAACAACTTTGGAGAGCAGTTAACTCAGGATAAACAACTAATTACACAGAGTTTGCATATAATTTAGGGTGGATATTTTTTACCTAACACAGGAGAATAAAAAGCAATAAAAACATGGGCCAGTGGCATGTTAATTATTGTGCCTGATTAAATTAATATTGCTCAAAGTTTTATCTATTTAAATGATTCAAGTCTTGTCAATCTAGAAAAACATTTTATCCATTTGTTGATCTTTGAAAGAACTAACATTTGGTTTTGTTGGTTTTCTCACATGTGTTTCTATTTCAATAATTTCTGTTCTAATTTTGTAATTTCTTTCCTTCTGCTTCCTTTGGGTTTATTTTGATTTTTCTTTTTCCATTGTCTTAAGGATTCCTGGTGGTGCCGTGGATTAAGCATTGGGTTGTTAACTACAAGGTCAAAAGTTCAAAGCCAACAGCCAATCCACTGGAGAAACATAAGGCTGTCTGCTCCTATAAAGATTTACAGTCTCAGAAACCCTATGGAGCAGTTCTACTTTGCCCTGTAGAGTCACTATGGCAGTGGATAAGATGGAAAAGTAGAATATTGATTTGAGATATTTCTTATTTTTTAATATAGATATAACTTACCCTCTAGGAGTCCTGGTATATGGCACTGTAGTGTAAGCAATGGAGCACAAAGTTGGTTTGAAGCACAAGGCTGGAAGTTTAAATCTACCAGCTGCTCCTCAGAAACCCTATACAGGGTTGCTATGAGAACTGACTTGGTGGCACTTACCAACTTTCCCTGTAAGCACTGTTTTAGCTGCATCCAACACGTTTTGGTATGCTGTTTCTTCATTTTCTTTCATTTCAAAACATTTTTTTTTTTTCATTTCCCTTTTGATTCTTTCTTTGATGCAATGGTTATTTAGGAATATGTTGTTTAATTTCCCCATATTTGTGAATTTCTAAAATTTATATAAGTGATACAAAGTGTGAAACACCAGACATTCCTCCACAGCCCTCTCTATTCAATTATGTTCAATAATCTGTTGCACTGGTCACACGGAACTCCAAGATATCATACTCACAGTTATAGAGTTTATTAGGATATTTTTTACCTAACACAGAATAAAAAGCAATAAAAACACCGGCCAGTGGCATGTTAATTATTGTGCCTGATTAAGTTCATATTGCTCAAAGTTTTATCTATTAAAATGATTCAAGTCTTCTTAATCAATCTAGAAATTCAGGGTCAGAAATGCTCTTGGCACAGTTGTTCCACTCAGCTGCTTATAAATATGCACAGAACACACCACTTCACCATAAGACTCAGCCTGAAAGCATTTGGCTCTAGTTCCATGAGTCAGCAAACCTAGCTCCCCAACTGAAGTGCCTGGAGACACCCTACTCAACAAGCAAGCTTCCTGCCCAAAGTCACTCAGCTTTACTTGCTTCATGGGATGGAAAGTCCACTGCTCTGTCTCTTTCTCTGGTCCTGGGTTCTGCTGCTGCTCCTCTGCCCCTGCTGTGTCACAGCTTTCTGACAGGATCTCAGGGTCCAAAGAATGTGCTCCACTCCTGGCTCTTTCTTCTTGAGTAAGATCCCCCCTCCTGCTTCTGAGGTGGCACCTTTTAAATGCCTGAGTTTCAAGTTTTTATAATTACAATGAACTCTGTTAACTATAAATAGTTAACATGTCATCCTATCAGTATCTTCTCCCACTCTCTCTTATCCAGACCCAACAGGTAGAAACATAATTTGGTCGGAGTTATAGATTATGGCTAGAAGAGACATTAGATAATCAGTTCAGCACAGTTGGTTTCTAATTTGATTCCATTGTGACCAGAGTATATATTACATATAGTTCAAACCCTTTTGAATTCATTGCATAGCATCTATCTTGGAGACTATTTCATGTGCACTTGAGAAGAATTGTATTCTGCTGTTAAGTGGGGGAGGGTAGTGGCGATGTAGGATAAGCACTGGACT
>NW_006408777.1:479328-480302 GCF_000296735.1 Chrysochloris asiatica | reverse complement strand
ATGTCTTATAAAATGAAACTGTTAGCAATGGAGTATCTTAGTTTTTGCTTACCCTGTCTTCATTTCTGAAAGGTAGTTTTTCTGGATATAAGATTCTTAGTTGATAGTTGTAGATTTTCCTTTCCCTTCTATCCCCACCACAACTTTGAATATGACATCACTGCCTCTTGACCTCCATTTTTTTCTCATGAGAAGACAGATGCTAAACTTACTGGGGTTCATTTTTATATGGTAAGTCATTTTTCTCTTGATACTTTCAAAATTTTGTCTGTTTCAGCATTTTTATTATGATGTGTATTGGTACCAATATTTTTGTATTATCTTACTATGATAGTTAAGGTTTTGTGTTAACTTGACTGGGCCAGCATTCACAGTGGTTTTGCAGTAAGATGTAGTAATTCCTCATGATGAAATTTGCAATGAGCAGCCAATCAATGGAAAGGACGCTTCCTCAGGGGTTGGGCCTGCTTCCAATATGTTTGACACTTAGGCAAAGCTTCCAACCTTTCTGCTGGGTCCAGATCCTGCATCTGGCTCATCATCCAATCTCTGGTTCTTGGACTTGCTCTACAGCTTGCTGATCCTGGGAGTGGTCAACAGTTAGTCATCTTACTTGCCTGACCTGCCAGCCTACCATCTGACCTGCTCTGCCTGAGAGTAGTCATCAGCTGGCCATGTTACCTGCCTTCCATCTAATCTTGGTTCATTAACCTTGTGTCTACCTGAGTTGGATGCCAGCAGTCTTGTATCTGGCCAGTGGATTTGGGATTGCCCACCTCTACAACTGTGTGAACCATTTCCTAGATATAAACTTTTCTTTATATAGACATATATAAGCTTCACTGGTTTTCTTTCTTTAGAGAATGCAGACTAAAACAGCTACTTAGAATTCTTTGAGTTTTTTTGATATGTAGATTAATGTTTATCATAAAATTTGAGAAGGTTTCAACTGTTACTTCTTTGCATTTTTTTTT
>NW_006408777.1:445422-448685 GCF_000296735.1 Chrysochloris asiatica | reverse complement strand
AAAAAAAAAGATAATTACAATTAGTGAGAGAAATGTGGAAGACTGAGAACAGAGTAACCGAGGTAATCAGGCAACCTGTGCATAGGCCAGGGCAGGAAAATTGGACTATAACCATTGCCTTGGTGGTCAGGTATTTTGGGGGGTAATTGTGTGACTGAGACACAACTTGGATGTGAAGTGAGTGCAGTCCAAAACCAGTCAGAGATGGCCA
The DNA here is from genome assembly GCF_000296735.1 of Chrysochloris asiatica. NCBI lineage: Eukaryota > Metazoa > Chordata > Mammalia > Afrosoricida > Chrysochloridae > Chrysochloris > Chrysochloris asiatica. Next base: position 448,474 of record NW_006408777.1, on the reverse strand, counting down.
AAGCTAAATCTTGGGTTGGTATGCAAGAAATCTCCATAAGCACCCAAACCTGGGAAAATATTGGAAGGTTGAGTATGCAAGGGAACTCAGACACCAAGAACAAAAGAAAATGAGGAATGGAATTCTAGGCCTAGGGAAGAAGGGAGCAAGAAAGACTCCCACAGACATTCCGCCTGTCAGTCCTTTGAGAAGAATGTTGAGGAATTGGGGGACAATCCCCGAATTTGAGAATAAGAAGGAGCTAGCCTATGTTCTTTGTTGGTTAGTAGGGGGTTGGAATCAGTTTAGAAGATGTTCTCCTTTAAAAAACCATGACCAAGACAAAAGGTTGAAGGATGGAGTGAGAAACCCATTGATGAACTGTTACCCACCTTCTCAAGGGAAGTAGGACTGTGATTACAGTGTTAGGCCTCCTCAGAGGAAAGGGAGGAGAGGACTGGGCCAGGTCCCTAAGCCCACCAGCAAATGAATGTTATAAGTGTGGAATGACAGGCCATTTCAAAAGAAAATGTCCAGAGAGAAGCAAAGGAAAGATGATTCCCCTCATGAAACTAGAGATTAACTTTAGAATCTTTGGAACAGGACCTAATTGTGAGATTGCATTTAGGATTAGAGAGGACCAGGACCAGATGAAGGTAAATATGAGACCTCTGACTGAAGAGAAGAAAGAAAAGGTTTACTTGCAGGCATAGTTTACAGAAAACAATAGAGGAGAGTTGCAAATTCCACCCTTGCAGGTGGAACTTAAAAAGAAAACCAGGGGAGGTGGTCCATAGAAGACAATACCCTATCTCCATAGAAGGAAGAAATAATAAAAGGCCAGAAATAAATGGCTTAGTGATTTTTTGGGTGGAGGGGAGAGGGTATGGTAGTTTTCAAATATAATTCTTACATAGATTATTTGAGTTTACAATGCAAAATTATAAGTTTGTACATTCAAGGTGAAACTTAAATGTGAATCGGGCACCAAAAAGTTTTTATGTTATATTTTATTTTAATATCTCTGATATTCTTTCTGCAGTAAAATGGTATAAATTAATCCATTTAAAAGTGGTTAAGGATTTGTTTAGCTGGTGTGATAGTAAATTTTAAAACTGTATATTGCTCAAGGCTTTATTTATGTGTTTATTTGTTTATTTTTTGCATTAATGTTTCAGATCTTTTGAGAACATAATACTGTTTTAAAAGATATTTGGTATACCAATATTCTTTCTGAATTGAAAAAAAAAAATTGTTGTTAAATTTGGGCCACCCTGTATGTATGCATTTCATCTTGTTAAGAGGAGGAAAAGGATATTGTACTGTAGACGTGACTATTGATAGCTTCAGTTCATTTGACAAAGTTATAATGTTAAAGTTATGTTTAATGGACATTCCTGTTTGAGAAACTTTTAAGTGACATACTGTATTCATACATTAAGATGATAGAGCCAGTAATGTTTCTTTTAGTTTGAGGAAATGGACAGATCCCTGAATATCTTCATGGTAATCCTCTCAATTTTTGAAGCCAAAGGGTTGAATGGCATTCACTGCTAAAGTGGCACCATGCCATGGGCTCTCCTACCTGGGGTTCCTGAGAAACTACATGCTGGCCCTTTTTGCTTTGCTAACCCTCAGGTTAAAAAGACTCTTAGTCCAAACCCATTCCTTCAAATTCACCGTTCATCACCTCCGACCAGGAGACTTGGTGCTGCTCAAGACCTGGAAAGAGGATAGACACCATCTGGAATGGGAGGGCTCTTACCAGGTGCAGTTGAAACAGTCATCCAGACTGCAGAGAAGGAGTGGACTCACTATACTCAAGTAAAGAGATCGGTGAAGAGTAACTCTCCACAAGGGAAAAGTAGTTACCGGTGGGAAGCACAACCTTTGCCCAGGGAGCTTCTCAAAGTGACCTTGAAAAGAGTCTGAGAGGCTGCCTCGCCATACCTCTGCCAGATTGTCACATTTTTCCTGGTCCCTCTCACTCTCAGAGGTCTAAAGAATTAGTGCTTCTCAGAAGACCTGGTAGAACTGGAGAGCACAAATTAAAGTAATAGAGAAGCAAGTCTGTCTCTGTGAGTGGAGAAGACACTTTGGGATTGGGGTGAACTGGATCTTTTAAAAGTATGGGGTCTCGTCCTCTAAGAGCGGGCTAATACATAATTGATTAGGAGGAATGATATGTTGAATATTAATCAATTTTTAATAAACAGGCTTATTGGAAATGGAGTGCCTTTTTCATGGGTTGTATGCCTATGGCCAACTGCTTCTATTAGAGTTTCATGTCTTGATATCCTTACTAGAGATGCCACTACGCCTTCCATCTTAAGGAAGGACTCAGGGTGAAGGGTACGAAACCAAAGTAAGAGAGGCCTAGTGCTCAGGGTTTCTAACCTGTCCCTGACAAGATGGGGTGGATTTGAACACTAATATGGCTATAATGTACCATGGGGGAGGTGCAAATGGCTTTGGCTTACAATCAGCCAGCCACCTTGATAGTAGATGTAACTATGGCATCTTTCCCTCAAACCATCAAATTAGGTGATTGCCAAGTTTTATCCTGTGGGAAACTGGAGGACCCAGTGCTTATCTCAATTAATGTCCTCACTGTCAGTGACAGGGAGCCAAGAGTAGCAATCGGGTCAGTGGAATGGGTGTTCACATCCCTAGATGGGACCCTGTGACTCAATTTGTATTCCAATTTGTCACTTCCCTGACTTCAGCATCAAACCTAGTCCCTTTTCCTCTTACTCTAAGGAATTCTTTAAGAATGACCCTACAAGAGTAGAAGTGATTGAGGTAAAAGACCTAAGACAAACATTAGAAGTAAAAAGAGAATAAAAGAGTGTGAACACTTGGGTTGTTGTTGTTGTTAGGTGCAATCGAGGTGCATAAGGTCACTATGTGTCTATATCCGACACATAGTGACCTTATGCACAGCAGAACAAAACACTACCTGATCCTGGGCCAACCTCACTACTGTTGAGTCCATCAATGCTGCCACTTGGCCAATCCATCTTGTTGGGGGTCTTCCTCTCTTTCTCTGACCCTCCACCTTACCAAACATGAT
>NW_006408777.1:444212-444897 GCF_000296735.1 Chrysochloris asiatica | reverse complement strand
CAGGTTGTTAATGAGTCTTCCTCCAATCCTAATGCCACATTTTTCTTCATATAACCCAGCTTCTCGGATTATTTGCTCAGCATACAGGTTGACTAAGTATGGTGAAAGAATATAACCTTGTCTCACACCTTTCTTAAATAAAAACATTCAGTGTTCCCATGCTGTGTTCAAACAACTGCTTCTTGTCTAGGTACAGATTCCTCATAGCACAATTAAGTATTCCAGAATACTCATACTTCACAATGTTGTCCATATCTTGTCATGATCCATACAATCAAAAGCCTTTGCGTTGTCAATAAAGCACAGATAAACATCTTTCTGATATTCTCTGTTTTCAGCCAAGATCTATCAGACATCAGAAATGATATCCCTCATTCCACATCCTCTTCTGAATCCTGCTTGAACCTCTGGAAGTTATCTGTCAAAGTATGATTGTAGCTGGTTCTTTATTACCTTTAGAAAAACTTTACTCACATGGGATATCAAAGAGATTGTCCAATGATTTCCACATTTTGTTGGGTCACCTCTCTTTGGAATGGGCACAAATATGGATCTTTTCCAATCAGTTGGCTAGATAGTTGCCTTTCAAATTTCTTGGCAGAGATGAGTGAGTGCCTCCTGTGCCACATCACTTTCTTGAAAGATTTCAATTTTCATTCCATCAATTCTTGGTGCCTTGTTCTTT
>NW_006408777.1:441119-443998 GCF_000296735.1 Chrysochloris asiatica | reverse complement strand
TTTTCTGCTCAACTCTTGGATCTCCTCATTTCTTCCATTTGCTTTAGCATCTCTACACTGGAAAGCAAGTTACAGTGTCTCTTTTGACAACCATTTTGACCTTTTCCTTCTTTCTTGTGTTCTCAATGACTTCATGTATGACTTTCTTGATGTCAGAATAGGGTAAATAGTCAGTGCAAGCTCTCAACAAAAGTGATTGCTGTGTTTGCACAGCTGACAGAACATAGGTGCAGGTAATTCCTTTTTTCCTTGATTGGGATTTGGACATCTATTGCATGTTGACTGTATCAAGATAAGGACACTTGGGGAATTGAAACTTGTAAGGGCTTGTCAAAGACAATTCTTTCATTCTTCATAAGGATGAGGAACCACTCTTCTTGTCTTTAAAGGTAGGGAGCAGTGTTCACACTGCCTATAGGCAAATTGACAACTTGCACCCACGTCCAAAATGTCACTGGTGAACTTACCAGTGTCCTATTTGGTCCTCAGAATATTGTGAAAAAAGGAATGTCCGAGATTTGTTGCTGACTAATTGGACTGGAGCATGTGTGTTGGTCCAGCCGACAATTCCCTTCACCCTAATGTTCTGCAAGAAACTGAGCAACATGAGAAATCTCGAGCCTGGAGATCTCTCCCTGTATATCTTGATCCATAGATTCATAAAAAACACCAGAGATGCTCTACAAGGGGAAGCTAGCCAGTTAGATTTCACTAGCCTGATGTCTTGGGAAAACAATAGCACTAGACATGATAACTAGCCTCAGACGGAGTTGTATGTGTAATATTGGGAGCTAAGCATGGTATTGCTAACAACACAGCTCCTGATGGAACTATCACAAAGGCCCTGCAAGAATTAAGCACCATAGCTAATGAATGGGCTGAAACTGCTGGAATTAGTGATCCTTTTACTGACTGGTTAGAGGGGTGGTTTGGAAAGTACAAAAATATAGCTGCCTCAATTTTCTCATAGTAGTAGTTGGAATCTAGGCAGCTATTAAATGTGTCATGCCCTGAATCTGAGGACTAGTGCAGATTTGAAGGAAGTCAGACCTGGTCCCTACTTGGTTTAAGCATTTGGTGCTGTGAGCAGGATTCATTGCAATGGCTCCAGACTTAAGAAATTGTAAGGTTTTGTAACAGAAAAAATGAAGGGGAATGGGATAAAATATTTAGCTGAAAGGAGAGCAGCTTCTAGAGTTTCCTGGAGCTGGATAGGAAAGATAGCTGATCTGTGCCAGGGCTTACTAGAATCCACCCTGCCAGAGGCATAGGACCATATGAATGGGGTTGGTCCAGGGTTGAGGGAAGGGTTGAACTTGAATGTTTTAAAAAGGTTAATTTGTTTGAATGCCTTGTAGATATTGGCTTCTCCTGTTTATTACTGTAAAAAACATCCATGTGTAATAGGATTATTGGGAATTATGATTATGGAAAATTTGTAAACCAGACTTAGGCCTATACTTGATTGGATTTGTCAAAACTGTAAGGTGCAATCTTAATCTCCACACAGAACTCCAGAGTTGATACATTTGCATTTGAAAAGACATGTACACCAACCCAGAACTATTGAAAGAACAGGAAATTTGTGATTGAAAGAAAGGAAAAAGAAAAAGCAGACAGTTTGGCATTTTGAGTTTCAGAGGCTTCAAGACAAAGAAAGTTGGCCCATCAAAGAAAACCCCCTTCTAGGACTGAAAGTTGAAGGCAACCAGCCAGCAATATGCTTGCTGATACACCATTGAACTCCCAAACTTGCAGCTGGTACTCATTTGACCTAGCTTGGATGGATAGGGTTGTTGAGCTGACTAGAACCTGATCAGATGAATATGAAGATGTTTGGTACTCTGAGCAAGCATCAATTGCTACAATTTGATGCACTGGACTTTTGCTTACGGATGCAGTTCCTAAAAATTCCAATCAGAATGGCAATCTCTTTAGACTGAAGAATATGCATGTCTTCTCAGTGTACTGAATTGGTAATGCATGAAGTGACTGATTTGACAAATTTTCATGGATGTGTTTGGCTTTAGAATGAGGAATCAAGGGAAAACCCCCACTGACTAGTTATGCTCTTTTGCAGATGGGTCTGGTGAAAAGGGGTACGGAATGATGCTGATAAGATTTTATTATTTAAATATAAATTAAGATATGTAGCTAAAAGGAGGAAGTAGTTATCTTTCATTTCAGGAATGGACAATTCCAGAACCATCAAGGAGGATAAGCATGAGTGGAACTTGAGATCCCCTCCTGAAGGAGCAGCAACAGCAGAGATGGTGACATGGAGTAGCTATGGACTCTAGGCCCATGGACTGAATGAGGCTGTGTGCCTACAGACTGGAGACTGTTTTTGGTTTTTTTTCTTCTAAAGATTTTTATTATTATTATTATTGTGGATTGAGTGAAAGTTTACAGGGTAGATCATCAGTTTTACATTCAACAAATCATGCACCTTGTTTCATTACAATGATTATAATACTCTTCATCAGTTAACAGTATTTCATTCTATTAACTTTAGCTTTTTTAAAACAAACAAACAAACAAAAAACACTCAGGCATGTATAATAATGTACACCTCTAAAGGGCACATTCTGCAAGTCTGTCTCCTGGCCACCAGCTCTGACTCCCTCTCTTTCCATGAGTCTAGAGTCTTTAGCTGTCCCCCTTCTCCAGAACTCCATCTCTGCCTCTGTCTCTGGCATTGTTGCTTCTCTGGATAAGATCCCACATTCTTCTTGTGTCTTCTGCCTTGATGGTCCTAGGGTCCTCTGTTTCTGGACTGTAAGAATAACCACTCCCCTGTTTTTGTTACAAAACTTCTACCTTTACAATTGTGACAGTCACAATTAGTCATGATAACAATTACTCATTATTGAATCATA
>NW_006408777.1:436616-441019 GCF_000296735.1 Chrysochloris asiatica | reverse complement strand
CAATTAGTCATGATAACAATTATTCAATATTGAATCATATGAATCTTATTCCCATCTCTTTTCACCAGACCCATCTAGACAAGATGAGAACTATTCAGTGGGGACTCTTTCTTCCCCCCAGTACTCTTAAACTAAACTCCCTCTTGAAACCTTATAAGCCAGTGAGTTCATGCCTTTATTGCCCCCTCATTTTAGGTAGCCAATTTCTAAGTTGCCAGTCCCTATCTACCCTGTGTACAGAGGGGATAGCATTGATGCTTGGTGTGAAGATTCCTTCCCTCTCTGTTGGTATTTAGAGTTACTACCTCCATGAATATAGGTGGTTAATCAAATTGTAGTAATTTCTGATTGCCTCCATTTAGATGTGATCAGGAGATGGGCTTCCCTTTTCACTCTTCTTCCAGAGAAATTTCAAGATGCCACTGTTGGTCATTGTGACATAACTCAGGATTTAATTTTCAGCCTATTTCCATTTTTGCCTGCCTGTATCTCTCCACAATCTCCGTCAGGCCTTTTTCCTAATGATAAACAGTTCAGGGCCGGCTGTGGCCATTTTGCACTGCCATTTAGTTTTAAGTGGAAATTGTCACTTTAAATTTCAAGGGGATCTGTGTGCATGTATGGTAGAACCCTCTGGGGTGGGGGTTAGGGGTCCACTGGCTCAGGCACCCTCTAGTCACCAGAATGAAAGTGTGCAGCCAGCGAGAGACCAATGAACAGATACCCAAAAAAAAGAATGTCCACACCTTTATCTTCACAGTTCTGTCAGGTGTTCGTGGCTGCTCTTATCCTTCCCCTGTTTGGTTTTGCCCAAGATGGTGGCTCCCAGAGCAGCTGAGCATCTTGAATTAGAAAGCACTGGATTTATTTATTCTGCTACAAATTCCCCTAGCTGTAAGCCTTCCAATCTTCTAAATATTCCTTTATATGTGGTTTCTGGCACCATCCCCTGAGCCTGCTTGATTTGGTATTCTGAGTTGTTGACGGAGCTCCTCACTGCACTTCTATCCAATTCGCCGTCTTGTTTGTTCTTTGGAGATTGGCTTTGGGACATTTATGTGTGCATTAAATATTTCTGATTTGTTCATTCATTCATGGTATATAAGGGGGCAATGGGGCCAGTGCATTTTCAGTTGTACATGTTTTATTTATATTATGTCAGGTTTAAGCATGATGCAACCTAATATAGGCATGTTGTTGTGAAGTGCCATCAAGTTAGTTCCAACCCATAGCGACCCTGTGTAGGGTTTCCAAGGAACAGGTGGTAAGCTTGAGCTGCCAACCTTGAAGTTCAAATGGCTTTTCAGTCTGGCACATTAGCCCACAGTGCCACACCAGGACTCAATATAGGGATAGTTAGCTGTAATCTTAGGGGCATCCCGAAATGATACACTTTATGAGGATTTAAGAAGAATAAATGAAAAGTAAACCAATACATATAAATATAAAAAAGAATTTGTGAGAAATAACTCTTCTGGGTATGGTCCATCTTCAGAAATACAAAGATTCATGAGATTGCTAGACCAGGCAGACAGATTGCTGATTTACATCCACGGATATGTAAGCAAGATGAATTGGGGGAAGGGAGGAAAGAAATCTGTTCTAGGACTAGGAACTTTAATTTAAAATATAGTCATTAAGACCATGGGCAAGCTGTTTTGGCTTCTCTGGATGGTGGTGGTGGTGATGGTAGTGTGCCATGGAGTCTGCTTCTTTAGGGGGAAGGAAAATGAGATGTACCATAGAATTTTATATGGGAACTGGAACTGAAGGAGGACCTTTTTTGAGATAGGGGAATAAAACTGTTTGTGGGCCATCCATGTGGCACATCTGCCTGTGTCTACTGGGTTGGGCACCCAATTTTGCAAAATGGAATAAAGAAAACCTCACTCTCGCTAAAATGAATACAGATTGGATTACTTGAGCATTTGTTGGTATGGACAACATTTCTCACAGCTTGAACCTCTGACCTTGCCGTTCAAACAGTCCAGAGCATTAACCTACAGTGCCCTACCAGGAAAACAGATGCAGATCATAGTCCAGCAACTCTGAGCTTCAGATGAAGGGATAGCGAAGTGGAATGAACATTTACTAAGAGAGAGAGCTGAGACATGGCAAAAAAAAAAAAAAAAAAAAGAGAGAGAGAGATTAATGATAGGAGCTGGTGACCAGACGAGCGCAGCCATCTTGAGCTTTTGTTAGCTGCTTCAGAGACAAGAAAACTTAGCAGCATTGCAGAAACATACTTGTGACTCACACAGACAAAGATGTGATTTTTTTTTCTGATGACCAGAGGGGAGGCTAGCCCTAACTGCACATACCCCCAGGGAAACTCATGCTTTCCCAGGTGTCGGAGTTACATGGAGGTGAGTATCATGGTTGTGGGCCCCATTAAAGGAGTAGAGAGATGTCTGCATTGACCCTCTTCAGGTGGGCCCTGCTCCAGATCTTCTGAGTTGGCCCTGGCTATCCCTTGGCTAGCCCTCACTAGGAGAAGCAGCTGAACAGTTGCATTGAGGAGAAAAAAAATAGAGAAAGAAAAGAAATCTGCTAATTTGTGCCAGTTGCCTTGGCAGCTGTGGTGTGATTATCTTGAACTTTCACAGGTGACCTTGAAGGCAAGAGGTCAGTAAGTGGCATAGAGGCACACTGATTATTGGTGGACAGAAAGGGGCACTATTTTTTTCTTCTTGTACACTACATCATCCTGTTGAATAGAAGTAGCTCCTGCTCTCTGGGAAGTCACATCAAAGTGTACAAGAAGCTAGCAGCACAAATCCTGACACCTGGAATCAGCTGCAACTTACTCCAGAACTGCAGCGCTGATTCTGGTCAGACCTGGATCACAAGAACCTCTCACCCTTGGCTCCCCTCTGGTATAGAAATACCCTGATAACACAACTGCTTTAGAGTCTGCAAGAACTATTTCTGGATTGGGTTTTTGTTTGTTGTTATGTGCCGTGGAGTCAGTTCCTACTCATAGCGACCTTGCATTGGGTTTCCTTTACAGGAGCAGAAAAGCTGGTACCCCAAACAAAAATACCTAGCCATATAGGAACTCCATCTAGAGTTGAATCTCATCCCTTATCCATCCATGACATGAGGTTCATGGTTAGCAGAACACACCAGCATTCTCTTCCCTCTAAGCCTGGCACCTGCCCTGGATTTTTCTGTTCATTGTTTTTGTTATTTTTTATTACTTCTCCCTTACCTTTGTCTCACTTGATTTCTCTCCTTTCTATCTTCCCTTTAATTATTTCTTTTGTTTCTCTTTCTCTTTCCTAACCATTGCTATATCTTTCTTTATTGTTTTTAATCTCTCTGTAATTAATTAACCAGTTAATTAATTGTTTTAATACTCTCTGGTCTCTTTTCCTCTTACTCATTCTTTTCCCTAATTGTTTTTAATTGTTTTTCTTTCTTTCTTTTTATTTTCTCTCTTTATTATTTTATTTTCCTCTCCCTCTTATCTCTCTTTGGTTTCTTATTATTTTGCTAACCATTGCCTGCTATTTTCATTATTTCTTTACAAATTTTTTCACTGTCATTTGTTGGTTTGTATTTGTTTTCCTTCTCTCTTTTGTGTGTGCTTTTCTTCTTGCCTCCCCTGACAGGAGACAGAAATTGAAATCATGAAGCTGAGCCACAACTATCCCATATACAGCCCCCACCCACTGGACAAGAGCCCATACCAGCTACTATCCACTGGCTCCATGACAACAACCAACATAAGCCCAATCTATCTTAAACCTAATGACACAAACAGTGAACAGAGAATAGTGCACAAGCTCATCTGATCACACCTACCATGAGGCAGTTGGTGAGTGTCTAAAAATACTTCAATTTAATACAAATACAACAACACCACAATGTCTCATAAGAAGCAGACAATTTCTGCTCACAAGAAAAAAAAGATAGAGCTCCTAAAACAAGGGAACAAGAATCTGAGCTAGAAAATACTTTTGAGGAAAAAAGGATATTGGAGCTATTTGCAAAATAATTATATTTAGGTATACACAAAGGATTGACAGAAAGGTAAAGAAAAACAAGGAAGAATTCAGGAAAGCACTATAGGAATAAACAAACAAAATAGATAAAGGATTGGAGACAAAACAAAACTGCTAATAGAAATCCAGAAGATTATTATTAAATTTCAGAAATAGACAATACATTGAAAAGGCAAAGGAGTACATTTGAATCAATGGAAGCTCAAATTAGTGAGCTTGAAGAGAAATCTCTTAATATCAGTAAGCTAGAAGAACAATCAGAAAAAAAAAAAGAAAGAAAATCTAAAGAAAGCCTAAGATTCATGTAGAACTACATGAAAAGGGATAACTTACAGATTATTGAAATTCTAGAAAAGGAAGAGACAAAAGCATAGAAAAGATAGTTGAAGAGGTGTT
>NW_006408777.1:434023-435538 GCF_000296735.1 Chrysochloris asiatica | reverse complement strand
ATGAAGATTATATAAACATTACAACAATAGCAGAGGAGAGATTGACAAGAAACTGTACAAACAAAATGAATTAAGCACAGAAAAATATGAGGAACAAAGAAAACAGCAGCATCACACACACACAAATAAACACACAGCAAAATGACTGCAATCAATTCATACCTATTAATAATTACACTGAATTAAATCAAGAGATAGATAGTAGCAGAATAGACAAGAAAACAAGATCCTTCATTGTATTGTGTACAAGCGACACACCTTACATACAAAAACAAAAATTGATTAGAAATCAATAGATGGAAAATATGTATCAAGATAATGGCAATAAAAAATGAATAGGAGTGGCAATATTAATTTCTGATAAAATAGACTTTAAGGCAAAAACATGCATAAGAGAAAAAGGATATTAACTTATTATTAAAGGGTCTATTGAACAAAAGGACATAACCATAATAAATATCTACTTCCCAATGAAAGCACCTCAAAATACATACATCAAATTCTAATAGAACTCTATAAAGAGTAATAGAACAAATAAAATGAAATAACAAATTTCTCTGACTCAAATGAGAATGAAAATAACAACACAAAATCAGTGGTTAGAGTGCACTTTATAGCAATAAATGCATACATCCAAAAAGATGAAAGCCAAATCAACACATTAACACATCTCCAACAATTAGAAAAGACCTGCAAAGTAAGCTTATAGACACCAGAAGAAAAGAAATCATAAAAATTAGAGCATAAATAAATGAATTTGAAAACAGAAAAACAATTGAAAGAAACAAGACAATAAACTGATTCATTGAAAGCACTAATAAGATTGACAAACCATTGGCAAATCTAACAAATGAAAAGAAGGAAAAGATACAAATAACACACATGAGAAATGATGTAGGTGATGTTACAACAGAACCAAAGGAAATCAAAAGGTTAATTAAAGAATGGATGAAGAATTCGGAGTCCTGGTGTGGCGCTGTGAGTTAAGGTGCTGGACTGTAAGGTTAGTTTGAACCACAAGCTTGGTGCTTCAACCTCACCGGCCACTCCTTGGAAACTCTATCCAAGGTCACTATGGATTGGAACGGGCTTGACAGCACTTAGCAACAACAGCAATGAAGAATTCTACTCTAATAAATTTGAAAATCTAGTTGAAATTAATACATTTTTAGAAAAACAACCTACCTAATCTAACAGAAAATTAAGTGGAAAACTTGAACAGACCTATAACAAGAGAAGAAATTGATAAGGTAATTTAAAAACTCCTAACAAAAAAAATCCAGGTCCAGACAGATGGCGAATTCCACTAAAATTTCAAAGAGCTGACACCAATTTTACTCAGAATATTCCAGAACACAGAAAAGAATGGAAAACACCCAAATACATGTTGTTGTTGTTGTTAGATGCCATTGAATCAGTACCAACCCATAGTGACCTTATGCACAGCAGAATGAAACAATGCCCGATCCTGGGCCAACCTCACTACTGTTGCCACACTTGAGTTCACCGATGCTG
>NW_006408777.1:430120-430993 GCF_000296735.1 Chrysochloris asiatica | reverse complement strand
TCCAGGTCTACCTCTAGGTCATTTGTCTCAGACATTTTATCTTGTTTCTGGACATGTGTTGATATGGTCATCTGCTTTTGCTTCTTGGACATGTTTAGTGTTTATCTGTGGCCTTAATACTTAATTGAATGTGTGTTTTGGTATTTTTTATGCTTTCTGCTTGCTTCCAGGAAGATGTGATTAGGATGTGGGCTTCCCTTTTCACTCTTCTTATTGCTTAACTCAGAGTAACGTTCACAGGTGTTGTCTGTTTCCCTGGTATATGGCAGTTGGTATTTGTTCTTACCTGGATTTTGGTGTTTTATAGATTGTGATTGTAGCTTGGCTATATGGCAACAGTTGTTGATTCTTCTTGTGTAATATATGGAGAGAAAGAGTCCTTCAAAGATAGAAGGGGGAGCATATAACAGCAAAACAGCAACAGCGAAAAAATAAAGAGAGAAAAACACACACACAAAAGCAAACAAACAAAAAACAGCAACAACAAAAACTAGACTGAATATTGCAGTCTTTAATCACAGAAAAGGGAGAGGAGGAAGAGAAGAAAAAAAAAAAGTCTCTAGCCTAATATGAGTGTGACTTTAATGTCCTCTCTTCAGCTTCTTGCTTTCAAAGCGGACTGAGAGATTTCAAGATGCCAGTGTTAGTTGTTATGCTATACCTCAGGCTTTAATTTAATTTTTGGCCTGTTTTGTTTTTAAACTCTCTTCATCTCTCCACAGCCCTGTCCTGCTCTTTCCCGTGTTAAAAAACAAAAGAATAGACAGACAAGCAAAAAACGTTCAGGGACTGCTTTTGAGCTGCGTATCTGTGCTCATGCATGGCAGAAGAACCCACCAGTGGTGAGAGTGGGGTGTGTCCACTCGCTCAGAC
>NW_006408777.1:428953-430020 GCF_000296735.1 Chrysochloris asiatica | reverse complement strand
GCAGATTCAAAATATGCAATTTTTTACTTCAGCTTCAAGTTCCACAATCTGTAAGCCTTCAAACCTTCAAAATATTCCTATCTCTGTGGTTCTGAGTTTTGGAGCTCTGCCCTCGATCTGCTTTGCCTGGTATTCTATGGTATTGCTGATGTTGAACTTCACTTCACCTCCACCCTAGCCTCCATCAAGGCCCGCTTCCCATCCAGCTTGCTTGTTCTTGTAGTCACCAGTCGTGCTGATATTTTTGTTTTGTTTTTTTTTCCTGATGATCTTTCTTTGAAGGTATATCTTCAGTCACTCTAACTGTTCAAGGTTGGTCTGTTTGTCCTTGCTAGTTGGAATGTTCTACCTCATAAGGTTCTGCATAGGACTCAGGATTCCACCTAAGGTCCTATATTCTGCAAAGGCTTTGCAAGAGACCTATTTAACGGGGCAAGTTCTAGAACTCCTTTTAGGTATTTCAATCAGTTATAGACTGAAGACAGGCTTACAAGTTTTCTGTAATTATGCTTCCCAACATTCCTTTCTATCCCACTCAAGTGTCTATTTTACAATAGTAGGCAAGGAAAACCAATTTTCATAAGACAGTCAAGCATTTTAGCATTGTTTCCCCTCTTTAAGCTTTGCTTAGATCTCTGACTCACAGAACCTTGTTGTTCCAAGTTTGAGCATGCATCACTATTTACCTCTGTCCCACTTAGGACATGCAAACCTGTCTTAGTGTTCCCCTATCTATCTTGTTCTTCCACCTCCTACCCCTTCTTGTATTGCCCTCCCTAACAGCTGAACTAAACGTCCCATCACAACCCCACTGTTGTGATTACCTTATATTCCATTAACTCATCCCTCCATTTACGACAGTCTATTTCATCGTGTAATCCACCTGACCTTCTCACCACCTGGATCTCTGTTCCTCTGTGTTTACTTTCTTTCACATTGTAATTGTTTTGATCATAGACTGACCTCCCAGATCCTCTGTTCTTATCATTTTACTCTGTTCTTGAATCTTCCATTTGTCAATTGAGTTCAGGGTGATGCTGCCACATATGCCATTCTCTGGTTGTTGT
>NW_006408777.1:426070-427869 GCF_000296735.1 Chrysochloris asiatica | reverse complement strand
CTCCAGGTAGATGTGATCAGGAAATGGGCTTCCCTTTTCATTCTTCTTCCTGAGAAATTTCAATGTGCCACTGTTGGTCATTGTGACGTAACTCAGGATTTAATTTTTAGCTTATTTCCTTTTTAGTCTGCCTGTCTTACTCCATAATTCCCATTCAATCCTTTTTCTTAGTGATAAACAGTTCAGGGCCGGCTGTGGCTGTTTTGCACTGCCATTTGGTTTTAAGTGGAAACTGTCACTTTAATTTTTGAGGAGATCTGTGTGCATGCATAATAGAACCCTCCGGGGGGGGTGTCCACTGGCTTGGGTACCCCCTCTAGTCACTTGAATGGAGGTGCACAGTGAGAGACCAATGAACAGATACACAACCAAAAAGAATTTCCCCACCTTTATCTCTGTGATTCTGTCAGGCGTCTGTGGATGCTGTGATCCTACCCCCACTTGGTCTTGCACAAGACGGCTGCTCCAAGAGCAGCTGAGCATCTTGAATTAGAAAGCACTGGATTTATTTCTTCTGCTACAAATTCCCCTAGTTGTAAGCCTTCCAAGCTTCTAAATATTCCTTTATATGTAGTTCAGAGTTCTGACACCATCCCCTGAGCCTGCTTGGTTCGGTATTCTGTGTTGTTGCTGATGGATCTCATCACTGCTCTTTTACTCAATTTGCCATCTTGTTTGTTCTCCCAAACTGACATAATTGCTTTTGAGCACTTTAAAGAGGTCTTGGACAGCAGATTTGCCTTGATTTCTTGGCACTTGCTTCCAAAGTGTTGATAGTAGATCCAAAGAAAAGTGAAGTCTTTAATAATTTTAATTTTCTCTCCATTTGTCTTGATGTTATTTATTGAACATTTGCCCATAGAATCCTTCAATATTGCCACCTGAGGCTTGGTTTTAGTTCAATAATTCCAGCTTGAGAAATGCTGTGCATATTATTCCTTTTTGGTTTTCTAACTCCAGAACTTTACACCTTTCATTATAATACTTGACTTTGGCTTCTTGAACTGTCCTTTGAAATTTTCTATTCCGCTCTTTTATTTTCTCATTTCTTCCTGTCCCTGTAACTTCTTTATATTGAATAAATTTCAGTCTCTTCTGACATCCAGTTTTGTCTTTCTTGTCTTTTAATAACCTATTACTTTATTTAGGTATGATGTGCTTAATGTCATCCCACAACTCTTCTAGTCTTTGGTCAACAGTGTCCAATGCATCAAATCTGTTCTTGAGATCACCTCTATACTTTTAGCTCTCATGGGACTTGTTTTAATTTTCTTCCTCTTCAGTCTGAACTTTCATTTGATGATCACTTTCACAATGGACCTTGACTTTGTTTTGGCTGGTGAGCCTGAGTTTCTCCATGTTGTGTTCCCACAAATGTTGTCAGTTTGATTCCTGTATATTCTATCTGATGAAGTCCACATGTATAGTTGCCACCTATGTTATTGAAAAAAATATTTTCAATGAATAAGTCATTGGTTTTACAAAATTCTCTCTTACCATCTCCAGTATCATTTGTATCACCAAGTTTATATTTCTCCAACAACTGATCCTTCTTCTTTGTTATATATTTATACAATTGCATGTTAGTTATTTATAGTCATGTTTTATGTTGCTTTAAAAAGTTATTTGTAATGAAGAAGTAGAGTTTTTAAAGCAAATGGATGCAGTGAAGAGATACAAGAGCTGAACAGAAAATGTCAAAGGTAAGCTCTAAAAGACAAAGTCAAATATTATAACTAAATGTAAAAAGACCTGGAATTAAAAAAATCAAAAGAGAAGAACACACTCAGCATTTCTTA
>NW_006408777.1:414504-425130 GCF_000296735.1 Chrysochloris asiatica | reverse complement strand
GTGGCATCAGGATTGGAGGAAGACTTATTAATTACCTGTGATATGCAGATGATATAACCTTGCTTGCTGAAAGTGAAGAGGACTTAAAGTACTTACTAATGAAGATCAAAGACCACAGACTTCAGGATGGCTTACACTACAAACATACTCACCACTTTACCAGTAAACAGCATCCATATAAACAGGAAGAGATTAGGGTGTCAGTCTTCATTTTGCTTGGATCAACCATCAACACTCTTAGAAGCAGCAGTCAAGAAAGCAAATGACATTTTGCATTAGCAAATCTGTTGCACAAGACCTCTTTAAAGTGCTCAAGAGCAAAGATGTCAGTTTGATAACTAAGGTGTGCCTGACCCAAGCCATGATATTTTAAATAATCTTATATGCATGTGAAAGTTGGACAATGAATAAGGAAGACTGCAGAAGAATTGACACATTTGGGTTTGGTGTTGGAGTAGAATATTGAAAGTACCATGGACTGCCAAAAGAACAAACAGATATGTGTTGGAAGAAGTACAGCCAGGATGGCCAGACTTTGTCTCTCATACTACAGACGTATTATCAGGGGACCAGTATCTGGAGAAGGTCATCATGTTTGGTAAATTGGAGGGTTGGAGGAAAAGAGGAAGTGTCCCAATGTTATGGGTTGGTACAGTGACAGCAGCAATGGACTCAGATGTAGCAACAATTGTGAAGCTCGCTCTGGACTGGGCAGTGTTTTGTTCTGTTTTATATAGAGCCACTATGAATTATTACTGACTCAAAGGCACCTAACAACAGCAACAAGCTTATTTATAGAATTTGTTGTTATGAGTTTGTTTTTGAAAGATGAATTTTTCCAATGGATTTATACTGACTTAACTTTCTCCAATTTTTTTTGTTGTTGTTAAAAAAAAAAGATTATTTCCTATACTTCATTTACTAATTTTAAGCAATAATTTTAAGGAAATACAGAGAATAAAGAATGCTACAGCTCACATTGAACTTTTAGTAGTATTAATTTATAATTATGTCTAATGACCAGCATTAAATACAGTGCATTAAATTATTCAAATTGCTCTTCAGTATAAATTCTGCCATTGATTAGATTTATGATGGTAGCTATGATATGCAAACTAAATATTATGACATTCTTTAATTGAAATAAATGCTTGTACTTCAATTAATGGTAATTTTTTAGTTCATTAACTCTAGAAATTTGTTTTTATAGTCTGTTCAAAATTCTATAATCAAATGAATTGAGCCAAAGGCAGTATGGTCTTACTAAGAACAAATCAACACCAGATAAAATCATCAGATGATTTTATTTTGATGCAATAATAAGGTAGTACTAAAATTGAAAATGCAAAGAAGTAAAAATATCTGTTTCTCTTAATCTTGTTATGTTAAATATTCCTTTTCACAGCATAACTTTTGGACAAATGATACTTAGATCTTCAGGTATGTGAATTTTTTTCTCTAACTGCTTACCTCATTTTAGAATTCTTAATTTTGAAAACCATCAAGTTGATTCTGACCCATAATGAATCTATAGAACAGAGTGAAACTGTCCGATAGGGTTTCCAAGGCTGGACATCTTTACCCAAAGCAGACTTTCTTTTTCCCCTGGAGTTCCTGTTCAATTCAAACCACTGACCCTTCATTTTGCAGCTGAGCACTTTAACCTGTGCACTATCAAGGCTCCTGAAATAGTTATTTAGCCATGGTAAAATTCAGCCACTTTTTTTTACCTAAAGTAAAGATTAGGCAACACTAGCTTGGCTGTGCCAAAGTGTACTAATGAGTGGGTATTATAAATTATCTGGAGGAGAGAACATTTTCTTTATAAAATGTTTCATAACACACTATATGTGTCTCCTTACTTCAGTTGTCTTAATGGAGCAAAACTTTGAAAGACATCATATAAAACATAATGTCTAAATGCTATTTCTTAAGGTATGGACTGATATAAAAATCTGAAGAACACACTACAAAGCAGATTGCTTGACTCCACTCAGGATCTACTAAAACAGCTACTGAGATTTGCACCCATGTTTACCATTTCTTTATGTATCTTTGTGCAAGGTGAAGTTCAAGGTCCACTGATATAGCTCATATATTTCAGCAAGAATAAGTAAGAATCAATGAAGTTTGTAGTTCAGATGGTCTTACTATCAAAATAAAAAAAACTCACTGTTTTGTGTCACAGGATATAATATTCCATATAAATTATCTTTCTTCTCTTAACACTTTATGGTTAATGCTTATATTGTTCTCTGCCTTGCATGATCAATAACTCACGGTGCTTAAAACCCAAGACCAGTTAAAGGTCAGAAAGGGAATTATTCAAACTAATGGCTATAATTTGTAGTGTGGGCAGTTGTCAGTTTTTTCTGTTGTCAGTGTTTTCTGTTCACCCAACATCCTGGTATGTTAATGCACTGGACTGCAAAGTCCGTTTGAACCACAAAGTTGGTTCAAGCTCATCAGCTGCTCCTTGGAAACTATACCAGGTCACTATGGGTCAGAACAGACTCGATGGCACTTAACAACAACAACAAACAACATCCATTACCCCTTCTGCACCCAATTTCTCTTGGAGAAACACTTCCACCCATTGTATGATCTCTAGGTGGAATAGCAAATTCAAGTTCTTGTCCTTTTATGAGGAAAGTCAACATGATCCCTGGAATTTGCTTTCTCAGATTCTTGCCATCACCATACTGGGCATGGCAATGGTGTAACTCTGGAGTTGCCTTTTTTTTTTTTTTTTTTTTAACTGTTACCATTCAGATGTATGAGTGTATGGTTCATCTACCTTGAGTGCAACCTTTATTATTTACAATAGAAACCCCAACCAATTAAAAACTGTAAGAGGTAGGGAGTTGTCTGGTCTGGAAAAATACTCTAAGGACTTTTTTATATCATACAGAACAAAGGATATTATATTTTGATGTCATACTATTGCTATTTTTAACCAAAGGTTGCCTTGATTAGTAGACTATTAAACTCAAGGCAGCCTTTGGTTAAAAATAGCATTAGCATGGCATCAAAATATAATATCCTTTGTTCTATTTGATGTAAAAAAAGTCCTTAGCGTATTCTTCCAGACCAGACAAGGAGCTCTGGTCGCGTAGTGGTTACGAATTCGGCTGCTAACCTCAGGGTCAGCAGTTCGAAACTACCAGCTGTTCTGCGGGAGAAAGATGAGGCTTTCTGCTCCCATAAAGATTTACAGCCTCAGAAACCCTGTACAGGGTCGCTATGAGTCAGAACCGACTCCACAGCACACAGCAACAACAATCAGTAAGACATTTTTGTATTTACTGTCTTTGTATTCTAAAGCATTTACAAAGGGATAATTTACAAAGTAATAATTCTTGTGGATGATGAAGTCTCTGGGAGCCAGATGACCTGTGAAATGTTGACATTCACCAGTTATGTGCCATATCCTATAAACTCTACATGAATCAAAATCATAAAAGAAGTTAGCAACACAGGCCTTCTCATTAGTTTTGATATTTTCTCTGATATGTAATAAAACATAATAAAATAAGGAACATGTGCCCCTCCTGTGCCAGGAGGTGCGATGTTTCTATACTTGGAGACATTCTGTTTTAAATGAATTCTGCTTCTTACATAATTCACAGCTTTTGATCACCATATTTGTTGTTGTTGTTGTTAAGTGTCATCAAGTAGGTTCTGACTCCTAGTTACCCTGTATAGGGTTTCTGAGGAGCAGCTAGTTGTGAACCAATCTTTCAGCCTATCCTATAGCACCATAAGGACCAGCCAGGACTCCATATAAACTTAATTAATTTATAGTTGACACCTTAGACCTCCTATTCCCAGAAGCAGGGTTCTTGTTTATTTCTATAATTTACTTAGAAAACTCCAAACAAGATAAAAAACCAGTCTCTGTGGGGCTTATAGATTTGGAGCAAAGCACTGATGTCTACAATAATCAGGTGAGGAAATGTCACTTTGCAGCATTTGAACCTCAAACTGTGATATACAGCTTTTATTAATTTTTTATTCCCATGACTAAGAAAGTCAAGCAAGACATTAATAATTTGTTTGTTATTGTGAAAATAAGCAGCAGAAAGTACAGGCAGTCTCTGGATTACAAATTAGTTTCATTCCTAAGTTTGTCTTTAAGGAAAAGTTGTATATAAATGGAAGCAATTAGGTTCGCTACATAGCTAATATCTGTTTGTCAAATGTTTGTCTTAGTATATAGTGCACTTTTCTATGGATAAAAAAATTAAACACTTCCAGATACATTAAAATTTGTTTGGATATAATAATAGATTAATAATAATAATATGTTGATGTGCTCACAATGTAGTGTCTGCTTGTTATTATGAACTATTGTATGTACCTAGAATTTTTAACACAAGGGGACTTTAAAAAGTTCCTGGAAAAATGGAATCAAATTTAATGAAAAATTTCCGCTAACTTTTTGAAGCCTCTTTTTATAATAGGTTTTATGAGGGCTGTTTATAATTGTAAGGTTGTAGGTAAGATATTAGTAACCCAGGCCTTGCCTATAAGACATGGCACTGATTATTTCTCAAAATAGAGTTTTGAAGTCTGTTATTTGTAACTTCTAGATTGTTACCTATGTGGCAAGTAACTAGGGCAGAGCAGTGCCATCACCTGTTATGAACATGGACAGCAGAAACATTCAATTATTGTGCTGAAAATGTTAACATTTTGAAATCAGTAGATTTCCCCCTCATTATGTATTTCCAGAGAAGTATCATGTTGGGGAATCGGGACTAGGCAAACCTCAAAAGGCCCTTGTAAGTAGGTTTAGTTGTGTCAAAATTGATGTTTCCGACTATTGCCACCAGAGGATGTTCTAGGCACATTTTTTGTCAGAACAACTCACATTGACTAAAATTACCAGCCCTTCCAACAGAGGTAGCATAAAGGCTGTAAGAATGTAGAAAATCTCAATGCCAACAGCTGTTTATAAAATGGAAATGAACATGGGATTGGCTACATGCTTTAAAATATCTGAGGCATTGAGTCTAACTGTTCTTGAATCATTACCATGATACTGACAAGCAAAGCGATTTCTGAGAAATCTTTGAGATTTAATACTTGACTACATGGTTAACAGAAGAAATGACTAAGCTACTCACATTACAATTGCTTTTGAGATTTGGGAAAGCAGCCATTTTAGTTGTTAGATATTTTTCTTTTTAATTATAATTCTTGTGAGACTAGGACAAGAAGAAACACAAGGAAGAGAAAAAAGGAAATTATTTTAGAGGAATTTTAATGTAGCATTCATTTATATAGGGAAAGTAGAAGATAGGGAAATATTCCTCACATTCATTCAAAAATGAATTATAAAATATTATCAATAGAGTAGCAAGAGAACCTACTGTAGATATGAGCTTTAAAAACTATTATCTTAGAGCAAAGTCAGCTACCAAAGGAAATGGCAGAAACTAATTAGAGTTTGAATCTCATGTTGGCACAAAAGAATACATATTTAACTTGAAAAGAGCCTATTTTCCATCAGTTTACCGACTTATAGAAATTATATCCTATTTATATGTTGAGATAACACTTAAGAACATATCATATATATTAAAACGAGTAAATGTAATATGCTCTTAAGGTTAAATAATTTTTTGTGTGTATGTGTATATATATTTATATGTTGTTGTTGTTAAGTGCCATCAAGTTGGTTCTGACTCATAGCAATCCTGTATAGGGTTTTCTGAGGAGCAGCTGGTGGGTTTGAACTGTCAGCTTTGTGGTTCACAGCCCAGTACTAATCCTACAGTGCCACATGAAAAGTCCATGCACTTATATGCTTTTGCATATTTGCACACATACATGCATGTATGCTCGCACATACATACACACACCACATGAGGGTAAGTCAAAAAATATTGCTACTAGGGTTCCAGTTCATACACACATGATTTTATTCCAAACAAAAGATGTTTAAACATGTTTCTATGGTCAGTAGATTGCTACAGATATGTTCTCTAAGTAATACACTTGTTTTAGTCTAGTTAGGGTGCCTTTTTAAAAATCCCAATCAAAACAGTGTCTTTGAAGGAATCTACTGGTGTTGGGGTTTAGGTCCAGACGGGAAAAGCCTTCTCAGTACTTTAGGTACCAAGAGACTGAAAAATGACCAGAACCCAATTTGAGAGACATGTGCTTCCCTGAGTGGCTGTGAGAATGTCCAGAACCATGCAGTTCTGTAACACTATATCATCTATCTGCCCTGTCTCAGATGACAACAGGGCACGAGCCTGGTGGGTTTGCTTTAAATGTTGTAGCTGTATGTTTCACCAGTGCCTCAAGTTGCCATTCCACATGTACAGATTCAGCCCCACGAGCCAATTCTGCAAGGGAGTGAAACCACCATGACACGCGTTTGACCCAATGGTATTAGCTGTACACTGTGTCCTAGTTAGTGGGCTTGACCAGCAGGCATTTGTAAATGCTGCTAGAGATAAAGGGCTCTCCCCACTTGCATCTGCCTGTTCAATTGTAGGGTAAGTAGGGACATCCATGAGACCCACATGTCCAGAGCCAGCTCCAAGGTGAGGGAAAGGCTTAGATCCTAAGGTTGCCCTGTGCATCCAAATACAAAGAGGGGTTAATTGAAATGGCTTAAAGGCATATTTGTTGTGGGAGCCAACTCATATTATGGTTGTTATTAGCAGGGGCTCTTTCTATACACTAGGGGGGGCCTTATAGCTCAGTTGGATGCATATAGCATGTTGTTGTTGTTAAGTGCCATTGAGCGGGTTCTGACCCATAGCAACCCTGTATACGGTTCCATCCTATGCTACCATGCATATGCAGCTGGCGAGCTTGAATCACTAATCTTGATGTTTGAACTGACTTTACAGTCCAACAACACTACATCAGGACTCCTATATAGTATAGCACAGTCCTGAGAATGTGTAACTTTAACTTGCTCTCGTGTCAGATGGAACACTTATCTGGAAATGTAGAGAAGCAGGCTGCAGACTGTTTGTACCACTCTTGTCAAGCAGGTCCAGATATTGGTGTTGACAGATGCAATTCTCCATGGCCGAAGAGAGACATTCTGGCCACAAACAACAGTTTGATTCCTCACATCTGCAGTCATGGTAGCCCAACTGGCAAAAGCATTACTGCATACTGTAAGGACAGAGAAATACCAATATAAATGATAGGTTTTTGGTGACATAGAATAGAACAAAGGGGATACCTGTGTACCTACCTCTAGTCCTATTCTCTAAGGGGCCAAGAGACCAAACCATCAGGGGCCAATTCAACATTTCTAGAAAGGAGGACAATGGGGCTTCCCAGGGCCAGTTTCTGAGGCAATGGAAATAAGAAATTATTAGAGTTTTTAGGTACTGACAAAGGTCAGTTGTTGGTGGTATATATCTGGATCCTCATGGTCCACTACCATCCCTGAGTTAGTAATTGGTATGCACTGGGCCGAGTGTGTCACTGAGTTTGCTTCAGAATTCCATTCATTCACTCTGCCAGTCTGGCTTCAGTGAAGTTGTATGAGAGATGAAGATGCTACACAATGCCCAGACCATTTGCCCGTTCCTGGATCTCATGCTCCATTTTTCTATAGAACTACTTGGTCACTTACACTGCATGTGTCTGTTGTATATAGCATGCAACTGGGACAGTTCATCAGCTTGAGCATTCCCTGGTGGATTAAGGGGGCTATGAGCTGACACATGAAAAGCGATGTCCATGCCCTGTGTCCAAGGCCTAAATGTTCTTCCACAGCCCCATTTCCCAGAGGGGTCACTGGTTCACTAAATGTTCTTTTTCAACAAGTAACATTGTACTTATTAAAGATATGTTAGTAGGTTATAAGTCTCTCTAGGTTTGTAAAATTTCTGAAAGCTTATTTCTACCTAGGGTCATGAGACTAATACTTATTAATTGACTGATTGACATCAATTGCTTTATGCTTTAGAGATATTTATTAGAAGGCATTTTGAGATCTCAAGGTGCTTTCAGGACATGATTATAAACTTCAGTTTCCTTTGTACTGTACAGGTCTTGATTAATAGAATAAACTGGCTTCTATAAAACTACAGCACAGAATATAAATAGCTTTACAGTATCTGTGTCATTATGGAATGACATTATTCAATAGCAGTTTGCTGAAAGTAATTACCCAATGTTAAATAAAATCCTAGATTCTTTAGCACTGTTTTAATATGAAGTTGATACTGTAGAACTGAGCAAAAGGAAAATTGTGCCTGATGAAAGATGACTCTCTGAAGATAGTACTTACTACAATTCTTTCTCTTTTTTTCTGGAAAAGTTCTCATTAAGCATTAACTTTACATTTGCACAGTTCCAAAGGTCAAAAACTTCCCAAGAGGCACTTGATAGATGTTCTGAAGATACTTTGTCCATCTCCTAGCCCCAAATTTTACCTATCCATGATTACTTAGTAGTTTCTTTGCTGAATTGTTCCATTTCATGTATTTCACATCTTCAAGTATTGATTTATATTATCATAGAGATAATATATCCTTATATTAGTTCATATTTTGTGTCAACTTGACTGAGCCAGAATTCAGAGTGGTTTGGTGGTTAAGACACAGTAATTCCCCATGATGAGATATAGTATAATGTAATTACTTCCATGATGAGATCTGTTATGAGCAAATCAATCAATTGAAAGAAAGTTTCCTCAAGGATGTGACTTGCTTCCAATACAATACACTCTAGTGAAGTTTGCTTACTTTTTTTCTGGTTCTGGATCTTGAATCTTGTTCTTCAACTGACGCTGAGTTCCTTGGGCTTGAACCATCAGCCTGCTGTATTGCCTGTCAATTCTAGGAGTTGTCAACAGCCTGCCATTTTACTTGCTGACCTTGGATTCATTCACTTCTGCAACAAGAAATCTGCTGTCTAACCTGCCTATCTTAGGTTCATCAGTCCCTACACTACATGAGTCAGGAGAAGCCTGACATCTGACCATGTACTTGGAACTTGCCCACCTCTGTAGTTGTGTGAGCTATTTCTCTGATATAACATCTTTGTATATAAGCTTTGCTGTTTTTGCTTCTCTAGAGAACATTCTAAGATAACATTCAAATATTTTTATTGAATAGATTCATTTTTGTGTTTTGTTCCTTGGAAATGCCTGAGAAGTAATTCAGGAATATGATTATAAAATGTTTCAAAACACTTTATAATGGAGTTGAGAAAAATAAGGAAGAAGTCAGGAAAGTGCTACAGGAACAGTCAAATAAATAGATACAGCATTGGAAACCATTCAAAACCTACAGAAAGAAGTCCAATCTTAGTTTTGGATGTGCACATTTATTGATCAGTAATAGAAAATCAGAAATAGACAACACACTGAAAGGAGTAGAGTAGAAGAAATGGGAGGGAGAACTAATGAGCTAGAAGATAAATCTCTCAATACCACTAAGATAGAAGAGCAACAGAAAAAAGGAAAAACAAATCTGAAGAAGGTCTAAGTTCCAGGTTTGACAACATGAAGAGGAATAAGTTAAGAATTATCGGTATTCCAGAATAGCAAGAATCACACAAGTCCACAGAGGAAATAGTTGAAGAACTGCTGGAAGAAAATTTCTCTAACACCCTGAAAAGTGAAAAGATAAACATTCAAGAAGCTTAACGAACCCCAGGAAGGATATACCCTAAAAGGAAATCACTGAGGCATATTATAATCAAGCTCTTCAAAATCAAAGATAAGGAGAAAATCCTGAAAGCAGCTAGGGAAAAAGGAGGATTACATACAAGGCAAGCAAGTCAGAGTAAGCTTGGATCTCTCAGCAGAAACCATGTAGTCAAGAAGACAATGTGGAGACATATATAAGACCCTGAAAGAAAAAAAAACAACCAACCAAGAATCCTTTATCCAGCAAAGCTATCAATCAAATACGATGGTGTAATCAAAACATTCCAGGATAAACAGAAGCTAAGGAATTTTGCCAAAGCCAACCCTGAGCTACAAAACATACTAAAGGGAGTTCTATGGACTGAGAACCAACAAGAACAGACAACAACCAGAGATTGACATATGTGGCAGCACCTCCCAGAACTATATCAACAGTTGGAAGAGTCGAGAAAATAACAAAATTATAAGAACAAATTCAGAGAATCTGGATGGTCAATCTATAATCAAAACAATTACAATGTGAAAGAAGGTATACACATAGGAACAGAGACCAAGATGGTGAGAAGGTCAGGTAGATTTCAGGATAAAATATACTGCACTAAATGGATGGAAAAGCTAATGGAATATGAGGTAACCTAAAAGAAAATTAACACTATACAACATACCAAGAAACGAAAATCTGAGAACATAAAAACATTAAAACTTCAAGGAAACTCACAAGAAAGAAAACAAAAAACATGAACTCAGCACAAGAAGACACGCAGAACAAAAAAAAGCAGCAACTCCACAACAAAACAAACATAATGGCAGCAATTAATCCATACCTATTGATAATTACACTGAATGTAAACTGATTAAATGCACCAATTAAGAGATGAAGGGTGGCAGAATGGGTAAGAAAACAAGATCCTTCAATATGCTGTCTGCAAGAGACACATCTTACACACAGAGACAAAAACAGATTAAAAGTCAAAGGATGGAAAAAATAT
>NW_006408777.1:412681-413913 GCF_000296735.1 Chrysochloris asiatica | reverse complement strand
AAAAAAAAAAAAAAAAAGTGAACTCACACAGTTCCTAGAAACAAATGAGAATGAAAACACAACATACCAAAATCATTGGGACACAGAAAAAGCCGTGCTGAGAGGACAATTTATTGCAATAAATGCACATATCCAAAAAGAAGAAAAAACACAAAATTAACACATTAACACAGCATCTACAACAATTAGAAAAAGACCAAGAGAGGGAACCTATAGTCACCAAGAGAAAAGAAATAATAAAGATTAGAGCAGAAATAAATAAAATAGAAAACAGAAAAACTATAGAAAGACTCAGCAGGACAAGAAGCTGGTTCTTTGAAAGGATTAACAAAATTAACAGACAATTGGCAAATGTAACAAAAGAAAAGAGGGAGAAGACAAAATAACACTCATTAGAAACTACATGGGTGATGTCTAAACGGAACCAAAGGAAATCAAAAGGATAATAACAGAATACTATGAAAAGTTAAACTCTAACAAATTTGATAACTTAGAAGAAGAGATGGATACATTTAAAAAACACACACACGACCTACCTATACTTACAGTGAAGCAGAAAACCTGAACAGACGTATAACAAAAGAACAAATTGATCAGGTCATCAAAAAACTCCCATCCAAAAGTCCAGGCCCAGATGGGTTCACTGGTGAGTTCTACCAGACATTTAGGGAAGAACTGTCACCAATTCTACTCAAATTATTCCAGAATATAGAGGAGGATGGAAAACTTCCTAATACATTTTATGAAGCAAGCGTAACTCTCATACCAAAACCTGGGAAGGATGTCAATAAGAAAAGAAATTATAGACCAGTATCCCTCATGAACATGGTGGTGGTTATGTGCCATGGAGTTGGTTCTGACTCATAGTGACCCTGTACAGGGTTTCCGAGGCTGTAAATCTTTACAGGAGCTGAAAGCCTCATCTTTCTCTCATGGAACAGCTGGTAGTTTCGAACTGTTGACCTTGAGATTTGCATCCCAATTCATAACCACTATGCTACCAGAGCAGAGATACAAACATTCTCAACAAAAGCCTAGCCAACAAAATTCAGCAGCACATCAAAAAGATAATACATTAAGATCAAGTGAGATTCATTTCAGGGATGCAAGGATGGATCAACATTAGAAAAATGATCAACATAATCTACCATATAAGTAAGAAAAAAAAGAAAAGAACCACATGATCATATAAATTGATGCAGAAAAGGCATTTGACAAAATCCAACATCCAT
>NW_006408777.1:401962-412308 GCF_000296735.1 Chrysochloris asiatica | reverse complement strand
CTGAAAAGGACATTAGGAAAGCAATACCATTTACAATAGCTGCCCAAAGGATGAAATGTTGTTGTTGTTGTTATGTGCCATCGAGTTGGTTCTGACCCATAGCGACCCCGTATAGGGTTGCCAAGGGTGTAAATCTTTACGTGAGTAGAAAGCCTCATCTTTCTCCCACAGAGCAGCTGGTAGTTTAGAACCGCTGACCTTAAGGTTCGCAGCCCGATTCATAACCACTACGCTACCAGAGCTCCTTCTAGGGATAAATGTAACCAGGGAAACAAAGGACCTATACAAAGAAAACTACAAAACACTACTAGAAGAAACCAAAAGAGACCTACAAAAATGGCAGAATGTACCATGCTCCTGGTTAGGAAGACATAACATTTGTGAAAATGTGAATACTGCCCAAAGCAATTTAGACATATAATGAATCCCAATTCAGATTCCAACAACATTCTTCAAAGAGATATAAAAAACAATTACAAACCTGATATGGAAAGGAAAGAGACCCAGGATAACCAAAGCACTGTGTAAGAAGAATAAGGTTGGAAAACTTGAACTCCCTGACTTCAAAATTAATTACACCGCTACAGTGGTCAAAATGGCTTGGTACTCGTATAATGAAAGATACATTGATCAATGGAACAGAATCAAGAATCTAGAAATTATCCTATTCACATACAGCCAAATTAATTTCTAAAAGGACCTAAATATATCGCATGGGGAGGGGATGGTCTTTTCAACAGATGGTGCTGGCAGAACTGGAAAGCAATATGTAAAAGATTGAAACAAGACTTTTACCTCATGCCTTATACAAAAACTAACTCAGCATAGATTAGAGAACAAAATGTGAATTCCAAAATTATGAAGGCCATCAATGAAAAAATAGGGATAAATGTGAGGGCTGTAATTCAGGGAATACACCGACTACAAAATATTTTGAAAACTACACAAACAAAAGTAGACAAAATACATGATTGGGACATACTAAGAATTAAAATCTTATATGCATCAAAAGACTTCACCAAAATGGTAAAATGGGAACCCACAGAAAGGGAAAAAATCTTTTGCAATGACACATCAGACAAGGAACTCATTTCTAAAATATATAGGAAACTGCACCACCTCTATAAGAAAATGACAAATAACCCAATTAAAAACTGGGTGCAGGACATGAACAGACACTTTACCAAGGAAGAGATGCAGGAAGCCAACAAACATAAGAAGAAATGTACACAATCACTAGATTTTAGAGAAATACAAATCAAAACAACAATGTGGTATCATCTCACACCAGCAATAACAGCAAAGATCAAAAAGTAGAGGACAATAAATGCCGGCAAGGATCTGGAAAGATTGAGATGCTTCTGCATTGCTGGTGGTATTACAAAACAGTCCAACATCTCTGGAAAGCAATATGGCACTTCCTCAGAAGGTTGAAAATAGAAATACCTTATGATCCAGAAATTCCTCTACTTTTGGTATTTACCCACAAGAAATACAAGCCATAACATGAGTAGATATATGCACACCAATGTTCATAGCAGCACTATTTACAATAGCAAAAAGATGGAGTCAGCCAAAGTGCCCATCAACTGAAGAATGGATAAACAAACTGTGGTGCATACACACAATGGAATATGCTACCTTGAAAAATAACAAGGAAGCTGCAAGCCACTGCATAACACGGATGAACCTTGAGGATATTATGTTGAGTGAAATTAGTCAGTCACAAAAGGAGAAATACTGCATAGGACCACTATTGTAAAAGACTAAGAAAAAGAACCCATACTAAATCGGGGGAGGATTTTTTTGCTGGTTACCGGGTTAGGTATGTGGAGGTAAGGTGAGGGGATGGAAGGGAAGGTGGAATATAGGGTAGGGAATAGATACAGTATAGTTTGGGTGCTGGTAAAGGGGCAATAAACAAGAAGGGGGAGAGGAATAGAAGAACAAGTTGGATTGGAGAACAGTTAGGCAGGTTTGAATGGGCTAAGTGGGACAGAGATAAATAATGATTTATGCATAACCTTGGAACAACAGGGCTCTGAGATAACAGGGATTGAGGCATGGTTGGAATGGGCAAAAGGGGGGAACAATGTTAAGATGATTGGCTGTCTTGTGAATCTTGGTTTCCCTTGTATACTATTAAAAAATAGACACTTGAGGGAGAGAGAAAGGAATAGCCAGAAATATCACCATAGAAAGCTTGTAAGTCCTTCTTCTGCCTAGAACTGATTGGAATATCTAAAATGAGGCTATAATGTGCCCAGTGAAGGAGGCTTCCTGTGGAGCCTCTGCATTATATAAGACTACAGGTGGAATCCTGATCCCTATCCAGAATCTTCTGAGGTAAGAAATTTCTATTGGAAAGGACTAGTAGACAACCTGGAATGGCTAGAAGAACAGAAGATACTTCATGAAAGAAAGGCCGACAGGAAAATTACAAAACAATAATGGCAGACAAACTGACTACTACAAGATCAACCAAGTTGCTTGCCAAGGAACCATCAAGTAAGTGGTCGGGTCCCCTCAGAGCAAACTGCCTTCAAAGACTAAGACTCAATGGGAATACATGAGCAGACATGCACTCTGACTGGTGACCACGTTGGTCACTGATAAGGGGAAGTGATGGAAAAACAGCAATGAAGCAGCAAGCTAAGTCCTGTCATGTTCAATAGACTCCTGTGAACCTAAGTGGAGACCTGGTTGGCCAGCAGTGTGGCACAACCTGGGGGCTCCTGGGTCCAGAGTCAGTGACATAGCCACAGAGGAATAGAGTGGAGAGTCAAGCGTCCAGCTGGTAAGAAGTGAGGGCATATGCACAAGAACACACACACTTGCAGATAATACCCACTTGACCTGGCTTCAATGGCTGGATGAGCAGAACTCAACTAGAAGAAGAAAGTAGAGGGAAAAAAGAGTAATATGATGCAATTTGATGAACTTGACCTACACCTATGGATGCAGTAGCTCAAAAGAGGGAACAAATCTTTACAGTGAAGATCATTCCCACTCTCTTGATACATAGGGTAGGCAGGGATGGACAACTTGCACATTGGCTACCCAAAATGGGGGGACTATAAAGGCAAGAAGTGACTGACTTACAAGTTTTCAAGAGGGAGCCTAGATCCAGAGGGCACAGAGGAAGGTAGAATCTCCACTGTATAGTTTCCAATCTTTCTGGGCAGGGCTGATGAAAGAAGATGGGAATGGAACTCATGTAGCACAATAGTGAATAATTGCTATCAGTACTGACTGTGAGGGTTGGAAATGTAAAGATAGACATTTTGTAGCAAAAGGAGGGGAGTGGTTGAATTTGCACTCCAGAGTGGAGGTCCCTGGGACCATCAAGGGAGAAGAGCGGAATGCAGGCCC
Source organism: Chrysochloris asiatica (assembly GCF_000296735.1). NCBI lineage: Eukaryota > Metazoa > Chordata > Mammalia > Afrosoricida > Chrysochloridae > Chrysochloris > Chrysochloris asiatica. The sequence continues at coordinate 408,936 of NW_006408777.1, read as the reverse complement.
CTACCCAGAGAAACAGTGACTCCCAAGATGGAGGCAAGGATGACGACATGGAGCGATGGAGCTTCTGGGGACTCTAGACCCAGATGGGGAGAGGGGCTGTGTGCTGACGACCAGGGGGCAGACTTGCAGGGTATACTCTTTGGTTGGTTGATGATGCATGGAGGGGATTATAACCATGGCAATGAAACAATATAGGATAGGATGAATGTAAAACTAAAGTTCTCCCATGTAAACTATCACATAATTCAGAATAAAACATTTAGAAAAAAAAAGAAACCAAAAACCAGTACTGGCAACAAAACTGGATTCATCAATAGGATCCTGAGAATACATGATAGAGTATGGAATGTTAAACATCCTCAATTTCTGAACAAGAAACAGTTCAAAAGTCAACTATCAGCTGGAATATTGATGCATACCATATTCTTGGATTCTCAAGGGCTAGTATTGGATCACTACTGGGGAAAAAGGTTCAAAAATCAACCATACTCATTACAATGATGCTTACTGAAGAATTTAGCCTAAACTTTGGATTAAAAGCAAAGGACTCCTATCCAAGGGCATTGTGAGCATGCATGATAATCCACATCTGCACAACTACAGTAAATTGATTTCAACTCTGTTAATGTTTTTAGATAATATCAGGTTAGTTCCAACTAATAGCCAACCCATGTACAACAGAATGAAACACTGCCTGGTTTTGCTGCATCCTCATAGTAGTTTCTAAGGTGAGCTCATTGTTGTAACCACTGCATCAATGCATCACCTTGAGGGTCTTCCTCTTTTTCACTGACCCTCTACTTTGCCAAACATGATGTCCTTCTCCAGGGACTGGTCCCTTCTGATAACATACCCAAAGTACATGAGATGAATTCTTACTACCCTCTCTTCTAAGGAGCATTCTAGCTGTATTTTTTTCAAGATAGTTTTATTTGTTCTGGCAGTACATGGTACATTCAAGATTCTTTGCTAATGCCATAATTCAAGTGTTTCAATTATTTTATTGTCTTCATTATTTATTTGTCCATTTCTGACTCCACTTAGAAATTAATCTCTTCCCTACCTGCTTATGTGGGAAAAACACATTCTATCTATGTAATGATCTCTGTGGTAACTGCGAAGCATGTAGCAGTGATGAGTTTGCATTCTAGAGATATTTTTAGATCAAGGCAGAGTTTTACCAAGTCATGTAAGTGATTAAAAATTTTTAGGCTAAACCAAATTTTAAAATATGTCTGGAATAGTTTTATTAAATGGGAGTACTTGGTTCTAGTTTTCAAATTCCAATACTTCTTTATGAAAATTTCTTTGTTTGTGTTTGCATTATGAAGATACTTAAAAAATAATACAAAATGCCCTGAATCTTTTGGATGACCACTTATGATTGAGCACTGTCATGTACTTTTTCTATCTATCATCTTATTTTACTTTTGAAATACCAAAGTTTTCATTCTAGTATGCTTCTACCTTTGGGGTTCTAAAGACATGTGTGTCTGGGTCTTAAGTATCTGATTTTGAAAAATATCACTCACTCTCGAGGATAGAGGGCCTGCAGAGACCTTCAGAGTCCACCTAGATTAGAGAACTATGGGGTACCCATGAGAAATGCTAATATTGTTATCTTTCTGCCATGGAGCGGCTGGTAGTTTCGAACCGCTGACCTTAAGGTTCGCAGCCCGATTCGTAACCACTACGCTACTATATATATATAATTGTTGTTGTTGTTATGTGCCGTGGAGTCGGTTCCTACTCATTCCAAGGTGGTAAATCTCTACAGGAGCAGAAAGCCTCATCTTCCTCCCACGGAACAGCTGGTAGTTTTGAACTGCTGACCCTGAGGTTAGCAGCCTGATTTGTAAGTAGTGGTTACGAATCGGACTGCGAACCTCAGGGTCAGCAGTTCGAAATTACTAGCTGCTCCGAGGGAGAACGATGAGGCTTTCTGCTCCCGTAAAGATTTACAGCCTCGGAAACCCTGTGCAGGGTCGCTATGGGTCGGAACCGACTCGAAGGCACTTAACAACAACAACAACAACTCTACCAGAGCTATCTATCTATCTATCTATCTATCTATCTATCTATCTATCTATCTCTCTATCTCTCTATCTATCTATATTTTTTCAACTAAAAAAAAGTCAAAAGCAAAAACTCTTAAACAGTTCATATGATGGATGTTGTGGGATGCCATTGAAATTTTCTGGATGAGAATGGTTTCGGTGTTGTTGAATGAAAGTCTAATATCAACATCTACATCTTGAAAGTTTATCCTGTGGACTCAAACACCTGGGATGTCTTGAAATTGCTAAGGTTGATATAGGGGAGTAATAGAATCTTCAAAGTATCTAAAGTAGCTTTTAATTTTAGATCCTTTAATAGATAAATTAAAAAAAATAAACATTTTCCAAATGATTTAGTTTCAATATTATCTGAAATGATTTTTTTTCTCAAGCATGGTTACTCTAGGTTCTTTCTTTCTTTCTTTCTTTTTTTTTTACTATTCAGATATTTAAACTGCATGATCTGATTTACTTACATCTGACTCATCAAAATATGTTTTAAATTTATTCTTTATTATTGAAGGAACCTTAATAACATTTATAACATTGTGTTTGCCACCACAAAATATCACATGAATATTGTATTCCCCTAAATATTGCTTTAATAATCTGTCCTGAGGTGCCTTGTCATCCTCAGTATGACTGACTCATGCTTTGTCTATAGTCAAACTTGAAACACTTGCATAGCAGCCTGTTTTATAGAAAAACCATAAACCTGTATTCTTTTCCTGCCTCCCACTGTAGAGACAAAAGTGTGCTCTGTTCAAAAGTACAATATTTTATTTACAATTAGATTTGAGCAACTGTTTCACCTCTTAAAGAAAAATGATCTGGTAGTTTTACTATTATGTGTTTTGAGACTATAACATATTTGGAAACTTTAACTAAATGAAAAAATGTAATACTTTCTTGAGTGTTGGAGTAACTACTTTTAGGCTAATTCGGGAATACTACTCATTTTGTTATAATCTGAAACAGATGTGTCTTTCCTGCCTGGTAAAAGTACCAAATGGTATTTCACTTAAGATGTATGTATAAAGTCATCCTTTACACATATGGAAGATACCTCTGAATCCTCAGTTTAGGGTTCTTAATTGACGAGTGCACATGGGTGTGCTTTATACATTTATGTGTCTTACTTGGTCATACTCGTAATCTCATCACTATGTGAGAGAGAGTCTTGGATTAGGGTAGAAACAGAGCCAAGGAGAAAATTGAATGAATGTGTGTACCTTGATCATGGAAGAACCCTCTCTAAGACAGAGGTTTGAAACAATTCAGTCAGTGGGCTCTGGCACATGCTGGGAGCATGAGGAAGGAGGTGCTCATGCGAATGAGATGCTGTTTTTGTTGCTTTTAGGTGCCATTGATTTGGTTCCAATTCATAACGACCCTATGTACAACAGAGTGAAACTCTGCCCAGTCTTGCACCATCCTCATAATTGTTGTAATGCTTGAGCCCATTATTGCTACCACTGTGTCAATCCATCTCATTTGAGGTCTCCCTCTTTTTCTCTGACCCTGCACTTTATCAAGCATTATGTTCTTTTTCATGCACTGGTCCATCCTGACATGTCCAAAATATGAGAGACAAAGTCTTGCCATCCTACTGGTGTACTTCTTCCATGACAGATTTGTTTCTTTCTCCAGCAGTCCATGGTACTTTCAATATTCTCCAACACCATAATTCAAATGTATGGATTCTTCTCAGGTCTTCCTTATGTATTGTCTAATTTTCATGAAACATGGAAGATGCTTCTGAATCCTTAGCTAAAGGTTCTTCACTGAACAGTGCAGATGGGTGTGCTTGAGTCAGGCACACCTTAGACCTCAAAATGACGTCTTTGTTCCTCAACTCTCCAAAGAAGTATTTTGCAGCAGACTGTCCCAGTGCAATGCATCATTTGATTTCTTGACTGCTGCTTCCAATGTGTATTGATTGTGAATCCAAGCAAAATGAAGTTTTTTACTTCAATCTTTTCTATGTTATGTCTTGATGTTATTAATTGGTCCAGTTGTGGAAAATTTCATTTTCTTTATGTTGAGGTGTAGACTTTAATTTTAATCAGTAAATGTTTCAAGTCCTCTTTGTTTCCAGTTTCCTGATTTTAAATCATTCTATGTCCACTTTTTCTGTATGAACTACTGCCTCTTGGTCTATGTATAAGTTCTTCATGAGCACCATGAAGTGTTCTGGAATTTCCATTCTTCACAATGTTATCCATATCTTGTCATAATCCACACAGTTGAAACTCTTTGCATAGTCAATAAAGCCCAAGTAAACATCTCTCTGGTATTCTTTACTTTCAGCCAAGATCCACCTGAGGTCAACAATGATCTCCCACATTCTTTTTTGAACACAGCTTGAGTTTCTGACAGCTGACTGTAAATGCAGTGCTGCAATAATTTTTGAATTATCCTCAGCAAAGGTTCACTTGAATATAGTATTAACTGTATTGTTCAGCGATTTACACATTTTGTTGGGTAGCCTTTCTTTGGAATGGGCACAAATATGGATCTTTTCCAATTGGTTGACCAGGTACTTATCTGCCTTCCAAATTTCTTGGTAAAGATAATTATGCACTTGGTAAACATGAATATGCCTGTAGTACTGCAAATATTTTAAAACATTTTAATTTGTGTTCTATTAATTCCTGGAGCTTCATTTTTAACAATGTCTTCGGTGCAGCTTGGACTTCTTCCTTCACTATCAATGGTTATTGATCATATGATACTTCTTGAAATGGTTGACCAATTCTTTTGGCACAGTGACTCTGTATTCCTTCCATTCTTCTTCTTTCTTTCTTTTTTTTTTTTTTTCGATACTTCCTGCATCATTCAGTATTTTGCCCATAGAATCCTACAGTGTTGTGACCTGAGGCTTTAATATTTTTTTCCCCCAGTTCTTTCTGCTTGACAAATGCTGAGCATGATCCTTCTCCCCTTTTTTTTATTTTCTAACTCTAGATCTTTGCACATTTCATTATAATACTTGACTTTTCCATCATTTTTTTTTAATGTTTTATTGTGAATTATGTCATAGTTTACATGGAAGAAGATTAATTTTACATTCATTCTATTGTATATTGCTTCATTGCCATGGTTACAATCCCCTCTATGCATCATCCATCAGTCAAAGGGTATACCCTGCAAGCCTGACCCCCTGGTCATCAGCACACAGCCCTTCTCCCTCTCTGGGTCTAAAGTCCCCAGCCACTTCACCTCTCAAAGTCATCATCTCTGCCTCCATCTCTGGTGTCACTGCTTCTCTGGGTAGGGTCCCGCTCTCCACTCTTCTCCCTTGATGGTCCCAGGGACCTCTGCTCCTAGACTGCAAAGTGAATCACTCCCCTTCTTGCTATAAAATGTCGACCTTTACATTTCTAACCCTCACAATCAGTCCTAATAACAAATATTCACTATTATATCACAAGAGACCTATCTGCATTTCCATTCATTAGCCCCGCCTAGACAGATTGGATACTACTCAATGGAGATTCTACCTTCCTTCACATCCTCTGGATCTAGGCTCCCTCTTGAAAGCTTGTAAGCTAGTCACTTCTTGCCTTTGTAGCACCCCAGTTTGGGTAGCCAATGTCTAAGTTGACCATCCCTGTCTACTGTGTATGGAGGGGGTGGTAATGATCCTTGTTGTAAAGATTTGTTTCCTCTTTTGAGCTACTGCATCCATAGGTGTAGGTCAAATTCATCAAATTGTATCAGATTACTCTTTTTTTCCTCGTCTTTCTTCTTCTAGTTGAGCTCTGATCATTCAGTCATGGAAACCAGGTCAAGAGGGTATTATATGCAAGTGTGGGTGTTCTTGTGCATATGCCCTCTCTTCTTATCAGCTGAATGCTTCACTCCCCACTCTAGTCCTCTATGGCTATGTCACTTACTGGGCCCAAGAGTTCCCAGGTCTTGCCACACTGCTGGCCAACCAGGTCTTCACCTGAGTTCACAGGAGTCTATTGAATGCTATAGAGCTTAGCTTGCAGCTTCATTGCTGTTTTTCCCTCAGTTCCCCTTATTGGTGACCAACGTGGTCACCAATCAGAGTGTGCATTCCCATTCATTCTTAGTCTTGGAAGGGGGTTTGCTCTGAGGGAACCTGACCACGTGCCTTGATGTCTCTTGGGCAAGCAACTTGCTTGTCCTTGTAGTAATCAGTTGGTCTGCCTATACTGTTCTGTATTTTTCCTGTTGGTCTTTCTTTCAAGAAGTATCTTCTCGGAGACAGGGTTGGATGGTGGCTAGGGTGTTGTGAAGGTCACCGCCAGCAATAACTCAGAATTCCAGGCAAAGAAGAGGCAAGACAGAGCTCCAAGACTCGGGCCCACAGACATAGGAATAGTTTAAAGGTTTGAAGGCTATAGCCTGTGAGATTTGGAGCTGAGGTGGGAAATCGCATACTTTTGAATCTGCCCGCCAGGCTCAGAGGCCTGAGCCCACATCCTGGGTGAGTCCAAGTGGCAGGACGAAATCGGGGCCGCAGAGAGGGACGCAGAGATGCCGTGGAAACATGCCACAGGAACCTTGGAAAGTACACTTTGCCGATTTTGTGTGGTTCCGATTTTATTTTTTTCTTTGGTGTTGGGTAATAGGTGTGCTCACGGTTTGTCCACCTACAGTTGAATAGAGGTGAGGGCTTAGCCGAGTGGCCAAGACCCACCCTCACTGCTGGCATTTTCCTCAGCCAGGAACTCACACACTCAGCCCAAGCTGAGACGCGGATTTGGTCGGCCTTTTTACACTGGGTTGAGAGGGGTCCTAGCATAGTGTAGTAGGTTGATGTGCCACACTGCAAATTCTTTTGAACTGCAAGGTCGGTGGTTCAAGCTCACCAGCCGCTCCTCAGAAACCCTATATGGGAGACGCGGATGTGCATCCTCTGTGGTCTGCTTTTTTTTTTTTTTT
>NW_006408777.1:378096-390695 GCF_000296735.1 Chrysochloris asiatica | reverse complement strand
TGGTTGGGAGTCTTTTGATGACCTGATCAATTTCTTCTTTTGTTATGGGTCTGTCCTTGTTTTCTGCTTTACTGTGTGTAAGTTTAGGTAGGTCATGTAGCCATCTCTTCTAAGTTTTCAAATTTGTTGGAGTACCATTGCCAGTGGTCTGTCAATTTTGTTAATCCTTTCAAAGAACCAGATTCTTGTCCTGTTGACTCTTTCTATAGTTTTTCTGTTTTCTATCTCATTTATTTCTGCTCTAATCTCCATTATTTATTTACTTTTGGTGGCTTTCGGTTCCCTCTGTTAGTCTGTTTCTAATTGTTGTAGATGGTGTGTTAATCTGCTTATTTTGGTTCTTTCTTCTTTTTGTAGGTTTGCATTTATTGCAATAAATTGTCCTCTCAACACCCCTTTTGCTGTGTCCCAAAAATTTTGGTATGTTGTATTTTCATTCTCATTTGTTTCTAGGAACTTTGTGGATTCACGTTTAATTTCTTTTACTACCCAGTCGCTTTTCAGCAGGATGTTATTCAGCTTCCATGTATTTGACTTTATTTCCTTGGTCTTCCTATTGTTGATTTTTAATTTGATAGTATTGTGGTCTGAGAATATGCTTTGTAGAATTTTTATATTTGTAAATTTTTATATTTGTAAATTTTTATATTTGTTTTATGGCCTAAGGCATGGTCTATTCTGGAGAATGTTCCATGTGCACTGGAAAAGAATGTGTATTGTGCAGTTGTTGGGTTGAATGGTTTGAACACATCTATGATATTCATTTGGCTGATTGTGTTGTTTAGTTGTTCTGTGTCTTTGTCAAGTTTCTTTCTGGTTGTTCTATCCATTTTTGAAAGTGGTATCTTAAAATAACCCACTGTTGTTGTAGATTCATCTATTTCTTTCTTCAAATCTATTAGAGTTTGCGTTATATATTTTGGAGCTCTTTCATTGGGAGTGTAGATATTTATTATGGTTATGTCATCTTATTCAATTGTCCCTTTAATCACGAGATAATGTCCATCTTGATCTACTATGCTGGTTTTTGCCTTAAATTTTATTTTATCAGAGATTAATATTGCCATTCCTGTTTGTTTTTTATTGCAATTAGCTTGGTATATTTTTTCCATCCTTTGACTTTTAATCTGTTTTTTGTCTCTGTGTCTTGCAGACAGCCTATTGAAAGATCTTGTTTTCTTATCCATTCTGCCACTCTCTGTCTCTTAACAGGTGCATTTATTCCGTTTACATTCAGTGTAATTATCGATGGCTGGCTGGCTGTGTGCCGTGGAGTTGATTCTGACTCATAGTGACCTTGTACAGGGTTTTCAAGGCTTCAAATCTTTACGGGAGAAGAATGCCTCATCTTTCTTCCACGGAACAGCTGGTAGTTTCAAACTGTTGACCTTGTGGTTTGCAGCCCAATTTGTAACCACTACACTACCAGAGCTCATTTTATTTTCAATAGGTATGGATTAATTACTGCCATTATGTTTGTTTTTTTAGGGTGTTGCTGCTTTCTTTGTTCTGTATGTTTTCCTTTGTTGAGTTCATGATTTTTGTTTTCTTTCTTGTGAGTGTCCTCATAGTTTTAATGTTCCCATGTTGTTCTTGGATTTTCATTCTCTTGGTATGTTATGAAGTGTTAATTTTCTTTGAGGTTGCCTTATAGTCCATTAACTTTTCTCTCCATTTAGTGCAGTTTACTTTATCCTGTAATCTACTGACCTTCTCACCATCTCGGTCTCTGTTCCTACATGTTCACTTCTTTTACATCGTAATTATTTTGATTATAGACTGACGTCCCAGGTTCTCTGAGTTTGTTCCTAGAGTCTTGTTCTGTTCTCAACTCTTCCTTCTTTTGATTTAATTTTGGGAGGTGCTTCCACATATGTCAATCTCTGGTTGTTGTCTATTCTTGTTGGTTCTCAGTCCACAGAACTCCATTTAGAATGTTTTGTAGTGCAGGGTTGGCTTTTCAAAATCCCTTAGCTTCAGTTTATCCTGGAATGTTTTGAATACACCGTCATATTTGATTGATAGCTTTGCTGGATAAAGGATTCTTGGTTGGCAATTTTTTTCTTTCAGGGTTTTATATATATCTCCCAAATGCCTTTTTGCTTTCATGGTTCCTGCTGATAGATCTGAGCTTAATCTGACTTGCTTGCCTTTGTATGTGACATTTCTGTTTTTCCTAGCTCCTCCTTATCTTTGATTTTGGATAGCTTGATTATGATATGTCTTGGTGATTTTCTTTTGGGGTCTATCCTTCCTGGGGTTTGTTGAGCTTCTTAAAGGTTTATCTTTTCACTTTTCAGGGTATTAGAGACATTTTATTCCAGCAGTTCTTCAACTATTTTCTCTGTGGACTTGTGCAGTTCTTCTTGTTCTGGAATGCTGATAATTCTTAAATTATTCCTCTTCATGTTGTTCAACATGAATCTTAGACTTTCTTATATTTTTATCCTTTTTTTCTGTTTGCTCTTCTATCTTAGTGGTATTGGGAGATTTGTCTTCCAGTTCACTGATTCTGCCTTTCATCTCTTCTATTCTACTCCTTTGTTCTTTCAGACTATTGTCTATTTCTGATATTCTATTATTGATCACTTGCACCTCTTTCTGTAGGTTTTTAATTGTTTCCAATGCTATATCTATCTTACTTGATTGTTCCTGTAGCACTTTCCTGATTTCTTCCTTATTTTTCTCAATTCCATTGTAAATTGTTTTGAAACATTTTATAATCATTTTTCAGAATTCTTTCTCAGACATTTCCAAGGCCTGCCCTCCTCCTTCCAGAATGGAGTCCAGGTCTACCCCTATGTCATTTGTCTCAGACATTTTATCTTGTTTATGGACGTGCTGATATGGTCATCTGCCTTTGCTTCTTGGACATGTTTAGTGTTTATCTGTGGCCTTAATAGTTAATTGAGTATGTGTTTTGTTATTTTTTATGCTTTCTGATTGCTTCCAGGTAGATTTGATCAGGATGTGGGCTTCCCTTATCACTCTTAATATTGATTAACTCAGAGTAACTTTCACAGGTGTTGTCTGCCTCCCTTGTCTATGGCAGTTGGTATTGGTTCTTGCCTGGGGTTTGGTGTTTTATAGAATGTGGTTGTAGCATGACTATATGGCAGCCATTTATAACTCTTCTTGTGTAATATAGGGAGAGAAAGAGTCCCCCAAAGGTAGAAGGGGGAGCATAAAACAGCCAAACAGCACCAGTAAAAAACAAAACAGAAAACAACAATAAAACAAAACTAGAATGAATACTGCAGTGTATAATCACAGAAAAGGGAGAGGATGGAGGGAAGAAAAAAAAAAATGTAGCCTAATATGAGTATGACTTGAATGTCCTCTCTTCAGCTTCTTGCTTTCAAAGCCGCCTAAGAGATTTCAAGATGCCAGTATTGGTTGTTATACTATACCTCAGTCTTTAATTGAATTTTTGGCCTGTTTTGTTTTTAAACTCTCTTTCCCTCTCTACAGTCCTCTTCTGGCCTTTCCCATATTTAACAAAAAATAAAAAAATGTTCAGGGCCTGCTCTTGGGTTGATTATCTGTGTACATGCATGTGTTGCAGAAGAACCCACCAGTGGTGAGGATGTGGGGTGTCCACTCAGGCAGCCCCTCTAGTCACCAGAGTGGAGGTGCAAAAACAGTATGGGCGGGTAATGAGCAGATACCAAAAAAAAAAAAAAAAATCAGAACAAAGAAAACTGACAAAGTGTATTGTCCACCTTTGCTCCAAGGTTCCCGTGGTGTTTCTGCTCCCCCAATTGGTCTTGCCATTTGGTCTCACCCAAGATATCAGCTCCAGGCCTCCTAGCCTGGCAGATTCAAAAGTACGTGATTTCTTACTTCAGCTTCACTTCCAGTTCCACTAGCTATAAACCTTCAAAATTTTAAAATATTCCTAGCTATGTGGTTCCGAGTTTTGGAGCTCTGCCCTGTATCTGCTTTGCCTGGTATTCTGTGGTATTGCTGACAGCAAAGTTCATTGCCTCCACCCTAGCTGCCATCAAGCCCCGCCTCTTGACTTTTCCTTCTTGAGTTGACCTTTGAACTTTTCTAGGCAGCTCTTTCATTTTTTTATAGTTGTTTTAGCTTCTCTACATTTAACGGCAAGTTTTAGAGTCTCTCCTGACATTCATTTTGGTCTTTTCTTTCTTTCTGTTCTTTTAAATAGCCTTTCAGTCTTTATGTCATCCCACAATTGTTATTAGTATCTCATGGAGATGTGATTCTGGGGGTTAGTGAGCCACCCCAAAAAGGTTAATAACAAACAAAAATAAAAGAAAACTTGTGCTGCCCAACACAGTAGCCCCAAACCTCTAAGGAAACTTTAAGTTTAAATTAAAAGTAAGTAAAATTTAAAATTCATTTCCTTAGTCACAATGGTTCCATTTATAATACTCAGTATTCCATGGGCTTAGTTCACACAGCTCTCTCAACTTCTGGCCAGAGTCCTTTCTCTTTTTTCTTTCATCTCAAGGTCAACAGATACCAATGAAACATGTCCAAACTCAGCCCGTGTTTTCCATGCTGCATTTTCCACACTTCCACTCACAAATAGATTTGCTGGTCATCAGCAAGCACACTAGAGTGCTCACGGGTTACTTTAACTTTCAGTCCTAAAAGGGCGTTTTACCTGGTGGTCTTACTTTTCTTGTTTCCAAAGCAAAGAGCTTGGTTAAAACTCAAAAGGCCTAACTTGGCATTGACTTAGTCCTTGGGGGCTACTGCTGAGAGTGAAGGGGTCAGCTGGTCTCAACTGCAGGAAGGTGTCTGTAAATTCCCAAACTTGCAGCTGATACTCATTTGACCTACCTTGGATGTCTAAGGCTGAGCTGACCAGAATACTGTGAGCAAGTGTAAATGGTCACAATTTGATGAACTGGACTTTTGCTTATGGATGCTGTTGCTCAAAATTCCAAACAGAATAGAAGATCATTCATACCAAGGAACATTCTTGTCTCCTCAGTGTACTGGGTTGATAAGGATGGGGATTGATGATAGTATAATGAGAATTAAACGAGAGTCTGCTTTTAAAGATTAACTATTATGAATAATGTTTAATTTCAATTTTCTCTCATACACTTGTTATTAAAAATCACTAACTTAACAAGTACTTATTGGCAATATACCATATATATAAAGTTATGTAAACTATTGATGACATAAGGCAGATACAATCTGTGGCCACACATTAATGGCAACCGCTATGTAAACAGACAATTGGTCGGTTAAATTTCTGGTAACTTTCAGATTAGGTTACCAGAATTGTCATTGTTGGAAAGTGCCATACAGCTGGTTCCAACTCAGAGTGACCCTATATAGGGTTTCTGAGGAGTGACTGGTGAGTTTGAACCACTAACCTTGCAGTTCAAACCTACCTTGAGGTTGAGTGCTTATCCTATCCAGGATTCCACTGAAGTATTAAGAGTGTAAAACTCCTAGACATTCTGAATCCATGTGGACCAAAAATAAAGTATAATCTCAAAGTTGACAGCTCTGCAGCTCCAGCAGGGTATAGCCTATCTTGGTAACAAGGCTTTGGGTTTTGGAGCCCTTACGTGAAAGTAGACACTTATTCTAAAAGAGGCAGACTGTTGAGGTGAAACACCAACATAAAGTTGTGATTTTTTTTATATGTGTCTTAGGTAAAAGCATAGAGCAAGAAAATAATAGGCTGCCACACAGGGAAGATGAATATTGTTTTTGGACTGAAAGTGAGGGTTGTGGTGGTTGTTGTTGTTAAATGCTGTTGCATCAGTTTAGATCATGTATAGGGTATCTGAGAAACCACCAACCTTTTGGTTCGCAGTCCAGTGCTTATTATATATTGCCATAATAATTTAGCTTATTATAACTAAGGAGCTCTGGTAGGATAGTGATTATGAGTTGGGTTGCTAACCTCAAGGTCAGCACTTCGAAACTACCCGCAATTCCATGGGAGAAAGATGAGGCTTTCTGCTCTCATAAAGATTTACAGCTTCGGAAACCTTATACAGGTCTCCATGAGTTGGAACCGACTCTATGGCACATAACCATCACCAGCACCACAACTAAAATTTAAATACAGATGTATACTATCTGCTTGATCTTGAATATTCTGTGTTGAATATGAATTCTTAAAAACTTCCATGCTGGGGATTTCAACCATATAATGAAACAAAATATATGATTTGTTGAATGTGAAACTAATGATTTGCTCTGTAAACCTTCACTCAGTTCACAATAAAACGTTTTATAAGAAAGCAAAAAGAGAAACTTTCAAGCTTTAAATAACCTTGGAATGTCTGACTAACACAAAAAGAAAATCTCTCAGTCAAACCCATCTCCAACTCAGGGCCACCTAAATGTGAGTTTACAATAAAAATTACAATACTAGAGGAAACAATTCACCATTAGAGAGAATCATAAGACAATATACTAGATCCTTAGAAATGTTAAATTGAATTTCAGATAGAAATTGTGAAAAAAAAAAAGCATTTAAAATAACTGACAATGAATAAGATAAAATCAAAACATTTGTTGGTAAGTGCTGTCAAGTCACTTCTGACTCATAACAACCCTGAATAGGGTTTCCAATGAGTGGCTGGTAAGCTTCGGCCAACAACCTTGCAGTGGCAAGTCCAGTGTTTATCCTATAGTACCATACAAGGACCTCAACAAAGGCATGTTGTAGTTAAGTGCCATCTAGTCAATTTCAACTCATAGCGACCCTGTTTAGGATTTTCAAGGAGCAACTGGTGAGCTTGAACCATGGACCCTGAGGTTCAAACTAATTTTTCAGTCCAGCGCATTACCCCATAGTGCCACATCAGAAGTCCAAGAAAGTCATAAAACACCATAAAAAGGGCAACATTTCTCCCAACATTTTATTATAAATATTTTAAACTTCATAAAAGGTTGAAAGAATGCCCAGGACAGTACAGTTATTAAGACTTTGTTGTGTTTGTTTTAAAACATAGATGAGGTTACTTCAAAAAGCTTGTGAAAAAATTCCATTGTCTTTTATTTTTTAACTATATATTGGGAATTGAGTGCAAGTTTACAGAGCAGATCATCATTTTTACATTCAACAAATCATATACTTTGTATCACTTTGTATCACTATCCCCTCAATTTAGCTTTGGCTGGTACTTAACAACAACAAATCCCATTTCCTTCTGTGATTCTTGTTTTCACTTCCATTCTTTTTTCCAACACTTCTAAATGTTTCCATAGGTAAATGCTGCCCTTTTGGTCTTGAACGGTTGTCCATTCCATGATAAGCATGTCTTACTAGTACTGTTGTCCCCCTTATATATATACACCATTTGACTGAAAATTGAGACATGAGGGTTAATTCAGTTTCAGATTTACAAGGTGACTGAGAGTCATAGTCTTGGTCCAGTTTCCCTCTGACCAATAAGCCCAGTCTTTTATAATTTTGAGATCTAGTCCACATTTTCTCCCACTCTATCCAGGACCTTCTAATGTGATTCCTTTCAGAACAGTTAGTAATTGTATGAGGGCACCATCTAGTTCTTCTAGTCTCAGGGTCGTGGAGATGGATGTTCACATGTTCTATTAGTCAACTGGATTAGTTGATTCCAAGTGTCTTCAGTTCCATCTCTCTTCTTTCTTCTGCACATGGAGAGACCAATAGTTGTCCCTTAGAGGGCCACTCATGATCTTTTAAGATCACGGTTGCTGGATCCTCTTCAATGAATGCTATTACCAGCTCATGAAGACTGCCTCAAGGAGGACGACATTCCCTGTTGCCGAGGCAGGTGCCAATGGCTGCACCTGGACCTCATCAAAGAGATGCAGCAGTTCTGCAAATCGTTCTTCCCAGTGTTGGCCTATGCCTACTGCACCATCTGTGCCTACTTCTGTGGCCAGATTGACTTTATGATTTGCAGCAAGAACCTGATTACCAGCTTCCCAGAACATATGCAGCCACTGAATCAGACTCAGGTGGAGCAGAGACAGTTGTGCTACTACAACTGAGACATACACCCAGCATCCTTTGTGCTGCCTGAGTTTGCCCGCAATACTCTGAAGGACATGAACTGAGCTCAGAGCTGCTGCCACAACCTTTCACTCAGAAACTCAGACCAGGGAGCCTCCTGATGCCTGGGCCTCCCCAGCTCCGAACAAAACCTTCTGCAGTGTCTCATCCACCAACCAAGTGTTGTAGGTCCTGGAATGCTGCCTGTCCTGCCCTGCTGGGCAGACTGTGCCTGTCTCTTTCTCTCTATGTGGTGTCCAGTCTCCAGCCTATACTAGCTGTATACAGTGCCTTTTCTGCATTCTGTCCCCTCTCTCACCAAACAGGTGTATTTATAACAACAACAAGAAAAAAACATTGTTTGTGGACTATGTTATGCCAATTGATCATGGTGTCCCTCTAGGCATTTGGTAATGTCTAAGAAGTTTTCACAGTTTTGAGCCACCAAGGAATCCTGGTGTAGCCCTGTGGGTTAATGCACCAGATGACAAAAAAGCTGTTTGAACTGCAATGTCAGCGGTTTCAAACTCACCACCAGCTACTGCTCAGAAACCCTATACAGGGTTGCTATAGGTTGGAATTGACTCAACGGCACTTAACAACAACATGAGACACCAAATTCATTGATATGTTTTGTTTGTTTGTTTGCAGCATGTACAAGCCCATGTACAGATATTCTCTGTCAAACCTTTATATTTTTATGGATACACTCCATCTGTCCTTTACAAAACCATTCAGCATGTGTTCATCTATTTGTAGATCAGTGTTATTACAAGGTTGTGTATATAACAACATTTTCCTCTATTCCGTTTAACTCTTGCACACGTTCCCTGTCTCCCCTTTCCTCACCATTCTGTCAACCTCCCTCTTGTATATATTGCCTTTCCTGTAACCCAAGTTGACATGTGTTTACCCTCTAGCTAGTGAATTACTCTCCTTTCCTTTCCATTCCTAGTAAACATCAGAGAATGCTTATTTTTGCATTAAAATATTTTCTTGACTTTTTACAATAGTAGATTCATACAGTATTTGTCCTTTTGTGATTGGCTAATTTTACTCAGGAGTCCTGGTGTGGCACTGTGGGCTAATGTGTCAGACTGCAAAGATGTTTGAACTGCAAGGTTGGTGGTTCAAGCTCACCAGCTGCTCCTTGGAAACCCTCTGCAGGGTTGCTATGAGTCATAATCAACTCAATGGCACTTAACAACAAGAACAATTTTAATCAGAAGACCTGGTACAGTGCTGTAGCATAAATACTGGACTGTTAACCACAAGTTCGATGACTCAAACACACCAGTTGCTCCTTGGAAACCCTATACAGTATCACAAGGAGTCGAAGCAGACTCCATAGCACTTAAGAGCAACAACAATTTCACTCAATGTAGTGTCCTTCAGGAGTCCTGGTGTGGAGTTGTGGGTTAATGTGCTAGGCTGCAAAGTAGCTTTGAACTGTGAGGTCGGCAGTTCAAACTCACCAGCTGCTCCTTGGAAAACCTATACAGGGTCGCTATGGGTTGGATTAGACTTGGCAGCACTTAACTTTAAGTGTCCTTCAAGTTCATCCATTTTATGAGACATTTTGAAAATACATTGTTATTCTTCGATGTTGCATAGTATTCCATTGTGTGTATGTGTCAAAGTTTATATATTCTTCCACTGATAGGCATTTAGGCTATCCCCATCTTTTTACTATTGTGAACAGTGCTGCAATGAACATGGGTGTGCATATAGTTATCTATTCATGTTACGGCTCTTTTTTCTTGAGGATAGATAATATGTAGAGTGTTGCGGACCGTGTAAGACTGGTCAGAGGTTCGAGGCCCTATAGGCCCGAGTGTAACAAATGAGGCCACTAGCAGTTAATAGCAAATTGTCTTTCATCTTAATATTCAGTTATATGTATTAAATTAATACACGGAGCCTTTGACAATCCACAGATAAATGTGATATTTTCCTAAAGCCTAAGATTAAAAGTTGCAAGGTCAAGCCTTTTTCCAAAAGGATTAACTAAAAATATCTTAGCTACTTCTCTGTTCTTTGTTCTACAGACAAAAATCCCATCCTCCCTAATCCCTTTTCCAGGTGCAGCCCATTCACCTGGGCATCTCGAGTCCTCCTGAAAACCTAGCTCAGGAAGCCGAAACAGCGGGACTCCGCCCCAGCTTTTGTCCTTAACTTTCACCTTCCCCCAACTATGCTCAGGGTCTATAGATATGTTAATTGGGCCTGAGAAACCAAGTTGCTGGCCTGGGATTCGAACCAGCGAAGTACAATGTAAAGTTACCTGAATGTCTGGAAAAGTACTGATGTTAGCTGTACCTTGCCTAAGTCCCTCCCAGCTTGGTGTGAAGCTCCTCCCCTAAATAAAACAGAGGCTTGGGCCTCCCCAGGTGTGCATTACTGGTTGGAAGGCATGCAGTAAAGATTGCAGTGCATTACAAGATGGAGGGCATGCAGTAAAGATGGCAGGGCAGTGAGTTGCTGCCTGCAGAGGTCACGATGCCTGTAGTCCCAAGCCTGCCCACCAGTGATGTATCCACACTGGCTTTGGGGTGCCTCATTGTCTCTCTCTTTGTTTCCTTCTGTGTATTCTTGATATATTGTTACTGCCATTAGGTATCTCCTCCTTGTGAACCGAACCCCTATGTCGAGGCAGGTCCCCGACAGTAGAGGGGTCATATAATATTTCTATTTCCAACCTTTTGAAAATGTGCCAAACCATTTTCCACAGTGATTGCCCCATACCAGCAGTATAGGTGGATCTTAGTTTCTCCACACCCTTGTCAGAATTTGTTGTTTTACATTTTTTTTCTTTGCTATTAATGCTTGGGTGAGATGACATTGCCCTGTTGTTTTTATTTGTATCTCTCTAATGGCTAGAAGGAGTCCTGGTAGCATAATAGATTATAAGCTTTGCTGCTAACAGCAAGGTCAGCAGTTTGGCTCTATCAGTCATTCCAAAGGAGAACAATGGAGCTTTCTGCTCCCATAAATATTTATGGACTTGGAGTAAATATTCTGACTTACTATGAGTCAGAACTGACTCCATGCACACAACCACCATCACCAATGGCTAATAACATGAGTGGAGCAAAACTTCCAGGACCTTCATTTGCTGATGTGGCATAACTCAAAATCAGAAGAAACAGTTGCAATCATCCATTAATAATCAGACTGAAATGCATAAATTATCAAACTAGGAAAACTGAAAGTTGTCAAAAATAAATGCAATGTATAAAGATCGATATCCTAGGCATCAGTGAGCTGAAGAGATCCTGATGTGGCACTGTAAGATAAGCACTGGACAACTAGCCACAAGGTTGGAGATTCAAACCCATTAGAAACCTTATACTGAGTCACTATGTGTGGAAACAGACTCCATGGAACATATAGCATCAACAATAGCAAGTGAATTGAAAAGGACTGGTATTAGCCATTTTGCATCTGACGGCCATATAGTTTACTATGTCACTAACAACAAAGTGAAGAAGAATGGTGTCATGTTCATGATCAAAACTATGCTGTCTATGATAGAATAATATCCATATGCCTACAAAGAGACCAGTTAATGCCAATGTTATTTAAATTTACACAGTAACCACTAAAGCCAGTGAAGATGAAATTGAAAAATTCTACAAACTTCTTTAGTCAGAAATTGATCAAACATGCAATCAAAATGCATTGAAAATGAATGGTGATTCGAATGTAAAAGTTGGAGACAAGAGGAAGAATTGGTAGTTGGAAAGTATAGTGTTGGTGATAGAAATTATAATGGAGATCGTATGATACAATTTTACAAGACCAATGACTTATTCATTGCAAATATTCCTTTTCAGCATCATGAAATGCTAGTGTATACCGAGTAGAATCTCCAGTAATCAAATTGACTACATCTGTGGGGAAAATTATGGAAAACTCAATATCATCAGCCAAACATAGCTAGGATTCAACTGTAGAACCAATCATCAATTGCTCATATGCAGATTCACACTAAAGCTGAAGAAAATTGAAACACGTCCATAAAACATGACCTTGATTTTATCCCATATAAATTTAGAGACCAACTCAAGAACAGATTCAGTGTATAAGACACTAGTGACCAAAGAACAGAAGAATTCTGGGATGACATCAAGAACATCATGCTTGAAGAAAGCAATGTTGTTGTTGTTAGGTGCCATCAAGTCAGTACCTACTCATAGAAACTCTATGTACACAGAATGAAACACTGCAAGTTCCTGGGCTAACTTCGCAATTGTTGACATGCTTGAACCCATTGATGCTGCCACTTTGCCAACCCATCTCATTGGGGAATCTTCCTCTTTTTCTCTGACCCTCCTCCTTACCAAACATGATATCCTTCTTCAGTGACTGGTCCCTCCTGGCAATAAGTCCAAAGTAGGAGAGATCAAGTTTGGCCATCCTGGCCTCCAAGGAGCACTCTGGCTGTACTTCTTCCAACACAGATCTGTCAGTTTTTTTGGCAGCCCATGGCACTTTCAATATTCTCCTCCAACACCATAACTCAAAAGCATCAATTCTTCTACAGTTTTCCTTATTTGCTGTCCAGCTTTCACATGCATATGAGGTTATTGTAAATACCATGGCTTGGGTCAGG
>NW_006408777.1:368583-377449 GCF_000296735.1 Chrysochloris asiatica | reverse complement strand
TTCTTATTTTCTCTGCTTTCAGCCAAGATCCATCAGACATCTTCAGCCTATAAGTGATTAGGATATATTAAAGGACGCTAGAAATTGCCCAGTGAATGAGACCTCCTGTGGAGGTTTTGCATTGCATAAGATCATAGGTGGAAACCAGAATCCCTTCCAGAAATGTCTGAGGTGGGAAATTTCCACTGGAAAGGATGAGTAGATTAGCCTGGAGTGGCTAGAAGAACAGAATATACTGCATGAAGAAAGACCAGCAGGAAAAATCAGAAACAATAACGGCAGTATGATTGATTACTACAAGAATAAGTAAGTTGTTTGTCTGGGTGCCATCAAGGGTTGGGTCCCCTCAGAGCAAACTCCCTTCCAAGACTAAGACTCAAGGGGAATACATGATCAGGCATGTCGTCTGGCTGATGACCACATTGGTCACTGATAAGGAGGAGAAGGGAAAATACAGCAATGAAGTTGGGATCTAAATCTGACCACATCCAATAGACTCCTGTGAACCCGGGCAGATACCTGGATGGCCAGCAGTTATGGCATGACCCAGGGACTCCTGGGCTCAGAGTCAGTGACATGACCACAGAGGACTAAAGCAGAGAGTGAAGCATCCAGCTGCTATGAAGTGAGGGGAGATGCACAAGAACACCCATACTTGCAGGTAGTACCAACTTGATCTGGCTTCGTTGGCTGGATGATCAGAACTCCACTAGAAGAAGAAAGAAGAAGGAAGGGAAAAAAAAGAGTAACCCATTACAATTTGATGAACTTTACCTATGTGTATGGATGTAGTAGCTCAAAAAAGGAAACACATCTTTACAGCAAGGATCACTCCCACCCCTTTGGTACACAGGGTTGACAGGGATGGGCAATTTAGACATTGCCTATCCAAAATTGTGTGTGGGGGGGTGGTGGTGGTGGGTGGGTCTATAAAGGCAATAAGTGACTGGCTTACAAGCTTTCAAGAGGAAGCCTAGTTCCAGATGGAGCAGGGGTAGGTAGAACCTCCACTGAATGATAGCCAATCTGTTGGGACCGGGCTGGCGAAAGGAAATGGCGATACAACTCTTGTGGTACAATAGTGAATATTTGTTATCAGGACTGACTGTGAGGGTCAGAAATGTAGAGGTAGATGTTTTTTGACAAGAGGAGGGGAGTGATTGATTTTGCAGCCCAGAAGCAGAGGTCCCTGGGACCATCAAGTGAGAAAAGCAGAGAGCGTGACCCTACCCAGAGAGGCAGTGATGCCACGGATGGAGACAGAATGAAGATGTGGACAGATGGAGCAGCTTGGGACACTGGACTCAGACGGAGAGGGGCTGTGTGCTGACGGGGGTAGGGTGGCAGGCCTGTGTGGTGTATCTTTTGGTTATTTGATGATGCATGGAGGGGATTGTAATCATTGCAATGAAATGAAATACAATAGGATGAATGTAAAACTGATATTCTCCCATGTAAACCCATATAATTCACAATAAAAACTTAAAAAAAAAAAATCCATCGGACATCAGCAATGATATGCCTCGTTCCACATCCTCTTTTGAATCTGGCTTGAACCTTTGGAAGTTCTCTGTCAATTTATGCTTGCAGCTGTTTCTGTCTTACTTTTAGTAAAACCTTACTCGCAAGAAATTGGAAGAAGTAATGAAAAGAGTTGAAGAGAAAATTTCAAAGAGCAGCTTGAAAAGACAAAGTAAAGTATTATAATAAATGTGCAAAGACATGGAATTAGAAATACAAAAGGGGAGAACATGCTCAGCACTTCGGGTGCTGAAAGAACTGCAGAAAGAAATATTCAAGCTTCAACTTGTATTATTGGACAATTCTATGTGGAAAAAATTGAATAATGCTGAAAACATCAAAACAAGATGTAAGGAAAGTTCACACTGTGGTCCAGTGAATCTGTGTCTTGCTTCAACAGTGTTTGGAAGGAACAGATCCGGGGACGCCCCCACCTCCTGCCTCAGACCACCTCTAACAACTTCTTTGGGCACAATATCGTCTCCAGCACCATTTTCTTGAGCATTCCCTGTTACCGGGACCAGCTAAACACCGTTTGTGTGTGTGTGTGTGTGTGTGTGTGTGTGTGTGGTTAGCTCCAAATCTTCGACCAACCACGAGCTCTCAGATCCATCAGAATTATTCCGCTGAAGTGGAGGCCGGCATCAACCATGTGGTTCATCTGCATCTGTGGGCCTCTTAAACCTACCTCTCTTTGGGCTTCTATTTCGATCACGATGATGTGGCTTTGGAAGGTGTGGGACACTTATCCCATGAGTTGGCAAAGGAGAAGCACGAGGGTGCTGAGCATTTCCTGAAACTGCAAAACCAGCGTGGTGGTCGCACACTCTTCCAGGACATGCAGAAGCCCTCCCAAGATGAGTGGGGAAGAACCCTGGATGCCATGGAAGCCACCCTGGCTGTGGAGAAGAACCTACACACACAGACCCCCACCTCTCTGACTTTCAGGAGACTCATTTCCTCGACGAGGAGGTGAAAATTATCAAGAAGATGGGCAACCACTTGACCAACCTCTGTCAGATGGCTGGTCCCCAGGCAGGGCTGGGCGAATACCTCTTCGAGAGGCTCACTCTCAGGCATGACTAAGAAGAGTCTATGGAGTCCCGCAACTTGTGCAGGGCCTTCAGCATTCCCCTGCTCTCCTGCAGACCTTCTGCCTGAACCTTGCTCTCCAGACAGAGGCAGCATAGTCAATGCCTCTTTGCCCATTTGGTAGACCAAATGAAAACAATAAAGCTACCTTTTATAGTAAAAAAAAAAAAACAAAAAACCCAAAACAAAAAAACAAGATGTAAGGAATACAGAGTCACCGTACCAAAAAGAATTGGCCAATGTTCAACCATTTCAAGAGGTAGCCTATGATCAGGAACTGATGAAGTTGAAGGTAGAAGTCCAACTGCACCTAAGGCTTTGTCAAAAAAACAAGGTTCTAGAAATTGATGTAATACAAATTGAAATCTTTCAACAAACTGTTGCAGTACTAAAGGTGCTCCCTTGTCTACACCTATAAATTTGGAAGATAGCTACTTGGAAGAGATCTATATTTGTGCCCTTTCTAAAGAAAGATGACACAGTAGAATTTGGATCCCATTGAACAATATCACTAATATCACATGCAAGTAGAATTTTGATGAAGACAATTAAAAACAAAACAAAAAGCAGCCAAAGTACTACAGTGACAGGAACTTCCTGTCAATTCAAGCCAGATTCAGAAGAGGATATGGAATGAAGGATATCATTGCTTATGCCAGATAGATCTTGGCTGAAAGAAGAGAATACAAGAAAGACGTTTACTTGTGCTTTATTGAATATGCAAAGGCATTAGACTGTGGGAATCAGAACACACTATAGATAACATTGCAAATAACAGGTGTTTAAAACACTTAACTGTGCTTTTTAAGAACCTATACATAGACCAAGAGGCAATTGTTAGAACAGAGCAAGGGGATACTGAATGGTTCCAACTCATTCAAGGTGTGTGCCAGGGTTGTATTCTTTCACCATATTTATTCAATCTGTATATTGAGAAAATAATCCAAGAAGTTAGATTATATTAAAAAGAACATGACATAAGGATTAGAGGAAGACTCATTAGCAATCTGCGATATGCAGATGATACACCTTGCTTGTTGGAAGAGAAGAGTACTTTAAATACTTACTGATGAAGATCTAAGACAAATAACCCTCATTGTAAAGAAAGCAAAAATCCTCAAAACTGAACCAACAAATAACATCATGATAAATGGAAGACTAAAGTTTTCAAAGAATTCATTTAGCTGGGACCCACAATCTATACCCATGGAAGCAGCAGTCAAGAAATCAAATTATCTTTATAGAGGTTTTTGTTTGTTTGTTTGTTTGCAGGAAATTCTACTGCAAAAGACCTTATATTGACGAAGAGCAAAAATGTCACTTTGAGGATTAAGGTGTGCCTGACCCAAGCCATGGTATTTTCAATGACATGATATGCATCTGAAATTTGGACAGTGAATAAGGAAGACAAGAGAAGAATTGATACATTTTGAATTATGGAGCTAATGAAAAATACTGAGAGCATCATGGACTGCTAGAAGAACAAACAAATCTATCTTGGAAGAAGTACAGCAGAGATGGTGAGACTTTATTTCTTGTTGTTGTTAGGTGCCAGAACAAAACACTGCTATTCTCTTGTACTTGGACATAATTGTAAGGAGGGACCACTCCCTGGAAAAGGACATAATGCTTGGTAAAGTGGAGAGCCTGTAAAAAAGAGGAAGATCACCCTCAAGGTTATGTATTGACACAGTGGCATCAACAATGGGCTCAAACGTAACAACATAACAACAATGGTGAGGATGGCACAGGACTGGGCAGTATTTGGTTCTGTTGCACATAGCATTGTTATGAGTTGGAACCAATTCAATCACACCTAACAACTACAACAATTATTATCGATTGAGAGCATTTCTTCTTTTGTTGTTAGCTATCTTACTGTCTTCTTGGTGCAGTGTCTATTTATGTTCTCTGCCCATTTATTAATTAGATTATTTGTTTTTCTTGTTGAAGTGTTGAAATTTTCTATAAATTTTAGAGATTAGTCTCTTGTCTGAAATTCCTTTACCAAAATTTTTTCCAAGTCTGTGGGTTCTCTTTTTTTCTCCTTTGGTGAAATCTTCTGATGCCATAAGTATCTAATTTATAGGAGGTCCAAGTCATCTAGTTTGTCTATTGCTGCTTGTGTGTTTTCAATTATGTTTAATAGTGTACTTATGTCATATACCAGAGTCCCTACATTTGTCCCTATTTTTTGCATTGATGAGCTTTGTAGTTCTAGGATTTGCATTTAAGTCTTTAATCCATAATGATTTCATTTTTGTATGTAATGTAAGATATAGGTCTTGTTGCATTATTTTGCAAATGGATTTGCAGTTTTGCCAGCAACATTTGTTGGAGAGACTATTTCTTTCTCATTTAATGTGTTTTAGGTCTTTGTCAAAGATCAGTTGACCATAGTTGGATGCATTTACTTCTGGGTTCTCAATTCTGTTGCATTGATCTATGTGTCTTTCATTATACCAGTGCCAGGCTTTTTGAATCTGTGTCTATGTAATAGACACAATCTCACTCTTTCTCTCTCTCTCTCTCTCTCTTTTTTTTTTTTTTTTAATGTTTTTAAGTTTTTATTGTGAATTGGGTGATAGTTTTCATGGGAGAACATCAGTTTTACACTCATCATTTCATTGCAATGATTACAATCTCCTCCATGCATCATCATCCAACAGTATTTGCGTCTATTCCTTCTGTTTTTGCTTTTGTTTTTTTGGATGTACACAAAAAACACTCAGGAATATAAAATCATTTAAACAACCAAAGGGCACATTCTGCAAGTCTGCTCTTTTTTTTTTTTTTAAGTTTTTATTGTGATTTGAGTGAAAGTTTACAGGGCAGAGCATCAGTTTTACATTCAACAAATCATACACTTTGTTTCATTACTATGATTATAATCCCCTCCATGTACCATCAGTTAACAATATTTCTATTTTAGCTCTGTGTTTTGTTTTGTTTTTTTTAAACACTCATGCACGACCAAAATGCACATTCTGCAAGTCTGTTTCCTGTCCACCAGCTCTCAGTCCCTTTCTTTCCATGTATCTGGAGTCTGCAGTTGCTCCCTCTCTCCATGTCCCCATCTCTGCCGCCATCTCTGGTGTTGTTTTTTCTCTAGGTAAGATCTCGCATTCCACTTGCGCTCTTCTCCATTGATGGTCCTAGGGTCCTCTGTTTCTCGACTGTTTTAATCCTCTGTTTTTATTACAAAACTTCTACCTTTACATTTGTGGCAGTTGCATTAGTCATAACGATTACTCACTATTGAATCATAAGAATCTTATTCCCATCTCTTTTAACCAGACCCATCTAGACAAGATAAAAACTATTCAGTGGGGACTCTATCTCCCCCGCCACACTCCCTTTTTTATTGTGAATTGAGTGATAATTTACATGGGAGAACATCAGCATTGCGTTCATCCTATGATATTTCGTTTCATTGCAATGATTACAATCCCCTCCATGCATCATCATTCAACAGCATTTGCTTCCATTCCCTCTGCTTTTTTTTTGGGGGGGGGGGATGTACACCAAAGAACTAATCCAAACTACCAAAGGGTACACCCTCAAGCTTGCACCCTGACTTTCAGCACACTGCCCCTCTCCCTCCCTGAGTCTAGAGTCTCCAACTACTCCATCTCTCTATGTCATTGTCTCTGCCTCCATCTCTGGCATTACTGCTTCTCTGGATAGGGTCCCACACTCCTCTCTTTTCCCTTGATGGTCCCAGTGTCCTCTGCTCCTGGACTGCAATATCAACCACTTCTTTCTTTTTGTTACAAAACATCTACCTTTACATTGTGACACACAAAGCCAATCCTGATAGCAGTTTTTCACTACTGAACCACAAGAGTCTTATCCCCATCTAGTTTCACCAGCCCTGTCCAGACAGGTTGGAAACTACTCAGTGGAGATTCTATCTTCCCCCGCTTCCTCTGAAACTAGGCTCCCTCTTGAAAGCTTGTAAGCCAATCACTTATTGCCTTTCTAGCCCCTGCATTTTGGGTAGCCAATGTCTAAGTTACCCATCCCTGTCAACCCTGTGTACTGAGGAGGTGGGAATGATCCTCGCTGTAACGATTTGTTGCCACTTTTGAGCTACTACATCCATGAGTATAGGTCAAGTTCATCAAATTGTAGCAGATTACTCTTTTTTCCTCTTCTTTCTTCTTCTAGTTGAGTTCTGATAATCCAGCCATTGAAGCCAGGTCAAATGTGTACTATCTGTAAGTATGGGTGTTCTTGTGTATCTCCCCTCACTTCATGTCAGCTGGATGCTTCACTCTCTGCTTTAGTCCTCTTTGGCCAGATACAATCTTTGAGATTAGAAGTGTGAGGCCTCCTACCTTGTTCTCCTTTTTAGTAAAGCTTCGCTTATCTGGGGTCTCTTTCTTTTCCATATAAAGTTAGTCATTAGTTTTTCCATCTCTTTAAAGAATCATACTAGAATCTGGATTGTGATTGCATTATAGCTATCGATCACCTTGAATTTCAAAATGTTAAGTTTATCTATTTCCTTGTTGTCAAGTGCTGTCGAGTCAGTTCTGACTCATGGCAACCTTGTATAGGGTTTATGTGGAACAGCTGGTTGGTTTGAACTGCCAACCTTGTGGTTTATGGTCCAGTGCTGATCCTACAGCACCACACCAGGAATCCCTCTCTATACAAAACTTCTTCCATTTTCACAGATCTCTATGGTCATGGTGTGGTGCTGTGGGTTAATGCACTGAACTGCAAAGTCACTTTGAAGTGCAAGGTCAGCAGTTCAAGCTCACCAGCTACTCTTCGGAAACCTTATACAGGGTCCCTATGGCTCAGAACTGACTCTGTGGTACTTGACAGTAACAACAACAATGGTTTCTTGTAGTAGCATTTTGCAGTTTTCATATATAGGTCTTCTGATTCTCTGGTTAGATTTATCACCAAGTATTTCATCTTTTACGTGGCTGCTGTAAATAGTATTATTTTCTTGAATTCCATTTAAAATTTCTCATTAATAGTGTAAAGGAATCAAACTGATTTTATGTGTTAATCTTATACCCTGCCACTTTACTGAATCTTCTGATGAGTTCCAATAATTTTCTTGCTGAGTCTCTGGGATTCTATGTTTAGGATCATATTATCTGTAAATAGAATTTTACTACTTGTTTGCTAATTTGGTTGTCTTTAATTTCTCTTTCTTTCCTTACAGTGCTGCCTAAGACTTTCAGCACAATATTGAATAGAAGGGGTGATAAAGGGCATCCTTTTATGGTTCCCACTTGTAAGGGGAGTGTTTTCAGTTTCTCTATATTGAGAGTAATGTTAGTGGTTGGGTTTTAATATATGCCCTTAATTATATTGAGAAATTTCCCTTCTATCTCTATTTTGTTGAGTATTTTTTTTATCAGGAATGGGTATTGGATTTTATTGAATGCTTTTTCTAAATCAATTGATATGATCGTGTAGTTCTCTTCCCTTGTTATATTTATCTGGTAGATTGCATTGATAGATTTTCTAATATTGAACCAACCTTTCACACACAGTCTGAATTCTACTTGGTAATGATGTATTTTGATATGTTGTGTTCTGCTGGCTTTTTTTTCTGAGAATTTTTGCATCTAGAAAATACTAGTCTCTATTTTCTTTTTGACTAATGTTATTGCCTGGTTTATTCTTCCAGAGCTGAGTTTATGAACTAAGACAGATGAAGAAGAAAAAGTGAACTACTTCTGAATGTTTAGCCACTGAAAACCTTATAAATAGCAATGCAATATTGTTAGATATCATGCTGGAAGATGAGTCCCTCAGGCTGGAAGACACTCAAAATACAATAGGGGAAGAGATGTATCCTCAGAATAGAATTGATTGAAATGATGCAAACAGAGTAAACATTGGGAGCCTTCATCTGTTGATGGGGTACAACTCAAAATGAGGAGAAACATCTGTATATATCTGTTAATAATCATCTTGTTGAATGTATGACATTGTCAACAATGAAATGAAACACATAAAGATCAATATCCTGGGTGTTAGTGAGTTGAAATGGACTAGTAATGGCCAAGTTGAAACTAACAATCATATGGTTAACTATGCCAGGAACAACAAAGAAATAGCATAGCATTCATCATCAAAAAAGAACGTTGCCACTGTGCAAACAGGAATTGTTACCTTTTTTTGCCCTGCCCATCATGTAAATCAAATGTCTAGGGACATTAGTCTTGCTCATATGATCCGAGAGTAAATAGACAAAGGCTCACAAAACAGACTAAATGCTTTA
>NW_006408777.1:357088-367643 GCF_000296735.1 Chrysochloris asiatica | reverse complement strand
AAAATAAAAACATTTAATTAAAAAAAAAAAAAAAAAGAAGAACGTTGCAAGGTCTTTCTTGAACTACAATGCTGTCTGTGATAAGATAATATCCATACACCTACAAGTAAGACCAGTTAATGCCATTATTCATATTTATGTTGTTGTTATCATCCATGGAGTTGGTTCCAATTCATAGCGACCCTGTATAGGGTTTCTGAGGCTATGAATCTTTACAGGACCAGAAAGCCTCATCTTTCTCCTGTGGAATGGCTGGTAGTTTCGAACTGTCGACCTTGAGGTTTGCAGCCCAATTCATAATCACTACAACCACTAAAGCCAGGGAAGAAGAAATTGAATAACTCTACAACTTCTTCGATCTGAAACTGAAGCAGCCCTGGAAGCACCCACTCATCTATGCCAAGAAATTTGGAAGATAGCTACCTGATCAACTGATTCGAGAAGAACCACATTTGTGCATAGTTCAAAGAGAGGTGACCCATTGGAATGTGGATATCACCAGACAATGTCATTAATATCACACAAAAGTAAAATTTTGCTGAAGATAATTAAAAGGCAGCTGCAACAGTACATTGACATGGTACTGCCAGAGGTTCAAGCCTGATTCAGATAAGGGCATGAAATGAGGGCTGTCATTACCAACGTCAGATGAATCATAGCTGAAAACAGAGAATACAAGAAAGATGTTTACTTGTACTTTATGTACTATCAAGTTCTTTTGACTGTGTGGCTCATGACAGGGTATGGATAACATTGTAAAGAATGGGTATTCCAGGACACTTAGGTGTAGCCATGAATAACCGTACATAGACTAAATGCAGTTGTTTGAATAGAACAGAGGCTACTGAAAGATTTAAAGGTGTGTGTCAGGGTTGTATTCTTTACCATACTTATTCAATCTTTATGCTATGCAAATAATCTGAGAAGGTGGTTTATAGGAAGAAGGCATCCGGATTAGAGGGAGACTGATTAACAACCTGCAATATGCAGATGATACAATCTTGCTTGCTGAAAGTGAAGAGGACTTAAAACATTTACTAATGAAGATCAAAGAGCACAGCCTTGGGTATGGATTACATCTCAATCTAAAGAAAATAAAAATCCTCACCACTGGACCAATAAACAACATTTTTATCAATGGAGAAAAAATTGAAGTTGTCAAGGACTTCATTCTTCTTGGATCAACTATCAACACTCAAGGAAGCAGCAATCAAGAAATCAAATGACGTATTGCATTAGGCAAATCTGCTGTACAAGACCTTTTTAAACTGTTGAAGGGCAAAAATGTCAGCTTGAGTACTAAGGTACACCTGACCCAAGCCATGGTATTTTCAAAAACCTCAAATGCATGTGAAAGCTGAACAGTGAATAAGGAAGACCATAGAATAATTGATGCTTTTGAGTTATGGTGTTGGAGGAGAATATGGAAGGTACCACGAGCTGCAAAAGAACCAATGAATCTGTTTTGGGAAAAGTGTAACCAGAGTGCTTGCTCCTTTGGAGGCCAAAATGGCCAAACTTGGTCTCTCATATTTTGGACATATTGTCAGAAGGGACCAGTCACTGGAGAAAGATATCATGCTTGGTAAAGTAGAGGGTCAGAGAAAAAGAGGAAGACCCCCAACAAGATAGATTAGCCAAGTGGCAGCATCGATAGGCTCAAGTGTGGCAACAGTAGTGAGGTTGGCTCAGCATCAGGCAGTGTTTCATTCTGCAGTGCATAAGTTCGCTATGGGTTGGTATCAACTTGATGGCACCTAACAACAATAACATTCAACCTGTGTATGCTGAGTAAATAATTTGAGAAGCTGGGATACATGAAGAGAAATGTGGCATCAGGATTGGGGGAAGACTCATTAACAACCTGCGATATGCAGATGATACAACCTTGCTTTCTGAAAGTGAAGAAGACTTAAAATATTTACTGATGAAGATCAAAGAGCACAGCCTTCAGTATGGATTGCATTTCAGTGTAAAGAAAACAAAAATCTTTACCACTGGACCAATAAACAACATACTTATCAACAGAGAAAAGATTGAAGTTGTCAAGGATTTCATTCTTCTTGAATCACTCATGGAAGCAGCAGTGAAGAAATCAAACGACATATTGCCTTAAGCAAATCTGCTGCACAAGACTTTTTTTAAGTGTTGAAGAGCAAAGATGTCAGCTTGAGGACTAAGGTGCTTCTGATCCAAGCCATGCTTTTTTCAATAACCTCGTATGCATGCAAAAACTGGACAGCAAGCAAGGAAGACTGTATAAGAATTGATGCTTTTGAGTTATGGTGTTGGAGGAGAATATTGAAAGTGCCATGAGCTGCCAAAAGAACTAACAGATCTGTGTTGGAAGAAGTGCAGCCAGAGTGCTCCTTGGAGGCCAGGATGACCATACTTGGTCTCTCATACTTCGGACATATTTTCAAGTGGCAGTATCCATGGGCTCTAGTGTGGCAACAAATGTGAGGTTAGCCTAGGACTGGGCAGTGTTTCATTCTGTTGTACATAGGGTCGCTATAAGTCGGTACCAACTCAATGTCACCTAACAACAACAACAATTTTTGTATGTACCTAAGCATTTATGAACCAACACATCTATATACCTGTCTGTCTTCTTTCATTATTTTCCCTAATTGAGTAAGATTTCTTCTATGAATTGTGAATTCTCTAAGCATAATTATTGTTGTTGTTGTTAAGTGCTGTCGAGTTGGTTCTGACCCATAATGACCCTGTATTGGGTTTCTGAGGAACAGCTGGTGAGCTTGAATGGCTGACTTTGCGGTTCAAACCAACTTTGCAGTCCAGCACATTAACCCACCTAAATATATGTTTCAGGCAATCACTCACCCATTGCTATTAAAATTCATTTCCCCCCCACCCAAAGACAAAGCACTGTGGGCATTGTTTTTTGTTTCAGATATAGCTAGCATATTTTATCTGTTAAGCCTCTTGCTACTTTATATGTGAATAAGAACAAAGCAGGTGATAGCACTTTTCATTTATGATACCCACAAAATCATTAATCAGTGAAAATTGATTCTTTCCTATAGGAGCATGAGATGCTACTATTTATTACTCACTGTGTTAGATTGCTTTCAAGGATGGCCACCAACAAGTTCTCCCCCATTACATGGTCTCTCCAATTCTTTCTTCAAATTGTTCTTAACTCCCTTTGAATTGGATCTGGCCTTGTGACTGGTTTTGACCAGTATAATGTGGTTGAAGCCACACTGTAGGCTCTGACCTAGCCCTTAAAAGCCTGCTTTTGCTCTTCAGAACCCAACTACCATGTTGTGAGGAAGCTCAGGGAGCCCTGCTGTATAGAAAGACCACTTGAAGAAACCTTAGGTGATGTTATGTCATGTTGAGGAGAGGTCAGGCTTCTTGGTCATATGGCTCATGAGTGATTCCAGCCTATATCCTATGGAGCAGAAGAATATCTGGTCTTCCCACTGAATGAAGATAAATTATCAGACGCTGGAGCTGAGTCTTGGTGTGGTGCTGTAAGATAAGCACTGGACTGTTAACTGCAAGGTTTGCAGTTCAAACCCACCAGGTGCTCCTCAGAAATCCTATATAGGACCACTGTGAGTTTGAACCTACTTGAGGACACTTAACAATAACACAAGTTTTAGGAGAGCTGGTATGTAGCAATAGATAATGGAAACAGTAATTTGTGTGTTTTGAGAAACCCTGAAATGATGGGAGACCATCTATAGAATTTTATGACATCTCTAGTGTTTCCTTCATTCCACTTGTGTCTCTTTAGTGTTTTCACTTCTAACAGGTGTATTCCAGTCTCTGGACTTATTTTTAGAAGACTTGTGGTTCAGTGCTTAAAGCACTTGGCTGCTAACTGAAAGGTCAACAGTTCAAACCCACCAGCTGCTGTATAGGAGAAAGCTATGGCACTTTCCTTCCTTGAAGATTTACAGCAGTTCTACTCTATTCTTAGGGTCACTATGAGTTAGAATTAATTTTAAAGCAATGGATTTTCTTGGATTTGGACTTACTTTTGAACATATAAATTCCCACTTTTCAGTCTGGCATTGCTTTGTTTGATGCCTGCTTTAATATGTGTGATCTTTGCAGGGAATTTCTACACTGGTGTAAGATATTGGTTGTGGATTTTAGACATGAATTTAGAGGTATAGTCACACAATTTATTGGGAATAAAATTATTAAGATCTAATGGTGATCTCTTTCAAACATTTATTTGGTAAAATCTTTAGGGTTGGGGGACCAATATAAACGAATAATAATTGCTAAGTCACTGGGAAAAGATTGCTTTATTTAACATGTGCAATTTTGCACAAGCCAAGCGGAACTAATAAAAATATTGAAGGTAAGTTTGTGCTGCCAGCTCTCTTCCAACATATACCAATTTACAAAGCAAAAAAATATTACTTTATATATCATTAGTGAATTAGATTTTTAAAAAACAATAAATGTGCTTGAAATTAAGCAATAATTCCTTCTAAAGAGAACTATTAAATACTGATGTTTTCAGCTGTAGCTGCTGCTGGTCCATCAAAGCTAACACTTGTTGTTGTTGTTGTGAAGTGCCGTCGAGTCAGTTCCAACCCACAGCAAGTCTGTATAGGGTCTCCGAGGAGCAGCTGGTGAGCTTGAACTGCCAACCTTGCAAAAATATGTTTAAGCATCCTCATTATTTTAAGCCCATGTTTGAAATGCTTACCTGATGCTTACAAACACATCTCTCTGTGCCTATATCAGTGTGAGTTGTGGCCTCAGATTCCTCATTGACATTCCCTCCCTGTATCTGCTTCTACTAAAGGAATCATCCCCTTTAGAAATATGTACATGACAGTTGTTCTAGGTACCTCATGATTTCTGCGGCTGCCCATTACCCTCTGGTTAAATCTTCTTCCAGATTCTCAGTTCTTGCCAATACACTATCCCTCTGAGTCTCCCTTTTTATTAGTCCCTTCTCTTCACAACACGGCCTGTCTTCACAACAGCCCAGCGGTCCTGCTTCCTCTCCTTCAGAACTTGGTTCTCTGATAGTAGCTCCCTGATCCAGTAACCTGATTCTGAGTGATGTGTCCACCCAAATGAATGTCCTTTAAGAAGACATTTTAGGCATCTTCTTAAGCTACTGGGATAAGATTTTTAGAAAAAAAAAATGAATTCTCATAAATTAAAATCACATTATTGGTAGTTTGGTAAAGGAGAACTGTTGTTATTGTTGTTGTTGTTAAGTGTTGTTGAGTCAGTCATGACCCATAGTGACTCTGTGGAGGATTTCCTCAGAGCAGCTGGTGAGCTTGAACCACCTATCTTCTGGTTCAAGCCGACTTTGCAGTCCAGCACATTAACCCACAGTGCCACACCAGGACTCCAAAGGAGAACAACTCCTACACAACTTTCAGACAGACTTTTTTGGGCCTTTGATGCTCTTGAATGCAAAAGGGGTGGCATGTGCATGAGGTTTTCCTTAGCAACAGTGAGACAAATCTCTTAAAAATCACCTTGTTTTCTCTTATATATCAGCCAAGGAAGCACTCAGAATGAAGACTTTAGACCCACAACTACAGAGTGTCATAGAAACTCTGAATTCACAGTAACAGCACAGCAAGGTGGACTGGAGACAGGAGAGTCAGAAGGGCATGCTTAGCAGTCTGCTTCATCCAGTGTAAGGAAGGTGGGTGTAGACTTCAATACTCACTGAGGGACCTCCATTACATAAGGTGGCAGTGGTATCAGTAAAGATTGCCCAGGCCCTCAGAAATGATGTGGCTGTGTTTCAAAGTGCTTCTTTGAAAAAAGTAAGAAAGTGTAATGAATTT
The DNA here is from genome assembly GCF_000296735.1 of Chrysochloris asiatica. NCBI lineage: Eukaryota > Metazoa > Chordata > Mammalia > Afrosoricida > Chrysochloridae > Chrysochloris > Chrysochloris asiatica. Next base: position 361,836 of record NW_006408777.1, on the reverse strand, counting down.
CAGATAGAGTTCATCGTAAATAGTTAACAATAAAGAAATAGATTTGCTACTCAAAGAAGTAGATAGAACTTGAGTGGTTTACACAGATTGCTGTTGTTGTTGTTAAGTGCTGTGGAGCTGGTTCCAACTTAAAGTGATCGTGTATAGAGGTTCTGAAGAATGGAATGACTATTGATTTTGAACTGCCAACCTTGTGGTTCAAACAGACTTGCCCAAACTGCTAGATATAGACACATTATTTATCATGTGGTTCAACCATCACCATGATTTGCTTCCAAATTTTTCATCACCTAAAGGAGCTCTGGTAGCGTAGTGGTTACGAATCGGCCTGCGAACCTTAAGGTCAGCGGTTCGAAACTACCAGCCGCTCCGCGGGAGAAAGATGAGGCTTTCTACTCCCGTAAAGATTTACACCTTCGGAAACCCTGTACAGGGTCGCTATGGGTCGGACCCGACTCGATGGCACTTAACAACAACAACAACAAAGGAGCTCTGGTAGCGTAGTGGTTATGAATCGGGCTGCAAACCACAAGGCCAGCAGTTCCAAACTACCAGCTGCTTCGCCGGAGAAAGATGAGGCTCTCTGCTCCCATAAACATTTACAGCCTCAGAAACACTGTTCAGGGTCGCTATGGGTCGGAACTGACTCGATGGCACTTAACAACAACAACAAACAGAATCTTAGTGTCCCTGAAGATAACTAATTCCATCTTTCCCTCCCTCCTGCCTGCCCCTGGCAACCACTAATAAACTGTGGTGTCTAATCAGTTGCCTATTCTATATAGTTCATATGAGTAGAATCATACTTTTCTTTTTCACTAAGTAATTTCTATACACTGTAATTTATTTTGTTTTGCATTATTTTATTTTAACGGCTCTTAATCTTTTATCATATCACTGTATTACTATCATATAGTTTTCAGTATTTGTTCATTCTTAGTTTCAATTTTTACTGAGTAGCATTTGATTTCTTTTAATTCTGTATCTGTTTCATAGAATTTAGAATTGTGTTCTACCACACCAAAGAGGAAATCCCAAATAAGAGTGGCTGGAAGAATACAGAAGCTGGGCTGACTTTTCCCTTCTAAAAAAGATATCTAAAGGCAGCATTCAAAGACTGACATGTCAGCTCCATTATTCTCACGGACCGAGGGTCCTATCTTTGTGACTCACCATCCTATTGCAGGGTTTCCATGTAGCACTTGGCTAAAATGACAGATTACTATTTTAAGCAGTCTTTCAGAAGTCTCAAGACCATTGTCAGAGCATGGTTAGCTGGCTTTATGTAGCTTCAAGGCAGGCTGGTTAGTGCAGCCTTCTATCATGGAAAGCAGTGTACATAGTTGGAAAAGCAGGCCTCTGTATGTAAGTAGAAGCAAAGAAGGGATGCTGGGCTAGTCAGCTAACAGTGTCTGGCACACTTCTTTTATTTGCTTATTTTTAGTACCCATTTTATATTGATTAATCTTTACTTCAAACTTATAATCACTTTGAATTTGTTACACTATTTTATTATTTTTAAAATTTCATTCTGCTTAATTGTCACCACTTAAACCACTGTATTGATGTTTTAAGGCACATTAGACATTATTATTACTTACTATTTATTGCATCTCTCTAATGTTTAATGATCATGAACATTTCTTCTTATTTTTGTTGGCTTCCTCAAAGTCTTGCTTGGTGACATACCTGTTCATATTCTTTGCCCATTTTTAAATTAAGTTGATTGTCTTTTTCATGTAGAGGTGTTGTAAATTTCTATAAATATTAAATATTAGTGCCTTGTCTGATATGTTGTGCAAAACAGTATTATCCAATCTGTGGGCTCCCTTTTCACTCTTCTGGCAAACTATTTTGATGCAAATAAGTGCCTAATTTTAGGAGACCCCAGTCATCTATTTTGTCTTCTACTGTTGTTTGTTTTTTATAATGCTTGATAGTGTATTTATGCCATATAATAGAGCCCCTAAGTTTGTCCCTAGTTTTTCAATGATGATCTTTGTTTTTATACATGATGTGAGAAATGGGTATTTCATTCTTATGCAAATGGATTTTCAATTTTGCCAGCATCATTTGTTGAAGAGATTATCTTTTCCCCATTTAATGTGTTTGGTCCTTTGTCAAAGATCAGATGATTGTTCCATTGATCTATATATTGATTGTTGTACCCATATCAGGATGTTTTGATCCCTGCAGCAGTATCGAAAAATTTGAGACCAGGGAGTGAGATGCCTCCTACTTTGTTCTTCTAAAGCAGTGCTTTGCTTATCTGAGGTTTCATTCCTTTCCATATAAAGTTAGTGATCGTTTTCTCCATCTCTTTAAAGAATAATGTTGGAAACTGTATTGAGATTGCATTATATCTATAGATTCATTTGGACAGTATTAATTGTTCACAGTGTTAAATCTTCCTATTCATGAGCATGTTATAGCCTTCCATTTTTGTAAATTGCTTTTGGTTTCTTGTAGTAGTGCTTCGTAGTTTATTCTTCTGGTTAGTTTCATCTTCTGGATGGCTTTTGCAAATGGTGAGGGGAGAAGTGTAAGTACACCCATACTTGCAGATAGTAGCCACTTGACCTGGCTTCAATGGCTGGATGATCAGGACCTGACTAGAAGAAGAAAGAAGAGGAAAAAAAAAGAGTAACCTGCTACAATTTGACTGGCTTATAAGTTTTCAAGGGGGAGCCTAGTTCCAGATGGGGCGGGGGAAGGTAAAATCTCCACTGAATGGTTTCCAATCTGTTGGGATGGGTCTAATGAAAGGAGATGGGGATAAGACTTTTGTGGTATAATAATGAATAATTGCTATCAGGACTGACTGTGAGGGTCAGAAATGTAAAGGTAGATATTTTGTAACAAAAGGAGGGGAGTGATTGATTTTGCAGTCCAGGAGCAGAAGTCCCTGGGACCATCAAGTGAGAAGAGTGGAGTGCGGGACCCTACCCAGAGAAGCAGTGATGCCAGCAATGGAGGCAGAGAGGATGACATGGACAGATGGAGCAGCTTGTGACACTGGACTCGGAGAGGGAAAGGGGTTGTGTACTGACAGCAGGGGGCAGGCCTGTGGGGTGTACCCTTCGGTTGTTTGATGATGCATGGAGGGGAATGTAATCATTGCAATGAAGCGAAATATGATAGGATGAATGTAAAACTGATGTCCTCCCATGTAAACCCACATAATTCACAATAAAAACTAAAAAAAAAAAAAAATATATATATCCGTTTCTTCTAAATTTTCAGTTTATTGTAGTACAATTCTTCATAGTATTCTGTTATCCTTCCCCGCCCCCCCCGAATGGTTCTGTTGTGATATCACCCATGTTGTTTCTTCTGTGTGTTGTTTACATCTTCTCTTTTCTTTTTTCAGATTTTCTATTGGGTTTTCAATTTTATTAATCCTTTCAGAGAACTTCTTGTTTTGATGATTCTTATTGGTTTTTGGGTTTGTTTTTTTTTCTGATTCACTAATTCTGCTCTAATTTTTATCATTTCTTTTCTTCTGGTGACTGTAGGTTTACTTTTCTTGTCTTTTTCTAATTACTGGAGATGCTGTGTTAATGTGTTGATTTTCACTCTTCTTCTTTTTTTTTTTTTTTTGGATGTATATGCTTATTGCTATAAATTGCCCTCCAATCATTACTTTTGCATGTCCAAAGTTTTGGTATGTTGTGTTTTCATTCTCATTTGATTCAAGGGATTTTTAAATTTCATTTTGTATTTGTTCTATTGTCCAGTAGCTTTTAAGCAGGATGTTATTCAGTTTCCATGTTATTTGATTTTGTTTCCTTCATCTTCCTATTGTTGATTTCTAAGTTTGTGGCATTGTGATCTGAAAATATAGTTTGTAGTATCTTGATGTTGTTAAATTAATTGAGGCTTGCATTGTGGCCTAATGTATAGTCTATTCTGGAGAATGTTCCATGTGCAGTAGAAAAGAATGTGTATTGTACTGCTGTTAGGGTGAGTGATTTTTATAAATCTATGAGTTCAAGTTGGCTGATTGTGTTGTTTAGTTAAGTTTCTTTCTAGTTGTTCTGCCCTTTTTTCGAAGTGGTGTATTAAAATCTTCTAATACTGTTATAGGATTATCTATTTCTTGCTTTAATTCAATTAGGGCTTGATTTATCTACTTTGAGGCTCTTTCAATGGGACCATAGATAATAATTTATTTTGGTTATGTCCTCTTATTTAATTGACCCTTTAATCATGAGATTATATACTTCTTTGTTGCTTATGCTGGTTTTTGGCTTAAAGTCTATTTTATCAGAAATTAATATTGCAAATCCTGCTCATTTTTGTCATTAGCTTAATAAAGTTTTTTCCTTCCTTTGTTATCTATGCTTTTCTAGGTATGTAAGTGTGTCTCTTATAGACAGTATGTTGAAGGATCATATTTTCTTATCCATTCTTCTAGTCTCTGTCTCTTGACTGGTATATTTAATTCACTGACTTTCAGCATAATATCAATAATATGAATTATCTATATATGAATTCATATTGATAATGTGAATTATCAATAATATGATAACATGAATGTGTGGTGTTTTAGAATAAGCACTGAACTGTGAATCATAATGTTGGCAGCTCTAACCCATCAGTTAGTTGTTCCTCAAATACCCTATACAATGTTGCTATGAGTCGGAACTGACTCAATGACACATAACAGCAGCAATGAATTTATTGGATTAATTTTATTGTGTTTGTTTGTGTGTGTATGTGTGGTGCTGATCACTTTTTTGTTACAC
>NW_006408777.1:355683-356381 GCF_000296735.1 Chrysochloris asiatica | reverse complement strand
TTTCTGCTTAATCTTATTGGTTTTCCTTTGTAGGTAACATTTTGGTTTTTCCAAATTGCTTTCAGGATTCTTACTTTGTCTTCGATTTTGGAGAGTTTGATTACATGTCTTGGTGACTTTATTTTGGTGTCTCTTCTGTTTGGGGTTTGTTCAACTTCTTGAAGGCTTATCTTCTTATCTTTCATGATGTTAGGTAGAATTTTCTTTGAGTAGCTCTTCAACTCTTTTTTCTGTTCCTTGCTCTGTCTTTTCCTGTTCTGGAATTTTGATTACCCCTAGTTTGTCCCTCTTCATGTTTTCCCACATGAATCATAGGCTTTCTTCAGATTTTTACTAATTGTTCCTCAAGCTTACTCATATTGAGCTCACTAATTCTGGCTTCTATTCATTCAAATCTACTTTTTTTCCTTTTCAATATATTGTCCATTTCTGATATCTTAGTAATCTTCTAGGTGTCATATTGTCTCCAATCCTTTATCTATTTTGTTTGATTGCAAACTGCTGTAACATTTGGTTTCCTGCTGGAAAACTGACTGCATTGGCCCTTGAGCTGCCTGATCAGAGTCCGGAAGTGGCTGATAGTGAGTGCCCCTCAGTGGATGAGACGGTGTGCCACTGCCACATTTGATGGTTCCTTCTTCTCTGAGTAGGGGAAGCTGGCCACCACACCCACCTCTCCTGACTGGACTTGAAAGGAG
>NW_006408777.1:353219-354157 GCF_000296735.1 Chrysochloris asiatica | reverse complement strand
TCACACCCTATAAAACCCCAAATTCCAGCTAAGAACCAATACCAATTGTCATACATCAGGGAGGCAGACAAAAACTGAAAGTTATGCTGAGTTAATAAATAAGAAAAGTGAAAAGAGAAGCCTACATCTTGATCACGTCTCCCTGGAGGCAATCATAAAGCATAAAAAATACCAAAGCAGAATAAATTAAGTATTAAGGCCACAGCCAAACACTAAACATGTCCAAAAAGCAAAAACAGAAGACCATATCAGCACATGTTCAGAAACAAGATAAAATGCCTGAGACAAATAACTTAGAGGTAGACCTGAACTTCATTCTGGAAGATGGGCAGGCTTGGAAATGCCTGAGAAGGAATTCAGAAAAATGATTATAAAATGTTTCAAAACACTTTACAACGGAATTGAGAAAAATAAGAAGTCAGGAAAGCACTACAGGAACAATCCAATAAGATAGATACAGCATTGGAAATGATTCAAAACCTACAGAAAGAGGTTCAAATGGTTAATGATAGAATATCAGAAATAGACAATACACTGAAATGGCAAAGGAGCAGAATTGAAGAGATGGCAGGATGAACTAGTGGACTGGAGGAAAAATCTCTCAATACCACTAAGACAGAAGAGCAAGCAGAAAAAAGGGTAAAAATATCTGAAGGGAGGTTCCAGTTTGGGTTGCAGCAGAGACAGCCAGGTAGGAAAGGTTCTATGCAGGAGGGATTGAACACAGAGAAGCTGTGCTCATGGAATACCAGCAGAGCTCTGGATCTAGCATAAGGTCCAGGGCATCAGTTTCCCACATGTGTAAGTGGAAAAATCACGTTATAAAGGAAAATACTGTGAGTTAGGAATTGCTCGAGTTGGGGCTCCCTCTGCAGACACCCTGCCAAGGTGGAGTTCAGACGGTGGGGCTACAGCCAGACCAGCACAGGGAACCAGGT
>NW_006408777.1:340811-341408 GCF_000296735.1 Chrysochloris asiatica | reverse complement strand
ACTGGTGCTATCTAATGGTGAAGGTTGAGATGGCCCTCATGCTCTTATGATTGGCCTGAAGACAAGTTTCACCTGGTTAAGGTGATGTCAGTGAACGAAACTTATTGTTAATTGTAACTAGGAAAATTCTGGGAAAAGAAAACTTTAATTGAGCCAAAACCGCATGATTTAGTGTTGCTATAACAATACTTATACTTTTGTAATGATATCCTGGTTGGTAATCATATCCTTGTTACTATAGAAACATTGTAACTAGGCAGAATAACAATGACCTAATGCTAAAAGTCCTATATAAACCAAGTTACTACAATAAACTTTGTCATTGGTCATCAGCCTTTGACCCTTATCTTGATTTTAATCCTCGCCTCTCCTTCGAGTAACTCACGCAGTGGTCTGAGCTGGTCTCAGACCCCCACACTCTTCCATTTGTCAATTGAATTCAGGGTGACGCTGCCATGTATGTCATTCTGTAGCTGTTGTCTGTTCTTGTTGGTTCTCAGTCCACAGAACTTCCTTTAGGATGGTTTTCACAGCAGGATTGGCTTTGGAAAAATCCCTTATCTTCTGTTTATCCTGCAATGTTTTGATTATACCATC
>NW_006408777.1:335461-340121 GCF_000296735.1 Chrysochloris asiatica | reverse complement strand
CTTTTTCAGATTTTTTAAATCTTTTTTTGTGTTTGCTCTTCTATCTTAATAATGTTGAGCGATTTATCTTCTATATCACTAGTTCTGGCTTCTATCTCTTCAATTCTACTCCTTTTCCCTTTCAGTGTATTGTCCATTTCTGATATTTTTTAATCATTTGGACCTCTTTTGTAGGTTTTGAATTGTTTCCAATGCTATATCTATCTTATTTTATTATTTCTGTAGTGCTTTCCTGACTTCTTCCATATTTTTCTCATCTGCATTGTATAGTATATTTATATATTTTATAATAATTTTTCTTAATTCCTTCTCAGACATTTCCAAAGCGTAGAGTGTAGGTCGACTTCCAGCTCATTTGCCTCAGTCACTTTATCTCGTTCTGAACATGTGCTGATATTGTCATCTGCTTCTGTTTTTTGGGCACATTCAGGAATTATCTGTAGCCTTAATTCTTAGATGGGTGTGTGTTTTGGTATTTTTTATGTTTTCTGATTGCTTCCAGGTAGATGTGATCAGGAAATGGGTTTCCCATTTCCCTCTTCTTCCTGAGAAATTTCAAGATGCCACTGTTGGTCATTGTGATGTAACTCAGGATTTAATTATTAGCCCATTTCCTTTTTGGTCTGCCTGTCCCACTACACAATCCCCATTCAGGCCTTTTTTTCTAGTTATAAACAATTCAGGACCAGCTGTGGCCATTTGGTTTTAAGTTGAAACTGTTTCTCTAAATTTTGAGATCTGTGTGCATGTGTAGTAGAACCCTTTGAGGGTGGGAGTGGGGTGTCCACTCACTCAGGCACTCCCTCTAGTAACCAGAATGGAAGTGCACAGACAGTGAGAGACCAATGAACAGATACCAAAAAGAAAAAGAATGCCCACACCTTTATCTCTGTGGCTCTGTCTGGTGTCCGTGGCTGCTCTGATCCTTCCCCTGCTTGGTCTCACCCAAGATGGTGGCTCTGGGAGCAGCTGAGCAACTTGCATTAGAAAGCCATGGATTTCTTGTTTCTGCTACAAATTCCCCTAGCTGTAAGCCCTCCAAGCTTCTAAATATTCCTTTATATGTGGTTCAGAGTTCTGGCACCATCTCCTGATCCTGCTTTGTCCAGTATTCTGTGTTGTTGCTGACGGAACTCTTCACTGCATTTCCACTCTCTTTGACATCTTGTTTATTCTCCAAACCAATGTACTTTTATAGGTAATTTTTCTTACAAAAATACCAATAAAATCAAAATCCATGTTTTCAATAAAAAAAAGGGGGGGGTTGTGTGCAGGAGTGTGTGTGTCTGGTACCAGGCTGGTAGCAAATTTCATGATGCTTAAGGAGACGGTCCTCACTGCTTGCACATAGTGGACTACTGGTTCCAAACTCTCCAAACCTAGAAGACACTTGAAAAATTTTTTTGAGAGACACAGCAAATTGTGGCCCACTGGCCACTTGGACAGGTGAGCCTAGGAGCACAGTAACGAATGCTCCTAACAGGGCTGCCAAGAATCTTTTCTTGAGATTCAGCCCTGTGTCTCCTGCACTCTCTGCCTCCTTTACTTTGAGATCCCCTTTGCTTTATTCTGGCTGTGTACATCGGGGAATGGTAGACAGGAAGTAATTTCCTAAAAGTGCCCCTTCTGTTTCTGTTAAGGTTAACCTCTGTATCTAAAATAAAAATATAGGCCTCAATCTGGAAGAAAAGTGCTGTAAGGCATAATTCTAACTGGTTTCTATATGGGTACCCTCCTATGGCATCAAAGGAAATGGTGTTTTATTGTAATACAGCTTGGCCAATGAACAATTTAGTGATGAAAAAAATAACCTTTGAATGGATCTTTAAATTTGTCATACCATCTTACAGATTGAATATTAAACCATTGTGTCAGATTGTCTACTTGTTTATAAAATTACTATGTTTTTGTCCTGTATTTATGTTTAAGAAACTGAAAACAATCTGGAATTCCAAGAATATGTAAGTTATATCACATATATGTACTATAATGCACTTTTAGTGTTAATATGAAAGTCATACAGAGGAAAAGTGAATATAGATGAGTATTAGGTGAAAAGAGTTCTATGCAGGCCTGTAGGTGAATATACAAAGAGATATGAAAGGTTACTTTTTGTGAAATATAACTTTTGATTGTAACCTTGTTTTATTGCAATTCTTGGTACACCAGCAGCTGCCATTAGGAAAAAGTATAAATTGACCTAGTGAACCTGCCCAGCCTCATTCAGCCACTGAAGAAAGCAGTTTGGAAGTGATTTCTCTATACCATACCCTTCTAGAGACCCATTTTGGTAGAGGACTACCCAGTCCCTTCTGCAGATGTCCATAAAATTGAATGTGGAAGGGCAAGCCACAGGATATTACTGGGCACATACTTCTTTCTCTGACTTGGACTTGTTAAACAGGAAAAATTCAAATCCTTCTTATTAAGATGTTGTTGTTCAGTGCTGTTGGGTCAGTTCTGAATCATGATAGTGACCCTGTGTGAGGTTTCTGAGCAGCAACTGATGAGCTTGAACTGCTGACCTTGTGGTTCAGATGGACTTGGTGGTCCAGCGCATTGACCCACAGTGCCACACCAGGATGACCCAACCAAAATAACAAATGTAATAAACACTATTTATACTATCCATCATCTTAATTGGGCAGATATTCATGCTCTGTTGACAATGCTCCTGACCAACAATGGAAAAGACTGGTCTGAGATAAGGCATGGAAGGAAATAGCATGCATCCATGGAAAAAAATCCTAAATGGGACCCTTGCCCCATTCAAGGCAATTCTTCTAGCTGACACAAATTGAAATCTAAATGGGCCTGCCATGACTGGAGCACTATAAAAGGTGCATACTCAGAGGTCTGAAAAAGGGAGTTCCAAAACTTGAACATGGTATAGGTAGTTCATCAGAAGCCAACTGAAGACCTCTCTGAATTCTTTCAAGTATGTGTACTTACTTACTGTAAGTAAGTACACAGACCTTAGTCCTGAGAACTCAACAACTATCTAAATGGTTAATATGATTTTTATCTCCCAAGGCACCCTGGATATTAAAAGGAAACAGCAGAAATTTGACAGGGCAATTGGCATGAATCCATCTCAACTGGTGGGATCTTCAAGGTATTTAACAGCTGAGAGCATGAGAAGTCTCAGGCCATAACTGTTTTCCTAAAAGACCTCTTGAAGTAAGCCTGTGAGACCTCAGGGAGGACTCCTGAAAGGAACAAGGGCCTTAAGCAAGAACTGATGTGCTTATGCAAAAACCTGAACACTGAAAAAATTAATGCCCAAATTTCAGGGAAGGATCTGGCAGAAAAAGCCATCCAACTCAACAGATGGTTGAACATGTTTCATTGCCTGCAGAAGACTAATGATGTCAGGGGGTAAAGGGGCCAGCATGATTTGGCATCAACCTCTTCCATGCTTATTATCCCCACCCCCGGGACCTCAGCTGAAAATAACAATGGGGCACAGTGATGGTGACTGAGATCTCAGGGAAGTCGGAGGACCAGTTCTTCCCAGGACCTGCTTCCAAAGTTGCTTGTTCAAACAGCTTTCTGAAACCAAAAGTCTGTAGATGGAGTTTCCTCATGAACATGCCTGGCAATTACTGATTCAAACTCAGGAAACCAGTCACATTGACCAGAGGAGATCGATAATCAGGTAAACCCCTTGTGTGGACTAGTGGGACTCTGGGGAGAACCAACAAGCATCCCCTGTCGAGGTCTGATTGAAGCCTGGAAACTGACCATCCCACAGAAACCAATATCCTCTCAAGAAAGAGGCTGAAAAATTCACTCTAGCCAGTTCATTCCTGTCCCCATCAAGTCATCTCTCTGTTGCAAAAAAAGTGAAGCCTATGGCTCACAACAGGAAGGATAAGCAATACCAGGTTATTTTACTGGACAATCTAAATATTACCCTGTGAATTTTGGGATGGGTAACCCTGCCACCCTCCTCCCTGATGTGGCAACTGGAGGGCTGAACCATGATTATATATAAATCATTGACCAATTATTCTTTAGCCAACCTGCCCTGTTTGTCTACATTTGGTGAACAGAAGTAGTTACATGGAAAAAGGGACTTGGATAGAAGGGTGTGTAATAGTAATCTTACAATACATTGTAGAGGCAATAGCCCTCCTGCCAGGGATCTCAGCTCAAAAAGTTGAACTGATTACCCTGATGAGGGCATTAGAAATGTTGGCAAGAAAAATTGAATGTGTACCCAGAACTGAGTAGAACTGAGAAAGAAGGATTTGAGAGATGGGTTAAAGGATGAAAAGTAAAGGACAATGGAATTGTTCTGGTTCTGAAAAGTTAAAAGGTAAAAAGTAATTGGTGATATAATAGTTCTGATCCTGTGAACACTAGCACCTGCTCTTCTTACATGAAATTACCCACTACATGAGAAGACCCTGCTTGGTTCTTTTAGAATCTGGCTCTAGGGCAAGAAATTAAAAAAAAAAAAAAATCATTCAGGAGGTTAACTCTCACTGGCCTCAAGAACAATCATAAGACTGCACCTATCAAGATAAACAATCCCCTGAAAATTAACAGGTTGATTTAATGCAGATGTTCTCAAGCGGGGGAATTAAATATTTGCTGGTTTTGTTTTTGTAGACACCTTTTCTGGTTGGGTAGAGGTTTTCCCCCACCAATTTCA
>NW_006408777.1:333042-335051 GCF_000296735.1 Chrysochloris asiatica | reverse complement strand
CCTGCTTCGTTCCCTACAGGTAACCTGACCCCTTCCAGCATGGAGATCATATTCTGCCCAGAACATGGAGAGAGGGACCTGAAGACCAGTTAGAAAACAAAAAGGTGGGCAGGACCCTGGGAAGTCCTTCTAGCACCAGCTGTCAAGTTAGTTGGACTCAAAACTTGGACACAATGGGACTCTCATAAGACATTATTTCTTTCAGTGGGATGAAAATATTTGGATCTATTTAGCTCAGAGTGTAATAAATGTATCTGCTTTGTTTTTCCTTTTGGGAGGGCATCCAGAGCATCTGCAAAGATTACTGAGGACTAGAATAATAAATTATCCCAAGCCCAGCAGCCAAGGTAAAAGGAGTCCCCATCTGGATTCACCACAGCAGTCTGAAAAAAGCCTTGTCTCTATGAGAAGCTGAAACTGACCCTACCAACCCTCACAAGGTAACATTGAGACGTACAACATGCCCTGTTTCAGCCACAAACCAGGAGTTGGCTGATCTATGCACAAGTCGAAGCATGAGGATGTCTGCTGTGGGATTCATTTTAATTAGATGTTGGGGTGTGGGAAAGGAAGAAATCTGTGTAATCTATACACCCACATGAATCTAAAACTGCTGTAACACTGTGGGTTAATGCACTGGACTGCAAAGTCAGTTTGAACTGCAAGGTCAGTTGTTCAAGCTCACCAGCCACTCCTTGGAAACCCTATACAGTTTCTCTATGAGTTGGAACTGATTCTACAGCACTTAACAACAACAACAAATTCCTCTTTTAATAATTTTATTCTACTTCAATGGTAACAGCTGTTAAGACAAAAATGTTCAAAACTCTGGTTGCAAAACTTTGCAATTCCATCTGGGGTGTTCCCTATTGGGAGTCTTCTAATATGTTTGAAAAACTCAAGTAGCAAAATTGTCAGATTGCTCCTCTCACCAATTAACACTGTTCTCGAAACTGTCAGTTTAAATTCCCTGCTCTGTCCTTGGCTCTAAAGTACTAGTAAATTTACTTAAAGATTTTGAAATTACTCATTGACTGTAAAGCCAAATCACCATTGAAATAAAGTTCATTTAAATAGCTCAAGGCTTCTGTTAAACATATATATATATTTCTCTGAATCTGCATTTGGCTTTTTAAGAGTCTTTAAAAGTGCCCACACTTAATCAGCAAAACAGGATTGCTTCCTTGGATCTTCAAGACTAAACATCTCTATGAAAGCAGACAGCCTCATTAGCAGTCCAATGACCAACACACTGAGTCTCCAGGTCTCTTTTCACACTGAATTGGGGTGGGGGGGATTTGGCTTTTATTTATTTTTTTAATCTTTCTTTAAAGTTATCCCTGGGCCATATAAATTCACACTTAGTAATCTCCCCCACGGGAGTCCTGAAGTAGCTCTGTAGGATAAGCACTGGACTGCAAGTTCAGTTTGAACTGCAAGGTCAGTGATTCAAACGCACCAGCTGCTCTTCAGAAACTCTATACAGACTTGCTGAGTCAGAACCTACTTGATGGCACTTAACAACAACATCCTCCACCCACCTAGTCCACTCACTTCTAAAGACTGAAACCTAGGCTTGATCATTCATTTGCATATGCTTAGATTGGCTCAAGTGGTTTGTAAACAGTGGGCGGCCTAATTCTTTCAGGGGAACTGTTTTCCTCTACAACAAGACTAGGTGCGGAGAGGGGGAGCTGGGAGAATAAAGGAAATTTCTTCTTGCAATATCAAATTACTTACAAAAAATTTTGTTTCAAACTTCTTATAAACATTGTTGTTGTTAAGTGCCATAGAGTTGGTTCCGACCCATAGTGACCCTGTGTAGGGTTTCTGAGGAGCAGTTGGTGAGCTTGAACCACTGACCTTGCAGTTCAAACAGCTTTGCAGTCTGGCACATTATCCCACAGTGCCATACAAGGACTCCTTATAAACATTAAGACCTACTAAAATGAAAGCATTTAATTTATTCTCAGTAATACTAAAATAATTTATCTCATGAGCTCACATAT
>NW_006408777.1:330793-331827 GCF_000296735.1 Chrysochloris asiatica | reverse complement strand
TTCAAATTCACCAACTGCTCCTAGGAAAACCTATGTAGGGTCGCTATGAATCAGAAAGACACAAGGCACTTAGCAATGATTTAAGGTTTCAAAATTTAATCCAGTCTTTCTATAATAATGCTGACCTTACCCATGGGACAAGTTACATTCCTATCCAACCATTAAAGGACTTAGGAATACCTATACACATGTCTGGGGTCCTGGCTTAGCACTGTGGACTAATGAACGGGACTTCAAAGTCACTTTGAACCACAAGGTCAGCAGTTCAAGCTCACCAGCTGCTCCTTGAAAACCCTATACAGAGGTACTATGGGTAGGAACTGATTCAATGGTGCTTAACAACAAATGACACCCACATGTGAAGGAGATCTGGTTGCATAGTGGCTATGAGTCAGGCTGCTAATTTCATAGTCAGCAGGTTGAAACTACCACTGGTTCTGCAGGAGAAAAATGAGGCTTTCTGCTCCTTTAAAAAGGAAATCAGGGAGGCAGGGCTTGATAGTGGCTAGGGTAGAGGTGCAGTGAGGTTTGCCATTAGCAATAACACAGAATACCAGGCAAAGCAGATTCATGACAGAGCTCCCAAACTCAGAGCCACATATATAGGAATATTTTAAAGGTTTGAAGGCTTATAGCTAGTGGAACTTGAAGAAAAAGTAAGAAATAACATACTTTTGAATCTGCTGGACTTGGTGGCCTGGAACCAACAACTTGGGTGATACCAAATGGCAAGATCAAAAGGGGGGGGGGGCAGACACACCACAGAAAAATGCTGTGGGGACCTGGGAGCAAAGGTGGACAATACACTTTGTCAGTTTGCTTTATTCTGATTTTCTTTTTTTTTGGTATCTGTTCATTAAGCCCCCACTGCTTGCGCACCTCCATTCTGGTGACTAGACGGCTGCCTGAGTGAGTGGAATCCCTCGCCTGCACCACTCGTGGGTTTTTCTGCCACTCATACACAAAGATACTCTCAACCCAAGAGCCAACACTGAAGTTTTATTTATTTATTTTAATACAGAAAAGCCAGAACA
>NW_006408777.1:318346-319291 GCF_000296735.1 Chrysochloris asiatica | reverse complement strand
ACATTAGCTTTACACTCATTCTATCATACATCGTTTCATTGCCATAGTTACCATCCTGTCCATGCATCATCACCCAACCAAAGGTTATACCCCACAGGCTCCCCTCTCTCCCCACGGTCCTTAGTACACAGCTCCCTTCTCTCCCTGGATCTCAAGTCCTCAACCACTCCATCTCTTCATGTCATCCTTTCTGTCTCCATCTCAGGCCTCACTGCTTCTCTGGGTGGGGTCCCGATTTCTGTTCTTCTCTAGTGATGGTCCCAGGGGCCAATGCTGTGTTAATTCTATTTGATTGTTCCTGCAGTACTTTCCTTACTTCTTCCTTATTTTCCTCAACAGTTTTTCAGATTATTTGAATTTGTTTCCATATCATTCTTCTGAATTCCCTCTTAGGCATATCGAAAACCTGCTCCTCCTCCTCCTCTATAAAGCCTTTGTCTCCAGTTCATTTGCATAACCTGCTCTCTTCTGTTTTTGAACATGTTTCGATAAAGTTGATTGTTTCTTATTGGTCATGGTTATTGTTTTATTATTATTATTATTAATATGATCAGGAGATGGACTTGCCTTTTCGTCTGTAATGCATAGCAGATTTTATTGGGACTTTTCTTAGTGGTGGAGTATTATGTTGTATGCTTATAGCTTGGCTATATGGCCACGATTGCTACTTCTTCTTATGCAACATAGGGAAGGTAAGTTCCCCCCTTCAGGAAGGATGTGTGATCAAAAGGACTAAAAACAGAAGTAATATAAATGCATGGACAGAAATCACCACTTTGGAGCGGATATGCAGCTTTGGTTAAATTTTTCTGTTCCCTGTCCTGCCAGAACAGGCACTGAAAGATCCCTGTTGCTAGCTAGAAGTGGGGGCAGAGGGCTTAGATGCAGGGATGGGGGATGGTGGATGATGTCAAAAAGCCATTGCCTTCCTCCCTCTCTCTGTGC
>NW_006408777.1:316300-317282 GCF_000296735.1 Chrysochloris asiatica | reverse complement strand
AGAGAGAGAAAAAGATTTAAGTTGTTGAAGACTTCATTTTGCTAGGATCCACTATTAAGTCTCATGGAAGCAGCAGTCAAGAAATCAAAGGATACATTACTGCATTAGGAAAATCTGCTGCAAATGACCTCTTTAGAGTGTTCAAGAATAAACATGACAATTTGAGAACTAAAATGTGCCTTATCTGAGACATAGTATTTTCAATAGCCTCATATTCATGTGAAAATTGGACAGTGAATAAAGGAGAATGTAGAATTGATGCATTTGAGTTATGGTATTTTAGAAGAATATAAAAAGTACCATGCATTGCCAAAAGTACAAATAAATCTTTGTTGCAAGAAGTATAACCAGACTGTTCCTTGGAGGCCAGGATTGTGAGACCTTATCTTTCTTACTTTAGACATATCATCAGGAGGAACCAGTCCATGGAGAAGGTTATTATGCTTAGTAAAATGGAGGGTCAGTAAAAAAGAGGATGACCCCCAATGAGATGTACTGGCACAGTGGATGCAGCAATGGGCTCAAATGTAATAGCAGTGGTGAGGATGCTGTAGGACCGGGCAGGGCTCCACAGAACAGCAATGTTACTGTATATAGGTATGTATTTATGTAAACACCTTTCTTATATTCTCTGCATTCAGTAAAGATTGATCAGGTATCAGTAATGATATCCCTCATTTATGGCCTCTTCTGAATCTGGCTTGAAACTCTGGAAGTTCTCTGTCAGTGTATGCTTGCAGCCATTTCTATTTTACCTTGAGTAAAATTTTACTTGCATGGGATATCAAAGATATTGTACAATGATTTACACATTCCATTGCGTCACCTCTCTTTGGAATGGGCATGTAAACAGATCTCTTCTATCAGTTGGCCAGATTTCTTGGCAGAGATGAGTGAGTGCCTCCTGTGGTGCCTCATGTTCTTGAAAGATTTCAACTTTCCATCAATTCCTGGTGCCTTGTTCTTTGCCAATACCTTCAGT
>NW_006408777.1:308316-314735 GCF_000296735.1 Chrysochloris asiatica | reverse complement strand
GGACATTATATTGAGTGAAATTAGTCAGTCACAAAAGGATAAATACTGTATAGGACTACTATTGTAAAAGACTAAGAAAAAGAACCCATACTAAAGGAAGTGGGGAGTCTTTGCTGGTTACCAGGATGTGGGGTATGGGGTGAGGGGAGGGAGGGGAAGGTGGAGTACAGGGCAGAGAATAGACACAGGATAGTTTGGGTGCTAGGGAGGGGGGTAATACACAAGAAGTGGGAGGGGAATGGAAAAGCAAAGCAGATGGGAAAACAATTAGGCAGGTTTGCATGGGTTAAGTGGAAGAGAGGTAAATAATGATGTATGCAGAACCTTGGAACTACAAGGCTCTGTGATACAGGGATTGAGACATGATTGGAGTGGGGAAAAGGGGAAAATAATTGTAAGGTGCTTGGCTCTTTTGAATCTTGGTTTCCCTGGCATACCATTATAAAATTGACACATGGGGGGAGAGAAAGGAATAGACAGAAATATCACCATAGAAAGCTTGTAAATCCATCTTCTATCTATAACTGATTGGAATACCTAAAATGGGGCTACAACGTGCCCAGTGAAGGAGGCTTTCTGCGGAGCCTCTGCATTACGTAAGACCATATGTGAAATCCTGAACCACATCCAAAATTTTCTGAGGTGGGAAATTTCCAATTGAAAGTACAAGCAGACCAGCCTGGAGCAGCTAGAAGAATGGAAGATACTTCTTGAAAGAAAGACCGACAGGAGAAATGCAAAAACAATATAGTCATAAGAACAAGCAAGTTGCTTGCCCAGGAGACATAAAGGCAAGTGGTCCAGTCTCCTCAGGGCAAACCCCCTTCCAAGACTGAGACTCAATGGGAATATACGTTCTCATTAGTGACCACGTTTGTCACTGAGAAGGGGAAGCGAGGGAAAAACAGCAATGAAGCTGTGAGCTAAGCCCAGAACATTCAATAGACTCTTGTGAACCTGGGTGGTGACCTGGTTGGCTAGCAGTGTGTCAACATTTAGGGACTATTGGGTCCAGAGTCAGTGACATACCCAAAGAAGACTAGAGTGGAGAGTGAAGTGTTCAGCTGATAAGAAGAGAGGGCATATGCATAAGAGCACTCACACTTGAAGATAATACCTACTTGACTCCTGCTTCAATGACTGGATGATCAGAGCTCAACTAGAAGAAGAAAGAAGAGGGAACAAAAGAGTAATCTGATACAATTTGATGAACTTGACCTACACCTATGGATGCAGTAGTTCAAAAGAGGGAACAAATCTTTACAGTGAAGCTCATTCCCACCCCCTCCATACACAGAGTAGACAGGGATGGGCAACTTGGACATTGGCAACCCAAAATGGGGGTGGGGGGAGATTACAAAGGCAAGAAGTGACTGGCTTATAAGCTTTCAAGAGGGAGCCTAGATCCAGAGGGCATGGAGGAAGGTAGAATCTTCATTGAATAGTATCCAGATAATCTGTCTGGACGGGGCTGAGGAAAGATTATGTGGATAGGTTTCTTGTGATATAATAGTGAATAATTTTTATCAGGACTGATTGTGCGGGTTGGAAATGTAAAGGTAGATGTTTTGTAGCAAAAGGAGGTGAGTGATTGACTGTACAGTCTAGGAGTAGAGGTCCATGGGACCATCAAGGGAGAAGAATGGAAAGCGGGACCTTACCCAGAGAAGCAGTGATTCCAGAGATGGAGGCAGGGATAATGACGTGGTGAGATGGAGTGGCTGGAGACTTTAGACCCAGAGATGGAGAGGGGCTGTGTGCTGATGACTGGGGGCAAGCTTGAAGGGTATACCCTTTGGTTGGTTGATGATGCATGGAGGGGATTATAACCACGGCAATGAAACGGTATATGATAGGATGACTGTAAAGCTAAAGCTCTCCCATGTAAACTATCACATAATTCACAACAACTAAAAAAGGAGACTCAGTGTTACATAACAACAACACCCATGTCCCATCTGTGAAAGACAGTTGAACAGGAAAAGGTAAAAACATTCACTGCCCTCTCCACCCAGGAGACAAGCTAAAATGTTAATTAGGTTACTGAGTGGGACCAATCCTCTCTGTCTAGGAGTCAAACTAGAATGTTAATCAGATTACTGAGTGGAATCAGTCCTCTGGTTTCCCTCTTGTCTTCATACAGCTCCACAACCTAACCCCTCCCCGATTCTGATCCCATATAAGTCTGTACTGCCCTGTATTGAGTGCTCAGAATCTGGAGAAGGTAGCTCCTCTGAGCCAGTCAGCTTAATACATTCTGAAACTCTATTTCATCTCTCTGTGAGGCCTCAGTTTCTTCGACAACAGATCAAGAACTACTGCGATGTCCTGGGGCCTAGGGCTGCTGCATCACTTCTGTGGCCAGAGCTGCTGTAACACTCTTGAATCTGCTGTAACACAATAACAATTTTATACCTTTCTGTTCAACCTGTCAAGGACTTAGGAACTCCTACACCCCTGCCCAACTCCTAAAGGACAGTAGGAATTCCATCCTAAAAGAGAGCTAACACAGAAATGTCTTTTAATTTGTTCTGGTTCTGGAGTGCCACATAGAGTGTTACGGAGTCACCCTAATCTTCCCAGGTCAGTGTTCCCAGTCTTGCTAACTCACCACACTCTGGTTGGTGGATGCAAACTGGTGGAGCCTCAGCTAGCTGGGCTCTGTAGGCAATCTTCCACAAAGAAATTTTTGAGTGTACTCTTACAAGGGATGTAGGGATATTTTCCAAACTTGCTGTTGGGCCCACTGACTCAGGCAGCAACTAGTCCGCCCAGGGACAACAAAATTGATACTGAAAAATGAGAGCTCTGCTGCCTGCCATGAGAATAGCCAATTACTCAAAGAGTCACTTTAGCCAGTTACACAGCTTCATTGCGTGGTGCTGTTCAGAAAGGTTAAGCAACTTATCCAAACTCATAAAACTAATATGTGGCAAGTCTTTTCTAAAGCTTTTGTTGTTGTTAACTGCTGTCTAGTTGATTCCAACTCATGGTAACTTCAAATGCATACAGTAGAACTGCTTCATAGGGTTTTAAAGACTGTAACTTTTCAGAAGCAGATTTCCAGCACTGTCTTCCAAGGCACTCTGAGTGGGTTTGAACCTCCAGCCTTTCATAATCATTTGTGCCACTGTTAGAATAGAACACAAACACTCCAAAATGACCACCCTAATGTCAACTCATACTATCTGTCCCATCCCTTTCCTCTGTTCGTGCTCTCTCATGCTTTAGTTGTACATTGCTAGGAAGGAACAGACAGCCCCCTCCTCCCACTATACAGACTGAAATTATTTGTTCTCCAAGAAGGGGCTTGGCACTTTGTGTTTTTTCTACCTTTTATGTGTTCTGCACATCCCCCTTAACTGTCCTAATGTGTGCGAAGCTTGTGTACCCTATGATATAAAAGGATATTTGAGCAGAAAATCTTGACTGTCCAGCTGGCTGCCTCTGGAGACAGCTGTCCACTTCCTGGTTAAGACAAACCATCTCTTTTATTTTCGGTAATAAAATTTTGTCTTTTGGATTGGTCCCTGTTCATTTTATCAGTCTCTTGAAAAATATGTATGCAGAAGGCTTTTCCATTCTGGCCCTAAGCCCCAACAGCCATCCAGGGACCTTTCTTAACCTAAGTGTGGATTATTCCAAAGTATTTGTTACTCCTGCTATACAATACTGCTCTGAATGTGAGAACCAGAACTATCTATACCAGCAGTTTACTGACCACATATATGATTTTATTATCCACTCAACATCATGACTTTACTAGTCTAAGAAACTCTTTCCCAAAAAGATAATTTTAATATTTATGCCAGGAAATTTCTGTAAAATTCCATTTTAAGGATTATCACATTGTTCAACTCTTAAAAAAATGGCCTCAGACGACTGTTTATTTTCCATTTCTCTTATATTTGGGCTTCAAAATCCACCACTTTCTGTGTCCATAACCTTCAGTTATTATGTCATGATCTTTGCCCAAATCCTACTAAAACCCCCACACTGAATAATCCATCTTAATTTAAACTCCAAAGTTCTTAAATATCCTGGCAAGTAGTGTTGCCAAGGTAATGTTCTACTTAAGTTTCCTAAGTGATAGTCTCAACTTTGCCTTATCTTCAGGTTGTTTTAGTGATATCTGAAGCAATCCAGCATTTGAAGGTGATTGGATCTCTTTTCCCTTCCCCCTGCTTCTGTTATCTAGGAAGGACCCTCTCCTCCCATTCTGAAACATTTTGTTCTCTCGGAGGGAACCAACAGTCCAACGTGTTGGGATTTTCCTACCTTTTCTCGGTTCCTCATGCCACCCTTAACTGCTTTTATGCTTGTGAATACCCCATGATATGAAAAGATTCTAGCCCCCACCCCTTGCATGGTGAAATTTCATGATCTAGTTGGCTGCCACTGGACACAGCTGCGTTTTGCCCTTTGTAGGAAAATTCCCTGTTGGTAAGCCATTTCCTCTATTGACTTTTCTGTAATAAATTAATGTCTCTCAGAATGAGTTCTGGTCATTTTTTTCAATCTCTGGACACCTATGAAAAAATCCAGCAGTAATGAAAACCTGAAATGTTTATTAATCCTATTTTTTTTTCAATTCATAAGACTTCAGATGTTTTCTTATATATTTTTTTCTCTTTTAATACTTATTGGCAACCTAAGACTCTGTTCCAAGACACACATTTTGGGAAATACTGCCTTTAAAAGTCAGGGCAGATACATAGATATGTAACAAAGATTGTTCCAAGAGGTCAGAGACTGTGCTTTCTTGATACACTGACTACATCATCAGAGAAGAAGGGATTGGGCAACACAGGAAAGGCTCAGTAAATATTTGATGAGTGAATGAAGAAAAAAGCATGGAAAGTTAGTATAATTTGATTAAATACATGGATCTTTATTTTATTAGCCAAAATCAGGATATCATAAGTCCAGTGTTTGACAGGTTGAGGCAGTTATGGGAAATCCAGATGGAAATTTCTAATTTGATGATGGGACTCCAATTAAACCCAAGTCCTGGGAGAGAGCTGATGCTTCAGGAATCATCAATTTAGAAGAAGTACCCAAAGCTTACAGACAGATGATATATATTTTTTTTGTCTAACAAATGTTTCTATAGTTTTGTGGCAATACTTTTTAGCTTACTTTGTATTTCAGAATTATGATGACCCTACTGTGTGCTTTGTGTTCCTTCTTTTATATTGGTACTGTGAAGAATGAAAGAGGAATACGCTAACATTTAAAAAATTATTTTCATTTTTTTCTTTTCCTTTCTAGCCCAAAGGAGTATTAAATCTCTCTAAGCATTTGAATGCCATTCTTTTGTGATGAATTTAACTGCATATGTTGTTGTTGTTAAGTGCCTTGGAGTCAGTTCTGACTCATAGTGAGTCTGTATAAGGTTTCAGAGGAATGGTTCGTAAGTTTGAACTACCAACCTTGCAGTTCAAACCAACTTTGCAGTCCAATTCCACACCAACCCCACATAGGAATTAAAATTTCAATATCCCTTGCCTTTGTGGATGAAATTTCCTATTTTAACTTTCCTTCTCCCTGTGCCATTTTTTAAAAAAAATTTGGAAAAAAAATGTTCAGGTCTCAATGAATGCCTTCTTGTAATTTCTTTTTGATTGTAAGCACATGGTGTAGAAATTAGGTCAGACTTTCCTATGTATTGTTGTTGTTAAGTGCTGTGGATTCGGTTCCGACTCATAGCGACCCTGCACAGGGTTCCCGAGGCTGTAAATCTTTATGGGAGCAGAACGCCTCATCTTTCTACCGCGGAACCGCTGGTAGTTTCGAACTGCTGACCTTGCAGTTCACAGCCTGATTCATAACCTCTACACTACCAGAGCTCCTTTTAGTTTATAGCAAATGTGCCACATCTGTGAGTGAGAAACAGTGGACACTGGTGGCCAAACACAGGCTTGCTCTGTGACTGTGCCACCATTTTATAGTGGGGTTTCTGAGATTGAGACAGATCTGGAGTGCATTCTTCAGGTATTGATTAGTTGATGAAGATTCCTAGTGTTTTGCTGTGGCTAGTATTTAGAAAGTTACTGTATTCTAAAGGGTAGCCTTTTGTAGCACAGCTAGTGAAAATTTTCTGTTGTAGCATTATAACATCTTGTATAAATCTGTGGTTATTGTTGGGTTCCAATTTTTCTAATATGAACTGGCATGAGATGGATCATGTTATTGAAGAGAATCAACATTTCTTAATCGGAAGCTGAACAGTTCACAGGCATTTTGTATTTTCCTTTTGTAAATTAGAAAAAGTTCTCAAAGCTTCTGTTTGAGTATATCCCACCTGAATTTGGAGATCATCTGAAGAATAGATTTGATACATTAAACACTAAAGACTGAAGACCAGAAGAGTTGTGGGATGACATCAAGAACATCATACATGAAGAAAGCAAAAAGTC
>NW_006408777.1:299462-307021 GCF_000296735.1 Chrysochloris asiatica | reverse complement strand
AACACTGATCAATACTCATGGAAGCAGCAGTCAAGAAATCAAATGACATCTTGCATTAGGCAAATCTGATGCACAAGACCTTTTTTAAGTATTGAAGAGCAAAGATGTCAGCTTGAGGACTAAGGTGCGCCTGACCCAAGCCATGGTATTTTCAGTATGCATGCAAAAGCTGGACAGTGAATAAGGAAAACTGTAGAAGAATTGATGCCTTTGAGTTATGGTGTTGGAGGAGACTATTGAAAGTGCCATGGGCTGCCAAAAGAACCAATAGATTCATTTTGCAAGAAGTGAAGCCAGAGTGTTCCTTGGAGGCCAAGATAGCCAAACTTCTTCTCTCATACTTCGGACATATTGTCAGGAAGGACCAGTCGCTGGAGAAGGATATCATGTTTGGTAAGGTGGAGGGTCAGAGAAGAAGAGGAAGACCCCCAATGAGATGGATCGGCCAAGTTGCAGCATTGGTGGACTCAAGCATGGCATCAGTAGTGAGGTTGGCCCAGGATCAGGCATTGTTTCATTTGCTGTGCATAAGGTCGCTATGGGTTGGTACCGACTAGGTGGCACCTAACAACAACAACAACAACAACAAGATCAGTAGTGCTGATTGTCAGAGGCCAGAAGGCATGCTAGAAAATTGAACGGAAGGCCCAGAGGCACTGACCTCCTGTACTGTGACGTATTAGGAGACCATGGAGTTTCCTTTAGTGTAGAGAGGATCACAGAGGAGAAACAACTGTACATATTAAACATTCCTGTAAAATAATTGCTTGAAAAGTTGGTTTCAGTAAGAACTTTGGACAAAATCATGTATGGTACATTTAATTATCTTGTGATGATGGTTGGCAAAACAGATTAAAAGGGCTTAAATAAAATTGACATATAAGGTTGGCAGTTCAAACCACCAGCTGCTCCTTGGAAACCCATTACAGGGTTGCTATGAGTCGGATCCTACTTGATGGCACTTAACAACAATAACAAATACTGGTGTGGAGTTCTTCTGTGACGCTCTAGAATAAGCACTGAACCAGAAGTGCTTTGAATGACAAGGTTGGCAGTTCAAGCTCACCAGCTATTCCTTGGAATCTCTATACAGGTTCTCTATGAGTTGGAACCAACTCCACAGCACTTTAACAACAACAACAACAATATTGGCAGTTCAAATACATCAGCTGCTTCTCAGAAAACTTAAACAGGGTTGCTATGATTCAGAAAGGAGCTCTGATAGCATGATGGTTACGAGTAGGGCTGCTAATCTCAAGGTCAGTAGTTTGAAATTGCCAGCTGTCCTGCTGGAGAATGATGAGGCTTTCTGCTCCCATAAAGATTTATAGCCTTGGAAACCCTGTACAGGGTCGCTATACGCCACAGCACATAACCACCATCACCATGATTAAGAGTCAACTGGATGGCACTTAATAACAACAAATTTATACTGGCTGTTAGAAATCTTATAATAACTCATTTAAGTTATTGACTCCACGTGGCTGTGGCTCAGGCCTAGACAAAAGGCCATAATTGTAAAATGGAAAGGTAATTTAGGGGAATGAAAGGAACTTATAAAAATGTTTAGAAAGAGAGGTATATAATGGGATTTTCAAAGGACATCCATGGTGGACATGGAGAGTTTTGTTACCATCTCCGTTTCCTGTCCCTACTTTCAATCTTGAGGTCTGTGGCAACAGCATCATTTCTTTCTCTAGGTCTAGGAAATGCTTTCTTGCACTCCCCAGTCCTGGAATTTGAATAGAATAATCAGTTGTGAATAAATTCAATCTAGCCACAACTAATGGAGGTCATGGGACTTGTGAACCACTCCAATGAAAATCCTTTCCTGAAAGTTTTCAAACTGGAGAGAGGAGAAATGTTGCCTAAGTTATGAGCAAGAAGGTGTAGGAGTATCTGAAAAAGTCTGTCAGAGAGAACAGCATCTCCAGGTACAGAGAGGTAATGAAGTGTCTCAGGGTATGCAGATTCCTGTCTACAGGTGTCCCTAAGGCCTAGCTGAAGACAAGAATTTGTTGTTGTTGTTAAGTCCCCGTGAATTGGCTCAGACTTAGCAAAACTGTGTCGAGTTTTTGAAGAGTGGGTTTGAAGCAACCACCTTGTGGTTAGCAGTCCAGTGCTTATCCTACAATACCAGAGCAGGACCCTTTGCTGGGTTTCTACAATTTCAAGCATAAGCTGCATAGAGCCTGGAAACAATAAACCAGGAAGAAGTCTAAGTAGAGATTAGAAAAAACAGATTGTTTAACAGTAAACAAAATAAGCTTGCCTTACTCAAAAAAGTTCACCTTCCTGTTTGCGGGAAATGCTACTCTGCAAAATTTCAGATGCACAGCGAGAGTATTATTAAAACATGATTAGTATATACATGGATCTATTACATAGGGTCCAGAAAACAAAATACAAGCACTTGGAAATGTTTAATAGTTTGTTCCTTTCAGTTTCCTCTCTTCTCCACCCCACCACACAGGACCATTCAATTTTTAGTATGGAAGTCAAGGAAGTGGTATGTGTCAGCTCATCATAGGAATCCTAATACAATCAGTGTGTCTCTTATGACCATTCATTTCGCACACAGTGGAGTTCATCATATACAGTTGATGAGAGGCAAAGCAGTTTCTTTTCCATGAGATCAATTTTAGATTGGATTTGAGTATTTAATATTCAGTTAGAGAAAGAAATATTTATAACTTCAAAAACTATTTAAAATTTATAAGATAGTAATATGAACTGTTTTGTAAGCACTCACCAATAAGTCCACGACCTGAACCTTAATCAAGGAGTTCCATTTATTGTCCATATGGTCTATCTTATGCCATGATGGGTGCTCCACTTGGCCCACCTGCTTCCTGGTGCATGGATTTTGTTCCCAATATCAACTTCAAACATCTGTCTATGTCCCACCCACCTTGACTTTGGACTATGCTTCTCAGATAGCTATAGTATAGTGGAATCAGTCCTACACTAGAAATTGGGGCTATAACAAGAAGCTTTTTCATTTATTTATTCTAGAATCATAGCAAAAATTAATCCTTTCTATTAATTGGTAGGAAGAGATAATGTCAGCCCTGTGGAATTCTTATTCAGATAAAAATTTATTAGTGAATTAATTCAATAAATACTTGTTGAACAACTATTATATGAAATTCATTCTTTTGGGAGCTAACAGTGAACTAAACAAGCAGATATTTTCTCCTGCATAAAGTGTAAAATCTAGGATGAGGCAGACTAAAATGAATAAATTCCATTTTATGTTAAGAGGATAACAAGCATTAAGAAAGAAATAAACTGGATAAAAGGACTCAAGACTGCAAAGGGATGCTGCGATTTTGGAAGTGTAGCCAAAGAAGGCCTTGCTAAGAAGCATATATTTGAACAAAAACCGAGAAGGCAAAAAGATCATGTGATGAAGATATTTGGGGTAGGAGCTTCTTCGGTAGAGGGAGCAATGTATGCCATGATTCTAAAAAGGGAGCATGTAGCATGAGTTGGAGGAGTAAAAAGGAGACCATTCTGACTGGAATGAACAGAGGTGGAGAAAGGATCTTGGAGGTCTTACTAGGTCCCTGTAGAATCTATATTTTTTATTATAAGCGAGATGGGAGCTTTTGGAGGATTTTGGTTTTGGAGGAATTGCTCTTACCTACCCAGAGATATTCAATAAATTCTTGTTGTCCAAATGCTAGGAATTGGTTGGCTCTTATCTTTCTTCAGCTTCCAACTTTCAGGAGGACAAAAGATTGAGGCAATAGTCACATTGTGTTATGTTCTCCATACAGAATAAAAAATAATTTGTTGTTGTTAATTGTCTTTGAGTCACTCCTGCCTCATGGCAACCCCATACACAATGGAAAAATGCTGCCTGGCCCTGTAGCATTCATATTGTCTCTTGTGATTCTGAAGATCATGAGCCATAGGGCTTTCATTGGCTGATTTTCAGAAGTGGATCACCAGACCTTTTTTCCTAGACTGTTTTAGTCTGGAAGCTCTTCTGAAACCTGCTCATCTCATCATCATAGCATCACACAATCCTCCACTGACAATGAGTGGTGGCCATGCACACTGTGAATTGGTTGAGAATTGAACTTGGGTTTCCTGCCCAGTGGATGAGAATTCTACCTCTGAAACACCACCGCTTCATTACCATCCTTTCTTTTAAAGGGGGTTAGAAGAATCAAAGCTGACTTAGAATCTGCTGTGCAGTAGATTGGGATTTTGACCAATAACACACAAGAATTGAGGCTTTTGCTATGAGAAAATCTAGTAGTCTTGATATTTTCTATCATCATAGATGGGAGCTCATTAAATATGTTTAGTGGTTTCAGAGCCATTAAGAAAGCTAATTATACAGTGTTCAAGAGAGCATAAGAATAGGGAATAAAGTGAATTGAACAGAGAAAGTCACACCTTCTTGATTTGTCTCTTGACCTTGATTCTGAGATAGAATTATAATGAGAGGGAAGTTGGTCCTTAATGTTGAAAGTGAGATTTCAATTCTGTCTATATTCACAGGTATTCCTAACCAACTTGACTCTTCTCTGAGAATATTAGGATTTTTCAGTTACATATATGTACAAATGAGCTTTAACTATTCATGGAGAGACAGAGCAGCTGCAACATTCTAGGTCCATTGACTGAGTAAAGCAGGAGGCTGACTTGCAGAATGTGCCCTTTGGGCATTCCCAAACTGGTCTACTTATTGAGTGGTACTAGGGGAAACACCAGAATGAAAATGTGGGCTGAGTTTAGACATGTGGTTGGAGATAAGAGATAAAAGGAAGAGCTGACTGTTCTAAAGATTAGGCAGTTGTATGAACTCCTGAGCCTACAAGCACTGACTTATCCCCTTGGGACTAAGGCTGAGAGAATTGAAGAGGTCAGTTGATTTGGGGTGCAGGAAGGTGCATGTGAACTCCAAAACTTGCAGCTGGTACCCATTTGACCTACCTTGAATAGCTAAGGCTGAGTTGACCAGAACCCAACCAGATGAAGAGAAAGATGTTTGATACTGTGAGCAGGTATAAACTCCTAAAATTTGATGGACTTGACTATCAAATGCAGTTGCTCAAAGTTACAAGCAGAATGGAAGATTCTTCAAATCAAGGAACATGTACTCAGAGTACTGGGTTGATAGGAATTGGCAATTAGCTAGAAATTAGCTATCAAAAATGGGGGGAGACTAAAGGAATGAAATAGTTGGCTTATAAAGTTTCATGGATGTGCTTAGTCTCAGAATGAGGGAGACAAAGGAGAATCCCCACTGAATAGTTTCCTCTTTTGCAGATGGAGCTGGTGAAGAGAAAGTAGTAGAAGTTGCTGATAGGATTTCCCCCAAAAATTTTTATTGTGAATTGAGTGAAGGTAAACAGACAAGACCATCAGTTTTACTTTCAACAAATTATGTGTTTTGTTTCAACTCAATGATTACTCTTCCCTCCCTGTTACAATAGTTATCCTGCTTTCACCCTGTTGTTTTCCTTTTACATCTTATTTTTGATGAATGAACAAAGTAAAAATATTTGATGTACACATACAAAACAAAAATATATATTCATTTAAATGTCCAAAGGACACATTTTGCAAGCCAGGCTTTTGCCCACAGGCACACAGCCTTTCTTAGTCCATGGACCTAGAGTCCTCAGCTGCTCTCTCTCTATGCCAGCGCCTCTGCCACTGTCTCTGCTGTCTCCTCTTTTCTGAATAGGATCACATGCTCCATTCATGATCTTCCTTCTTGATGGACCTGGGGTCCTCTGTTCCTGAAATGAAAGATTGACTACTTCCTCCTTTTAGTTATACATATTCTACAATTATAGTTGTGACAATTGTGATTAATCCTGATAAAAATTTCTCATAATTGAATCATAAAATCCTATCACCATCAACTCACCAGTAAAGCCATTAGGCCTGGACTTTTTTGGGTTGGGATTTTTTTGATGACCTGGTCAACTTCTTTTGTTTTAGGTCTGTTCAAGTTTCCTGTTTCACTCTGTGTAAGTTTAGGCAGGTCTTATTTTTCTAAAAAATGTATCCCTTTCCTTTAGATTTACAAATTTGTTGATGTACAATTCTTTATAGTATCCTGTTATTATCCTTTTTATTTCCATTTGTTGGTGTTGTGACATCACCCATCTTTTTTCTTATGCCTGTTATTTGTGTCTTCTCACTAGTTACTTTTGTTAGGTTTGCCAATGGCTTGTAAATTTTATTAATCCTTTCAAAGAATGAGCTTCTTGGCTTGTTGATTCTTTCTATTGTTTTTCTGTTTTCTATTTTATTTATTTCTGCTGTAATCTCCATTATTTCTTTTCTTCTGGTGACTGAAATTTTACCTTTATAATGATTTTTTATTTTTATTTTTAAGTTTTTATTGTGAATTATGTGGGTTTACATGGGAGAGCATCAGTTTTACATTCATCCTATCATATTTCATTTCATTGCAATGACTGTAATTTTACTTTGCTGGTCTTTTTCTATTTGTTGGAGATGTTATGTTGATGTGTTGATTTTGGTTCTTTCTTCTTTGTGGAAGTGTTCAATGTATTGCTTTCTCAGTACTGCTTTTGCTGTGTCCCAAAGCTTTTGGTATGCTGTGTTTTTGTTCTCATTTGTTTGTAGGAATTTTTTTATTTCACTTTTTATTTGTTCCACTATCTAGTAGCTTTTAAGCAGGGTGTTATTCAGTTTCCATATATTTGATTTTATTTCCTTGTTCTATTGTTGATTTCTAATTTTATAACATTGTGATCTGAAAAGATGCTTTGTGGTTCTTTGATGTTTTTAAAATTTATTGAGACTTGCTCTGTGGCCTGACACATGGTCTATTTTGGAGAATGTTCTTTGTGCACTAGAAAAGAATGTGTATAGTGTAGTTGTTGAGATGAATGCTGTGTACAAGTCTATAAGGTCAACTTGATTATTGTATTGTTTAGTTCCTCTGTGCCTTTGCTGAGTTTCTTTCTGGTTGTTCTCTTCTTTTTTGAGAGTGGCGTATTAAAATCTCTTACTATTATTGTAGAGTTGTCTATTTCTTCAATTCTATTAAAGTTCAATTTATGTATTTTGAGACTCTTTCACTGGGAACATAGATATTAATTATGGTTATGTCCTTTTGTTCAATTGACCTTTAATCATGAGATAATATGCTTCTTTTTCTCTTATACTGGTTTCTGCCTTTAAGTTTATTTTATCAGAGATTAATATTGGTACTCCTGCTTTTTTTAAAAAAATATTTTATTGTGTATTGTGTGATAGTCTACATGGGGGAACATTAGTTTTACATTCATTCCATCATACATCGTCTCATTGCCTTAATTACTATCCCACCCATGCATCATCACCCAACCAAAGGGTATGCCATGCAGTCCCGCCCCCCGACCCCCACAAGGTCCTCAGCACTCAGCCCCTTTCCCACTCTAGATCCCAAGTCCCCAGCCACTCCATCTCTTCACGTCATCCTCTCTGTCTTAGTCTCAGGCCTCACTGCTCCTCTGGGTGGGGTCCCACTCTCCACTTTCCTCCATTGATGGTCCCATGGCCCTCTGCTCCTAGACTGA
>NW_006408777.1:280698-292855 GCF_000296735.1 Chrysochloris asiatica | reverse complement strand
TCTGCCTATAACTGATTGGAATACCTAAAAGGGGACTACAATGTATCCAGTGAAGGAGGTTTCCTGAAGATCCTCGGCAGTACGTAAGAATATAGATGGAAGCCTAACCACACCCAGACCTTCAGAGACGGGAAACTTTCCTCTTGAAAGGGCAAGCAGACCAGCCTGGAACATCCAGAAAACCAGAAGACACTTCATGAAAGAAAGACCTACAGGAAAAATACAGAACAGTAAGGGCAGTCCGACTGCTACCACAAGAACAAGCAAGTAGCTAGCCCAGGAGGCATCAAGGCAAGTGGCTGGGTCGTCTCAGTGCAGATCCTCTCCCAAGACTAAGATGCAATGGAAATCCATGCTCTGATTGGCACCTACGCACGTCACCTATAAAGGGAAGTGACCTAAGAACACAATGATGCGATGAACTAAGCTCTGCATCATTCTGCAGACTACTGCGAACCCGGGTGGTGACTCGGTTGGTCAGCAGTGAGGCAGAACAAAGGGACCCATGGGCTCAGAGTCAGTGACACAGCCACATAGGACTAGAGCAGAGAGCGAAGAGACCAGCTGATAAGAAGAGGGCAGACAGACGCAAGAACAGCCACACGCAGATGGTACCCACATGACCTGGCTTCAATGACTGGATGAACAGAACTCAACCTGAGGAAGAAAGAAGAGGAAAAAGGAAAAAAAAGAAAAGAAAGAAAGTGTCATCTGATACAACTTGATGAACTGGACCTACACCTATAACTGCAGTAGCTCAAAAGAGGAAAACATTCCTGGCTACAAGAATTATCCCCACCTCCTTCACACAAAGAGTGGAAAGGGATGGGCACCATGAACATTGGCTACCCAAAATGGGGGTAGGGATGCAAAGGTAAGAGTGACTGGCTTACAAGCTTTCAAGAGGGAACCTAGATCCACAGGGCGGGGAGGATAGTGGATTCTCCAGTGAATAGTACCCAACCTGTCTAGGAAGGGCTGATGAAAAGAAACGCAGACGGGTCTCATGTGATGCAATGGTGAAAATTGTTACCAGGACTGACTGTGAGGACTAGAAGTGTTAAGGTGGATATTTTATAGCAAGGAGGGGAGTGACTAACTTTCAGTCTAGGAGCAGAGGGCCCTGGGACCATCAAAGGAGAAGAATGGAGAGCGGGACTCCACCCAGAGAAGCAGTGAGGCCTGAGATGAAGACAGAGAGGACAATGTGAAGAGATGGAGTGGCTGGGGAGTTGAGACCCAGAGAGGGAAAGGGGCTGGGTGCTGAGGACCATGGGGGTGGGGGAACATGCAAGGTATACCCTTTTGTTGGGAGATGATACATGGACGGGATGGTAACTAAGGCAATGAAACTATATAGGATAGAGTGAATGTAAAACTAATGTTCCCCCATGTAAACTATCACTCAATACACAATAAAACATTAAAAAAAAAAAAAAAAATGAGACCAAGTGGATCTATCCAGAAATAAAAAAAAAAGAAAGAAAAGAAAATACATCTGGATGCAGAAAGGTACTAGTCCACATAAATGAGAACTGATGACTTCACATAAAACATCCTAACAAAGACAGATATAGTCCAGAGAACAAGGACATTATAATACAGTCATTTGATTGGTCTGTCTTTGGTTGAAGTCACAAGAAGAATGAGTTAATGTTTTGTAATGGGCTTCTATTGGATAAAGACTTACAGTGATTGATTTCAGGAACTAATTACAAGGGTTTCCACTTATAGTCAAATTGCTTTCAGGTGGAATCATAAAACATTATTGATGGATGTCAACACAACTTTAGCCATTTATCTCAGGGGTGTATGAAAACTCATCTTGGTACTACAACTTTATTTCCCTGAAACAGCTTATTAAACAAAAACTTTTAAGTGACTTGGGAAACTTTAGATAATGCCAGCTATAAGATCGTTTCAAACAGTTCTCTTTATTACATCTTGGTCATAAAGAAATATTCCTTTGGCCCACTTTATACAAAAGGTGGTGTCAAGATTCTCTTCCTTAGAGTGTATTTCTTTCATATTCTTTTTTAACCAGAAAGGGAAATTACCTTTCAGTTTTTATGGCTTCTAATTGACATATCCCAATGGTTACGAATTGGGCTGTGAACCTCAGTGTCAGCAGTTTAAAACTACCAGTTGTTCCGCAGGAGAAAGATGAGGCTTTCTGCTCCCATTAAGATTTACAGCCTCGGAAACCCTGTACATGGTTGCTATGAGTCGGAACTGATTCCACGGCACATAACCACCACCACCAATTGCAGGGGGATGCTTGTGAGGAAAATTGCTGCAGCTGAGTAAATGAGCTTCCTGGTCAGGAAAGCAGATGTGTAAAAGAAAAATTTACTACAGGAAGAAGGGAGTTAAATTCTGTCATTCAGTTTTGGTCAAAAAGACTTTTAGAATTAATAAAAAGGGGGAGGAATATGTTTTAAGACATTAGATAAAAGATGTCAGAAATGGTACAGATTAGATAGTCACTAGGACTCCTAGTGTGGCACTGTAGGATCAGCACTGGATTGTGAACCACAAAGTTGGCAATTCAAACCCACCAGCTACTTCTTGGAAACCATATACTATAAGTCGGAACTGACTTGACGGCACTAAACAACTACAGGGTGCTCACTAAAATCTTAAATGCAACAGAATACAGAAATAATGCACTTAGGAGATGTGGAACAGAAAGGTTTTCCTAAGTTAGTGGAAACTGGGAGAAGTTATAGGCTACGCTTATGCAAAAAAAAAAAAAAAAAAAAAAGGAGAAGCAGAAAGGACACTAATTTGCAGTTCTGTGCTTTGTAAGAATATAGACTGAGTCCTTAGCACCAGGTTGTCAAATCTTCTCCACCAGTTGGAAACTGTCAGAACACTTGTAATGACCACATTTGGGTGGATCCTGGATTCAATGGGATACCAAGAGAGGGGTTTATGGTGGATAAGTGGGTAGGTGGGGGAAAGGTGGAATGATACTTTGACTTATAACCATCACTTATGGGCACATGAACTTTCTTTTAACCAACAAGCAAAATAAAGGCCATTTGTTTCACTAGTAGAAATAGATAATTTAAATGTGTAAAATATTGAAATTCATGAACACTGGAGAAGGATTATTAAATCAATGAGGAATTATGTCCCTGGGCTAAGTGTTTGAATGCTAGTCAAATGATTAGCAGTTCAAGCCTCTCTTCCCCACCCCACCCCCCAAGGCACTTCAAAAGACAGACTTGGAGATCTGCTCTTGAAAGGTAGCACTCTGTGCACATGTAGTAGCCACAAGTATGAATGACTAAATGGCAATTAGCAACAACAAGCTAGCTATCAACAGCTTTAAAGCAAAGAGTTTGGACAATGAATATGAGAGCAAGCATTGGACAGTTAACATTAGTTTAGGTTGGTCACCAGAGGAAAAGAGTAAAGAAAGAAAATCAAAAAAGAAAGGGAGCAACAGTGAATGTCATTAGTTTACCTTCATTTGCCCACTTTCATATAACTATGAGGACAAACAGGACCAAAAAGTTCTTGCTCTTTAGAAAATGCAAGCACCTCAGCCTACCATGATTTCTAAAGGTGCATATATTATTGTATCTTTAATTTAACCATTGTTGTTGTTGTTGTTGTTGTTAAGTTCCATCCCATCCAATCGGGTTCTGACTTAAAGCAACCCTGTATAGGGTTTCTGAAGAATCCAGTGCTTATCCTGCAGCACCACACCAGGATTCCAAATTAGCCATGGTGTTGTTGTTAAGTGCCGTCCCGTCCAATCAGGTTCTGACTCATAGAGACCCTGTATAGGGTTTCTGAGGAGCAGCTGGTGAGTTTGAACCACCAACCTTGCAGTTCAAACTGACCCTGTAGTGGAGTGCTTATCCTAAGGTGCCACACCAGGACTTCATAGGAGCTGTGGAATTTTTAAAAGTGCTATTTAGTAGTTTTTACAGAATTTTGTTTGTGGATGTACTGTGTACTTTATTGCCTTAAAAGGCATTTTAGATAAGAATCTGATTTCACTTTTCTGTTTTTGGTGCTATCAAGTCGATGTCAACTCCTAAAAACCCTGTGCACAACAGAATGAAATGCTACACCATCCTCACAATTGTTGCTGTTTTTGAGCCTATTGTTGCAGCCACTCTATTAATCCATGTCACTGAGGCTCTTTCCCTCTTCTGGGACCTCTACTTTACAAAGCATGATATCCTTCTCTGGGGCTGCTCCCTCCTGAAAACATGTCTAAAATATGTGAAAGGTCTTGCCAGCTCAAACTGACCTTGCAGTCCAGTAGTTGATTGCAGGGGAGAGCCTAAGTAAGCTTTTTCTTTTTCTTTTTCTTCCATATTTTAGAAACTTTATTGAGGATATAGATGCCATGACACTTAGCAACAATATAACAACAGTGGTTAAAGTTATTTTATCAATCAGGGTTCTCCAGAGAAAAACAACCAGTAAGAGATGTAGTTTAAGGAAGGAGCCGACAAGTACAAAATCTGGGGGGGGATGTAGGCAGGCTAGATAATATTTTGATGCAGACATGACAGTTTTGAGATAGAATTTCTTCTTTCCTGGGAAACCTCAATATGTGTTCTTAAAACCTTTACCTGACTGA
This sequence comes from Chrysochloris asiatica, assembly GCF_000296735.1. Lineage (NCBI taxonomy): Eukaryota > Metazoa > Chordata > Mammalia > Afrosoricida > Chrysochloridae > Chrysochloris > Chrysochloris asiatica. The sequence goes on along the minus strand of NW_006408777.1, from coordinate 288,249 downwards.
GTCAAACCACATCATTAAAGGTAGTCTCTTTTAGTTCAAGTCTATTAAATGTAGACGCTAAGCACATCCACAAAATACTTTCACAGCAACAACTAGATATGTATTTAAGTACTTGGGTATTATAGACTATTCAGAAGGAATGGTGGTAAAGTAGCTAAAGCAATTAGGTGCTAACCAAAAGACAGCTACTAGAACCTACCAGTAACTGATCTGATGGAGAAAAAATGTGGCAGCCTGCTTCTGTAAGATCTGAAGCCTTAGAAATGGGGTAGTTCTTGTCTGTCCTGTAGAGTCACTAGGAGAGAAAATTGACAGGGATAGCAAAGTCAAGTTGATATAAAGTTAATCATCATGGTTATCATAATTTGGATAACCTTGAAGTGTTACCAATTTTCCATCTTAAATCCCAGCAGTATCTTTTGGACATTTAAATCATGACTAAATTCCATAACCTCTCTAACTGCTTATTCTAAGTAAGCTTCTTGAACCTACAACTGACCAATTCTGAAAGGGAAAGGGACAAGAAAAGAAGTAGGGACCCTCTGAAGTGTGCAACTCTATACCTCAAGACCTAGACATCTTGACTGGGACATATAGAGCGCTGTACCTGTAGGTGTGTAATGACATTCTGGTCTTCTCCAGGTTTATGGTGGTTGTTGTGGTTGGATGCCAAGTCATAGCAGCTTCATATGAAACAGTAGAACTGCCGTTAAGTTTTTTCTCTTGTATTCCTGTTATTTTTATGGAAGCAGATGGTCAGGTCTTTCTCCCATGAACCATTGAGTGGGTCTGAACCAGCTGAGTGCTTAACTATCACACTACCGGAGCTCAACTTTTAGTCTGGTACGATGCTGTGGGTTAATGTGCTGACTGCAAAGCCATTTGAATTGCAAGATCAGTGGTTCAAACTCACCAGCTGCTCCTTAGAAACCCTACATAGGGTTGCTATGGGTCAGAACTGATGCAACAGCACTTAACAACAACACCAGGAAGTGAAAGACATTTTAATGAACAACTTGGTGATAAGGACTAAACTCTGGTATCATAAAGTTAAGGCTTTCGAAGCTCAGAAAATGGGAGAAACTGTTCATGAAATAGCAGCCGCTGGTCCCATACACTCTAGGTTTAAATTCCAATTCTGACTCTTACTTTTAAAACTCTATAAAATGAGAATAATAGTAAAACTTAAGTGGCAACACTATTTTACTTAGTTAGTTAATACATATAAAGTATTCATATGGCCAGTGTAAAGTGATATAAAATGTTAGTATATATATATATATATATATTTTTTTTTTTTAAAGTTCACAGTGAAGATTTTCCTTCTGACCAGCAAATAGAAAGAATAAAAATGTTCTTTTAGGATAAATCCCTTGAGTGCAGTTATGAGAAATTCACCTCCAAGACATCCGAGGAAGGGACTGTAGCAAAACTTGCAGAGAGGGCTTGGGTAACTGGACTTTTTCCTCCAGTTTTATATGCCCCCAAAGCTGGAAGCTGGGAGAGTTTAGTAGTAGGCAGTACTCAGAATGAGAGGAGTGGTGGGCTAGACGAGGGTAGTTTTAGCTGGAGGTGAAAGGCAGCTCAGGTTTCAGAAGTAAGAGCCTAGTGAATGCCAGTCCTCTTTGATACAAAAGACCCTGATTTATCCATTTTGACAGTTATATGGATTGTTTTTTCCCTTGGGATCAATTCCTAGAAGCAGAGTAAGAAAGCTTTTATTTTGCGGTCATTTTCTCTTGGGATAAACGTTAGGGAGCTACAAGGCGTTTATAAAGCTAACCCAAATGGCTGAGTGGTTTCTCATTGTAAGGAGAAGCATAGGAAAGGATTTCCAGGGGCCCAGTCCCTGTTCACAGGTAGTCCTCTGAACAGTTGACATCTGGTCCTAGAATGCAAAACTTTTTTAAAATTGTAGCTAGTATTTGAGCTGTGTGTATTCCAATGGTGATGGCTTTGGGAATTAGAGATTTGGAAAATGTTGCTTTTTAAGATCCTTGCAGGTCCTGGTTTGGTGCTGTAGGATAAGCACTGTACCATAAGGTCTGTTTAAACCGCAAAGTTGGTAGTTCAAACTTACCAGCTGCTACTCAGAAAGCATATACAGGGTCGCTATGGGTTGAAACTGACTCAACAGCACTTGACAACAACAACAAAGTAGGTCCTGGTATGGCACTGTAGGACAAGCACTGGACTGCTAACCACAGGCCAATAGTACAAGCCTACCAATTGCTCCTGGGAAACCCTATACAGGGTTGCTATGAATTGGAACCAACTTGAGGGCACACTGACAATAGTAGGGACAAAGGAGGATGGATTTGTTGTGGGATTAAAGAATGCAGTAGAGAAAATGTTCCTTTTAATATTAAAGCCACATAAAGTGTAAAAATATCTTTGCAAAGCCTTAGTGAAATATATTTTGCATTGTGGGGTGCAGTTTATTCCCGAAACACACCCATTTTCCAAATAGGACCAACATCTTCCTATCTGTGGAGGATCTAGACATCTTGATTTTCTTTACCTGACCCAAATAACTAAGGAACCATACAGCTTGGAGTATAAGTTACTGTGTGTCTCGTGTCCAATTAAATTCTAGCCTTATAGATACGTAACATACTCAGGAAAAGTTGAAAAATTATTAAGACAATAAGAATGGGAGTAACTATCGGGTGGTCCATTTAATTGCAGGCTGAAAAGCACTGTTCTTAGGCCCCAGGCTGAAAAGCACTGATCTGTGGGCCCCAGGATTCCAGTGAAGAGCCCAGGACACTCTCCCAAGTTCACTTTGCTGTGGTTTTAAGTGCTGTTGAGTCAGTTCCAACTCAGTGACCCTCTATAGGTGAACTGCCAACCTTGCAGTTCAACTTTACCTTGTAGTCCAGGTCTTATCCTTCAGTGCCACACCAGGACTCCGTTTCCTAATATTATCAGGGGTTCTTGATGTGGTGCTATAAGATAATCACTGGACTGTTAACTACAAAGTTGGCAGTTCAAACCCACTAGCTGCACAACAGTATTATGAGAGGAGTCCTTGTGGGGCACTGGAGAATAAACACTGGACTGCTAACTGCAAGGCTGGCAGTTCAAGCCCACCAAACACTCCTCAGATACCCTATACAGGGTCACTATGAACTGATTCAACAGCACTTAACAACAATAAAATATTATCAGGAAGGAGGACATCATGCTTGAAAAAGTGGAAGGTGAGCAAAAAAAAGGAAGACCCCCAACAAGATGGATTAACACAGCAGCAGCAACAATGAGCCCCAAAATAACAATTGTAAGGATAATGCAGGACAGAGCAGTATTTCTTTATGCTGTACATAGGGTCACTATGAGTCAGAATCCACTTGACAGCATCTAACAACAACAACAAAAGTAATCATTGGACGAGTCATTTCACTTCAATGATTCTTTTGTTTTGTCATTTACAAAATGGCACAAATAATGCTGTCCTCATACAATCTAATAAGCTACTATTTGCTAGTAGTTAACGACTATTCTGCTATGTAATATTCCAGTAATTGGAACATTAAACTTCCTCCAATTTTGCTAAGGGTGTCCACCCTAAGTTACAACTGAATTATCATGTGCCTTTCACCAAAATTAGATTAAATTGCATTCACTAACCATGAAAGAGTCATGATTCTCAACTAGAATGATTCTGCTTCACTTTTGGAAATGTTGGAAAACATTTTTGGCTTCTATTGGTGTCTAAGAATCCTGGTATGCTCCTGTACAATAAGCACCAGACTCCTAGCCAAAAAGTTGACAGTTCAAATCCATCAGCCACTTTTCAGAAACCCTAATCAGAGTCACTATGAGTCGGAACTGACTCGATGACAACTTATAACCACAAAATTGGTGTCTAAGGAGCCATGGTTATGCAGTGATTAAAATGCTTAGCTGTTACCCTAAAGGTCAGTGGTTTGAACTCACCTTCACTACAGACATGTGGTAGTCTGCATCTGTAAAGATTACAGCCTTGGAAACCCTATGAGGGGGCAGCTGGACTCTGTCCTATAGGGTTGCTATGAGTCAGAATCAACTCAATGGCAATAACTTTGTTTTTCTGGGGGTGTTTCTTTAAACTCCAGAAGGGCCCATGAGTGAATCTTGTTTACTATAGCAAGATTTCTGGCCATACTTAATATTGCAGCCCCTTGTTTTCTGGTTCCATTTTAGAAGTATTCCTACATTTTTAAGTAAAGAAAATTGCAACACTATTGAATCTTGCATTTGGTTTTGGAGCCTGAAGCAAAATCTGTTAGTGCAATTGGCCCAATGGGTCAATTCTGAATTTGTTATGTCACCAGGGATAGAGATCATTATGGTTTGAAAGATGTTAATTTGTTCATATTATTCTCATACAAACTAGAAGCAGAATAAGAAATAATTGCTTCATCTTTGGAAATCATCAAAGCTTTAGGACTAATGTGAACATTGAAATAATTAGAGAAGACTTGCTTTAATTATCCAGAAGCTATTTGTTTGCTGCTTGGCATCCTGGATTTGTGATCTTCTGAGATTCAGGGTGTTCTTTCATGATTAGGATCCATTGTGTTTGTGATACACATTCACACACATTTCAAAATGAATGTGTGCATGAATTAGATTGGATTGAGTCTCCTTTTTTTTTTTTTTTTCTTTTCAGGTGAGCTTAAAAATCTGAAGTGGGGGCAGGGAACCCATAAAGGAGTAGGGGCATTGTTACCCCTTATTCATTTCTAACGAATGCATTTCATCTCAGTGAGTACATGAATATGTAAGTGCAAGCACTGCTTATTGTGAACTTGGAACAAAGAGTAGTGCTGTAGATTTCAATGCATTTGGACCATAATGAGCTGCTTTCTTGATAATGGCTTTGCTTGGCATTGAAATGAAAAGCAAATATATCATTAAGTAGGCACTCCATAAAAACTGTCTGTCATATATCTTAAGCATCATTAGTTTAGATTAATGACTTACTTGATATACATGACAATAGGTGAAGCAAATCTTTATTTATTGACAATTAAATATAGCAGTGGCATGCACAAACAGGCTTTCCTCTGATTAGTTACATGTTTTAAAGTAACTTTGTGTTATAAAACTTGCTAACTACAGTATCATTTTATTGAGTTCTGCTCAGTGAATGATGTGATCTACATTGAAAGGCATCAATATCACATCCATTCCTGGCAGTCACTGGAGCATTATGCTCACAGATTGAAGTTGATATCTCATTGTACAAATCCAGGGACCCAGAGAATGTCCCGTTATTGAGCCTCTGCACTGTGAGGACAATGTTCTATTCATGGAAACTTGGTACAAGGTCACAGACCGAAACATGAATGAAGGATAAGATTTAAATTCACTTTGTGGTTTTGCTGAGGACCTCCCTGAAATTTAGGGTTCTGAAAGCACAGAGTTTTTCCCAAAGTACCCTGCTACAGAGTAGTGTTTCACAATGCAGAGCAAAGGAATGGATAAATAAATGCAGTGCATTCTAATTGGGAGGCTACTATAGAACTAGAAGAGGTTGCTTTTTAAGAAGATGAGGTTTGCTCTGATGCTATGTGATTCAGATGACATCAGAAAGCTTAGAAGAAAACCTCGGAACAGATGTGTACTTTAGAAGGGCCTGGGAAGGCAGTGGGGAGAAAATCAGAGGAACAGGGAAGGAGGGCAATGCGACATAAAATTTATCCGCATGCTAGACTCACTAAAATATTTGTTGTTTGCCTTTCCATGAATTCAAAAGTTGGAGGCTGTTAGGGATAATTAGCCCTTCCCATCACAGACTCTTTGTGGTTCTCCCTTTTAGGTGCTATCAGTTTTCAAAAATATATTTATAAAAGACTTCTTTAGAAAGAGGCATAAAATAAAATCCATGGTTGAGGTTGGGTGTTAAAAATGATTCCTGGGCTCCATTCAATGTTATTATGTTGTCTCTCTGTAGATTTTCATACAAAGTAAAAAATGAACTCTCAGCTAGCTTGATGAAAAATTTGTTTAACAAAGGCTTATGTCTAAAAAGTCACTCCCAACACAATATGAAGAAGGGTTTCCCTGGACATTGGAGACCAGTAAATCACCTTTGTTTTCTTAAGAAATATTTGACAAAAAATACACACCCATTGATCTTTCCTATGACATAGTATTGATGCACAGGAAAGAAGTGGGTCAACAAGGCTTGAGGGCATTAATTTAAGGCTTTTCTGATTTTGTTAATATCCTCCAAGGTACTCAGACTTTAAGAATCATTTTGCTCATACCAGAATAAGAAACAAAAACAACAACCAAACCCATTGTGTTCTACATGATTCTGACATGTGGTGGCACCTTGTGTTACAGAGTAGGACTGCTCCATAGAATTTTTGTAGAAGCAGATTTCAAGCTTTTTTTCCTAAGGTGCTCCTGGCTGGGCTCCAACTGCCAACCTTTATGTTAGCAGCTGATTGCAAAGTACTTTTGCCACATATTGTTGTTAAGTACCTTGGAGTCGGTTCTGATTCATAGTGACCCTGCACAGGGTTTCTGAGGCTGTACATCTTTACAGGAGCAGAACGCCTCATCTTTCTCCCCCAGAACTGCTGATAGTTTTGAACTGTCGGCCTTCAGGTTAGGAGCCAGATTCGTAACCACTACACTACCAGAGCTCCTCTTTGCCACATAGGGACTTTCATTTTGCGCATTGTTGTTGCTGTTAAGCAGCATTGAGTTGGCTCTGACCCATAGTTACGCTGTATAGGGGTTCCAAGGAGCAGCTGATGCTTATCTTACAGCACCACATTAGGACTTCATTTTTCTCATAATTGATTTTAAATATTTCAATTCTTTAATATAGGGTATTCATTCCCATAATATAGAGAAGTAGCCAAACTCTTCTTCAATTATCCTTTTTCTCTTCTTTTTATTATAAGCCATTCTTTCCCTAATCACCAAATGCCCCAGTTTCTAATTTACACCCTAGGTGACAACCTCATTAACACTGAACTGAGGTTGGGGGAAACTGGACAGTTTATCCAAACCTTGTGGACAGGATCTTCAGGTCGCATCTGGGAAAATCATGTCAACTTGCCCTTGATTCATATTTGTCTTCTATGATGTTTGCCCTTTTAGATCTTTCTAATCTCTTTGTTGTTGCCTTTGAGTTCATTCCGAATCATATTGTTATTGTTGTTAAGTGCCATTGAGTCAGCTCCCACCCATAGTGACCCTGTATAGGGTTTTGAGGAGTGGCTGGTGAGCTTCAACTGCCGACCTTGTGGTTCAAACCAACTTTGCAGTGCAGTGCTTTAACCCACAGCTTCACACTAGGAATTCTTGGCAACCCTGTAAAGAGTTTTCAAACAGGTGCTGGTGAGTTTGAACTGCCAACCTTGAAGTTCAAACCTACCTTGCGGTCCAATGTCTTATTCTACAGAATCCTTTGAAAGAGTCTTAAAGTTCTCATATTATAATGTTGCTGTTGTTAGTTGACATTGAATGAGTTTTGGAGACCCCATGTGTTATGGAGTAGAACTGCTCCAAAGACCTTTCTTGGCTGTAATCTTTTTTTTTTTTTTT
>NW_006408777.1:276912-280089 GCF_000296735.1 Chrysochloris asiatica | reverse complement strand
ATTTTTGGTAGCCAATGTCCAAGTTGCCCATCTCTGTCGACTCTGTGTATGCAGAGGGTGGGAATGATCCTTGCTGTAAAGATTTGTTTCCCCTTTTGAGCTACTGCATCCATAGGTGTAGGTCAAGTTCATCAAATTGTATCAGATCAAATGGGGCTACAATGTATCTAGTGAAGGAGGTCTCATGAGGAGCCTTTGCATTGCATAAAACTTTAGAAGGAAGCCTGAACCTCATCCAGACCATCAGAGAAGGGAAACTTTCCTCTTTAAAGGACAAGCGGACCAGCCTGAAGCAGTCAGAAAACCAGAAGACACTTCTTGAAAGAAGGACCTAAAGGAAAAATACAAAACAACAAGGGCAGTCCGACTGTTACCACAAGAACAAGCAAGCTGTCTGCCCAGAAGATATCAAGACAAGTAATCGGGTCCTCTCAGCTCAAATCCTCCTCCAACACTAAGACACAATGGGAAAACACGTTCTGGTTGGCGACCACACACGTCACTCATAAAGAGAAGTGACCGAAGAACATCGAAGTAGCAGCGAGCTAAGCCCTGCATTGTTCAGCAGACTATGGTGAGCCCAGGTTGAGACCTGGTTGGCCAGCAGTGAGGCAAGACCTGGGGACTCATGGGCTCAGAGTCAGTGACACAACCACAGAGGACTAGAGAGGAGACTGAAGCAACCAACTGATAAGAAGAGGGAGGACAGACGCAGAGCACCCACACCTGCAGATGATACCCACTTGCCATGGATCCAATGATGGGATGAACAAAGCTCAACCCAAAGAAGAAGAAAGAGGAGGGAAGAAAAAAAAAAGTGTCATCTGATACAGTCTGATAAACTGGACATCCATGTGTAAATGCAGTAGCTCAAAAGAGGAAACTAATCCCTGCTCCAAGAATGATTCCCACCCCCTCCACACAAAGAGTAGATAGGGATGGGCAATTTGAACATTGACTAATCAAAAATGGGAGAAGGGATACAAAGGTAAGAAGTGACTAACTTACAAGCTTTCAAGAGGGAACCTAGATCCACAGGGCGGTGAGGATGGTGGAGTCTCCAGTGAGTAGTGTCTGACCTGTCTGGGAGGGGCAGATGAAAAGAAATGCAGATGGGTCCCTTGGGATGCAAGGGTGAATGATTGTCACCAGGACTGATTGTGAGGACTGCTAATGTAAAGGTGGACATTTTATAGCACGGAGGGGAGTGATTAACCTTTCAGTCTAGAATCACAGGACCCTGGGACCATCAATGGAGAAGAGCAGAACATGGGACCACACCCAGAGGGGCAATGAGGACGAGACTGAGACAGAGAGGATGACGTGAAGAGAGAGGATGACGTGAAGAGATGGAGTGCCTGGGGACTAGGGATCCAGAGAGGGAGAAGGGCTGTGTGCTGAGGACCGTGAGGAGAGGGTGGCGGGATTGTAGGGTATACCCTTTGGTTGGGTGATGATGCATGGACGGGATGGTAAGTATGGCAATGAGACGATGTATGATGGGATGAATGTAAAACTAATGTTCCCCCATGTAGACGATCACACAATACACAATAAAACATTTAAAAAAAAGTTGTATCAGATCACTCTTTTTTCCCTCTTCTTTCTTCTTCTAGTTGAGCTCTGATCATCCAGTCTTTGAAGCCAGGTCAAGTGGGTATTATCTGTAAGTGTGGGTGTTCTTATGCATATTTCCTCACTTCTTATCAGCTGGATGCTTCACTCTCCACTCTAGTCCTCTGTGGCTGTGTCACTGACTCTAGGCCCAAGAGTTCCCAGGTCTTGTCACACTGCTAGCCAATCAGGTCTCCACCTGTGTTCACAGGAGTCTATCGAACATTGTAGGGCTTAGCTTGCAGCTTCATTGCTGTTTTTCCCTCACTTCCCCTTATTGGTGACAAGCATAGACATGACCAGAGTGTGTATTACCATTGGGTCTTAGTCTTGGAAGGGGCTTTACACTGAGGGGACCCGACCACTTGGCTTGATGTCTCCTAGGTGAGCAACTTGCTTGTCCTTATAGTAATCAGTCAGACTACCTATATTGTTTTGTATTTTTCCTGTTGGTCTTTCTTTCAAGAAGACCTTCTGTTCTTCTAGCTGCTCCAGGCTCGTCTGCTTGTTCTTTCAAGTGGAAATTTCCCACCTCAGAAGATTCTGGATGGGGTTCAGGATTCCACCTATAGTTTTATGTAATACAGAGGCTCCACAGGAAGCCTCCTTCACTGGGCATGTTTTAGCCCCATTTTAGGTATTTCAATCAGTTATAGTCAGAAGACAGACTTACAAGCTTTCTATGGTGATGTTTCTGTCTATTCCTTTCTCTCCCCCTCAAGTGTCTATTTTATAATGGCATGCAAGGAAAACCAAGATTTAAAAGACATTAACTGTAGTCTTAACAGTAGCAAATCACCAGGATTTTTCTTCTGTAATACAGGTGGGTGGATTCTAACCTACCAGCCTACAGTTTAACAGTTCAGCACAAACTACGTGTGTCAACTAGGGAGTAGCACAGAATAATTGTTGTTAAATGCTGTCAAGTCAGTTCTGAGTGATAGCACTCTGTATAGGGTTTCCAAGGAGTGGTTTGTGGGTTTGAACTGCTAAACTGGTGGTTAGCAGTTCCGAAATTATTCTACAATGCTCCACAAGGGCATAATGGTAACTATCATCAATTAACATGAAGAACATCAATTAACATGAAGAATATCCAATGAAGAACACTTGGATGACCAGCTACTTGTATCATTTTATGGTGGGTCATAAGATTTATTTTGTTAAATGCCACTTTGCTAGTATAGGTATATCTGCTTATATTTGGAACCAAAAAGCATATACACAGAAATTTCTTAAGCGTGGAAGATACACGGTACTGCCTTATAAATATTTATGTGCTGTGCACCATAGAGGCAGTTCCAACTCATAGCAACCCTGTACAGGATTTCTGAGGTTGTAAATTTTTGTGGGAACACAAAGCTTCATCTTTCTCTCCCCGAGCAACTGGTGGGCTCGAACCTCAGAACTTGTGGTTTGCAGTCCAGTGCTTATCATATGGAGCCACCGTGCTGCCACATGTGTTAACATATTTTTCTACAAATTTAAACTTTAATTTTTGTGGTTTGGGAAACCTTTTGAATTTCTGTTTGGATATCATATATTGTATTTTGGTATCAAATC
>NW_006408777.1:260968-276692 GCF_000296735.1 Chrysochloris asiatica | reverse complement strand
TATATATATATTATATATGATGGCTTGATGATAGCCTGCTATTATTGAGGAATGGTGTTGAAGAGAATGAAGAATTATATAAAAGGAGTTAATGCAATCAGAAGTTTTTTCTCAGTGGCAGGAACTCTCATAAACCAAGTTGTTCAGAACCTTATCCAACTACAAAATTAAATGCAAAACCTTTGTGACTTTAGGTTAATAAATATATTTACTTTTTACAAAAAACACAAGTGAACGTGTTAGGCTTTCCTAATGCCAGATTAAACAGAAGTTTTTAAGTTATTCTGTGAGGATTTTTGCTATTTATTTGTCCATATTTTGCAAACTTTGCATCCTTTGGCTTGCTTGACTGACTTGAAGGAGATTTTTGTAGGCTTATCAGGAGTTCCGAAAGCACTCATTCCTTCCCTAAAATATACTGCTTTTAAAATTTGCTTTTCTTTGTCCTCAAGACTCAGCTTTTCTTTACAAATTGCACCATCTTTTCTCTTTTGAAGTGTTCTGGGGATTAGAATACAAGCAGATCATTTACAAATTGAAGGTTAACACAGAAATGCATTGTGCTTACAATTTGATGAGTAAAAACAAATCACAGAATAAGAACAAACAGCAGTCTTATCCCATGGGAAAGAGCCTTCTGTATTGATCTATTATTTCCCAGCTTGAAATGTGCCACTATTGTAGTTCCACTTGATTATGAGCCTCGTTATCACTTCCCGGGTTGATTCAACTTGAGTGCTTCTGACATTTGTAAAGTCCCTCACAAATTCTGCTGAGCAGCAGGGGAAACCTTGTTAATGAAGAAATAACAAGCTGAGGATTTGAATAAATATTTAGCTGATTGAAAGGAGGTATACAGTTGATTTTTTTTTTTTTTTTTTTTTAATGCTGACAACTGAGGAAAGTTACAAATGTGCTTTGCTGTGTTTGCTAAAAATGGGCTCTCATGGAGTTTTGTGCTGCACCACAGGACACTTTCATTTCCTGATTCTATTATAAACTAAGTGGCCACCTGAACCTGCCAATGAACTTGTTCTATTGTGTTTTTCTATTTTTAATCCTGAAAGAGTAAACACATTTCTCATCAGATATGTTACAGATTGCCATACATTGGAGAGATTTATGAAGGTGCCATTGGATTATTACAGAATCATTCATTTATGAACAAGTGTCCACTCTGAGAGGAAACTATAAATGATAGCCACATTTTCACCATTTCACAAATTCATATTATAAAATGTGTCGGTATCTTTTTATATAAAAAAATACTTGCTACAGTGTTATGGAAACAATTTGGATTTTATACTTTTAAAGGTATGTGTTTTAGTCCTAATATATGATTAAAGTTCTGGTCTTACAACCAAGATGATGTTTTATGTGACTAAAAACAGCAGCTGTGGGAAAGAACATAAGGGTTCCTTCAGAATTCAAGAGTTAATTACAAGGAATGGCCTGGTGGGCTTGGAAACCCAGAGGAAGCTCCTAATTTATCTTCTTGGGGGTGACAGCTTCCTATGCGGTTTTTCTAAGACAAATACCTATGCTTTTAGGACATTTAAGTACACATGATTTAGTGACCTGAACAGAGAATATTTGAAGCTATCTTCCAAAGAACATGTCAAATACCAAAATCCTTGAGGAAGACTATTCCTGGAACACATTCATTAGGTGCATGGAGGTCGGGAAGATTTGAAAGCATTTGGGAATGAGTGTTAGTAAGCACTCACTCCCGTGTGTCTTATAATGTTTAGAATCATAGAACCTCAAGGTTGGAAGGTAAATTTAGGAGTCAAATAGTCCAAAAACCCCAAGAGATGCTTTAATGACCCTAAAATATTCTTGGAAAAACACTGATTAAATAAATTATTCAGGCAGGAAGGGCATAAGTCTGTTTCTCAGGGAAGCCTGTTCAATCTTTGAAGTTAAAATTTGCCTCATCTCACTTTGAGTCAAGCATCTAGTTCTAGGTTTTTAGGGCAAAGAAAACAGGTCTTCTGTGGAGTCTACATACTCTCTGTACTGATACTTGAAAGTAGTAATGATATTTTCATTGGAATATTAGATTCTGTAGCTCTGTGTTGGAGTGCAGAAAGCAACATTTAACAATAAACTCACCTAGGAAATGTACCTATAATTATCACCATTTTATAATAGAGGAAACTGAAGACAGAGAGGGAAAATGAGCAGTTTGCCCTTTAGGAGTCCTGGTGTGGCACTGTATTATAATCACTAGACCTCAAGGTCTGTTTGAATCACAAGGTGCGTGGTTCAAACTCACCAGATGCTCCTTGAAAACCCTATGCAGGGTTGCTATTAGTTGGAGCTGACTCCATGGCACTTAGAACAACAATAGGAGGTAGTTAGAATAGGAAATAAGGGGTTTCAAGTTACTCTAGGTATGGGCTGTCTCAGCAGGAAACAAGCCAACCTTAGCAGTGAAGAAATTCTGAAAGACTTGTGGGAGCAGGAGGAAATGAAGTTAGTTAAGGGTGGTAGGAGAGAGAAGAAACTGTGAGAGAAAATAAATAAAGTGAACTCCTGGTGTAGCACTATAGGATAAACACTCAATCATAAGTTCGGCTTGAACTTTAAGGTTGGCAGTTCAAACTCACCAGTCACTCCTAGGAACCCTATGTTTTTGCTAAGTGCTGTCATGTCAGTTCTGACCCATAGATACCCTGTATAGAATTTCTGAGGAGTGGCTGGTGAGTTTGAACCTCTGACCTTGTGGTTCAAACTGACCTTGAGGTTGAGTGTTTATCCTATGGGCCACACCAGGACTCCAGAAAATCCTATTCAGCCACACTCAACAACACTTAACAACAATAAGAAGAGGATTAGGTGAGAGGTGAAAAAATTGTAAGAAGCAATGAATTTAATTAACAATAAGTTGAACCCCTTAGACTAGACTCAAGGAAACCATATAGGGATCAATTCCCTGAATTGATTACTTGGGCACACAAGCCAGGAGTATAGCCCACTTCTCTGGCAAAGGGATCTCCCTTATATAAAGAATAAGTCAAATTTGGTTCCAGTCCACCTCTTCTTTCTCATGGTGGACACGCATTCTTACCACTTTCTGTAAGAACATCTGTGCTTTTAATAAACCGATACACTTTCATTTCCCTAAGTATCTTGTCTTTCTAACTCATTTTGTGTGGGGTAAGTATGTTGAACCTTCTTAATTCTTTGGAGAAGGGTAACACTGTTCCAGGACAAAACTCCAACCATACGTTAACCGGGGACTAACTTATTCCATAACATTACTTCCCCCACACCTCCACACCTCTCCTCTCCTGCCCTCTTGTATGTCTCTTGAGAGCATTAGGCAATGTGGATGAATGAATCTCCAGGTGTATCCTGGAGTCCAAAGATAATGAGGTATTTTCCTTCCTCCATGCAGGTTTTGGATGTTTCCACAAGAGTGGGAACCTAGTGAAGATACTGCTATTTAAAACAATGAATTTCAGGGGCCTCTCATCAACAAAATAAACTGGATTCAGCTAGGAGACAGCCCCCATAAAGTCTGATTCACCAGAGTGCTCTTGAATCCTTGTAGGTTATCCATCATCCATCAGGGCACCTGGGAAGAAATGAGACACATAAAAGGGAAGAAGAAACCATGGGAGTGACATCCCTGGGAAGCCTTATCCTTAATCAATGCATATCTGACCAATACCAACATTCAGGATAGATACTGTAACTGTTTGTCTGGCTTCAGCTGCTTTCCTGTATTGTCTCTTTTTTTTTTACTGTGTGCTCAAACTTTCAGTTCTAACTGTAGCTCTGTGTGGGCCTGGACCCAGCCTCAGCAAAGCCATCTTTGTTCCCTCTGTCCATCTCCAACATTCTCTTACTTCCATTTTACTGCTCAGCTGAGCTCTGGGGGAATATTAAGGGGCACTTGTGGTGCTGCTTTGTTGTGGGGAAGACAGTTCAGTATACAATTAATTTGAGACTGGACTTTTTCCAAGATTATTTTACTGGAGAAGCATATTAGCATTCTAAAGGCAATAATTAGCGACCAGGAAGGGGCATTGGCTGTTGGAGCTTTTCTTGCTCTTTCTGAGCAAAGAGGGGAGAAATGCAGAGCAGAAATACTGAAGGACACATGGAGCTGAGGAATCCACCTGAGTGGGTTTTGTGATAATGGGACATGGGTGGTACCTAGGAACCAGGAGGCCCAAGGTGGCATCCAGGAAATTTGGGGTTTGTTAACACACCAAGCTAGGGAAGGAGAAATGTGGATGATCCGGAACCTTACAGAAGTCTTAGGGTTAGTAAGTGCCCAATCTTGTTCTCATTCCAGGTTACATGGGTCAAGTGTCATCTATCTTGAACAACTCTTTCCTGGGACAGCTGTTCATGAAATGGAAGAAACTTGATCTTGACAGCCTAAAAAGTGAGGAAACATATGTATTTTTGTAATACCATCTGATCCCAGTATACTTTGGGGACCAGAACAAATGGCCTGTAAATGGATGTCTAAATTATAATATCCTTCTCCAAATAGACTTGCTTTGCAAAACTCAGGAGAATGGGACAGAGGCCCTGTACTCAGGCAACAAAAAGATAAACTAACAGAGGCTTTAACAGCACAAAGTAAAGTAACCTCCCTTCCACCAGGGCAGAAAGGCAACTGTTTCAAGTGTGAAAAACCTGGACTTCTTGGCTGGAAATGTAGGTCTCTGACCCTGAGGGCACTCTGACCCCAAATACAACAAGGTAGGTCATTGGACACATAGCTGCCCAGCATTCCCCAGAGAATGCCAAGGAAATTACAAGCCCCCTTTGGCCACTGGTAAGAGTGAGGAGTGATGAGGTCAGGAGACACAAATGACTCCTACCCACACTACCGAGATATCATCAGAGGAGCTCCAGGTCCTATAGATGTAGCTGGTAAGTTTATTCCATTTTTAATTGATAAGGGAGCCACTTATTTGGTCCTAAAATCTTTTACTAAATTCAATCTTTTTTCTATCTATAAAGATGTTGTTTATTAGTCTAGTTGTGAGGTTTTTGTTTTCTTTACACTGAGTTGGAATCCATACTTAAGACTGTAGTTGTTGATCTTCATCAGCATGTACTTCAAGTAGTCTTTGCTTTCAGTGAGCAAGGCTGTAACCTGCATATTGCTGGTTGTTAACGATCCTTCCTTCAAACATGATGCTACTTTCTTCATATAGTCCAGTTTTTCAGATTATTTGTTCAGCATACAAATTAAAAATAAATATGGTGAAAGTATACAACCCTAGTACATACTTTTCCTGATTTTAAACCATTCAGTTTCCCCTTGTTCTGTTTGAATAACTGCTTCTTGGTCTATGTACAGGTTCTTCATGAGCACAAGTAAGTGTTCTGGAATATTTTCTTGCCAATGTTATCCATCGTTTGCTCTAGTCCACATAGTCAAATGCCTTTGCTTAGTCAATAAAACACAAATAAACATCTTTCTGATATTCTCTGCTTTCAGCCAGGATCCATCTGATGTCAGCAGTGATATCCCTCCTCCCACAGCCTCTTCTGAATCCAGCTTGAATTTCTGTCAGCTCCCTATTTATGCATTGCTGAAACCAGTTTTGAATCATCTTCAGCAGGGTTTTACTTGGTTTATGTGATTGTTTGATAATTTCTGCATTCTATTGGCTCACCTTTCTATGGAATGTGCACAAATATGGATCTCTTCCAGTTATCCAGGTAGCTGACTTCCAAATATCTCAGTATAAACTAGTTAGTGCTTCCAGTGCTGTATCATTTTGTTGAAAGATTTCAGTTGATATTCATCCCATTTATTATTGGACCCTTGTTTTTCACAATGTCTTCAGTGCAGCTGGAACTTTTCCCTTTAATACCATCATTTTTTGATAATATCGTACCTCCTGAAATGACTGAACATTGTTATAGGGGACAAAAGAGACTCCATCTAAATATATAAATATAAATGTTATAGAGACTCTTTATTAAGTCTTAAACAGGAATCAATATAAGACAAAGACAGAGTATCTTGATAAGTCATTGAGGATGCCATGATGAGTTTCCAGTTACCCCTCCATGTGGTGACTTTTTATAGGACACAGGGAACAAAGGAATCTCTTCCAACATCCACATCTGATGGCAGCAATGCTATCTATCATATGCATGCCAAGGCTACAGAAAGGAAGGAGGAAAGTATTGCAGAGGAGAATGCCTATATTTTTGGAGGCTCCTTAGGTATGAGATCACAACCAGGCAACCATTAAAGGATGAGTCTAGGAATGTTCTTTTTTAGGCTGGTTGGGGTAAGTGGCTCCAAACCTACTTTTAAATATACTCTACTTCTAACTCTAGCAGGTCAGCTGTCAGAGGTGCATGAGAAACCCAAGAAAAATTGATATCTAAACACTTAAATCTAGGCACAAGATGGAATTAAGCTCTGCATAGCTGGAGTTGTTCAAAGGTAAAAATGCCTTCAGATTTCATGCTCTACAACAAGATCCAATTCTTTTTGGTACAGTGACTCTGTGTATTCCTTCCATCTTCTTTTGACACTTCTGCAACATTTAATATTTTGCTCATAAAATCCTTCAATATTCAAATTGAGGCTTTATTTGCTTCTTTAGTTTGATAAATGTTTAACATATTCTTCCCTCTTGGTTTTCTAACTCCAGGTCTTTGCACATTTCATTGCAATACTTTATTTTGTTTTCTGAAGCTATCCTTGGAAATTTTCTGTTCAGCTCTTTTCCTTTAGTATTTCTTTCATTTGCTTTAGCTACTTTATGTCGCTAAACTCTCAGAGCAAGTTTCAGAGTCTTTTCTGATGTACACTTTGATCTTTTTTCTCTCTCCTGTCTTTGTAATATACTTTTGCTTTCTCCATGTATGATGTTCTTGATATCATCCCATAAATTGCTGGTGCTTTTGAGATGGTCTCTAAATTCAGGTAGGATATACTCAAGTCTGATGGACTTGCTTAAATTTTCTTCAATTTTAGCCTGAACTTGCATATGAGAGATTGATGTGTTCTAGAGTCAGCTTCTGGCTTTGTTTTGACTGATGATGCTGAGAGTCTCCATTGTCTCTTCCAGAAGATATAGTCAGTTTGATTTCTGTGTATTCAATCTCGCAAGGTCCACATCTATAGCTGCTTTTTATGTTGTTGAAAAAGGCATTTGCAACGAATAAGTTATTGGTCTTGCAAAATTCTATCATGTGATCTCCAGCAAGGCTGTATTATCCAACTACTCATCCTTTTTGTTTCCAACCTTTGCATTCTAATCACCAGTAATGATCAGTACATCTTGATTGCATGTTTGATCAATTTCAGACTGAAGAAGATGGTAGAATTCTTCAGTTTCATCATCATTGGCTTTAGTGGTTGGTGCATAAACTTGAATAATGTTGGTATTAACTGGTCTTCCTTGTAGGTATATGAATATTATTCGATCCCAGACAGCATTGTACTTCAAGACAGATCTTAAAATGTTCTTTGTGATGAGTACTACATCATTCCTCTTGAATTTCTTGTTCTGGGCATAGTAAACTATAAGACTGTGAGATTCAAAATGGCTAATACCAGTCTATTTCAGCTCAGTAATGCCTAGGCTATAAATCTTTATGTGTTCCTTTTCATTTTCGATAACTTCCAATTTCCCTAGATTCATACTTTGCACATTCCATATTCTGATTATGAATGGATGTTTGTCCCTGTTTTTTGAGTTGTGCTCATCAGCAAAAGCTTTACTCCATTGGTATCATCATGGTCAACTCTACTTTGAGGAGGCAGTTCTTTCCCAGTTGTATTTTGAGTACCTTCTAACCTGAGGGCCTCATGTTCTGGCACTTTATCTAGCAATATTCTGGTGTCTTTCATAATGTTTTCATCTTCCAATACTATATCTGACAATGTTCTGTTGCTAGTCATAAGGTTTTCAGTGGCTAAACATTCAAAATAGTCTACATTTCCTTCTTCCTATTCTGTCTTAGTCTGGAAGCTCTGCTGAAACCTGCCCACCATGCTGGTATTTAAAATACTGGTGACAAAGCTTCCAGCATGACATCCTGAGAGATAAATGGTGGTGTACTGAGATAGCTTGCATATTTTTATGATGGTGGGCACCATGATGCTAGTATTGTAAATATCGGCAAGGTCACCCATGGTGGACAGGTTTCAGTGGAGCTTCCACAGTAATATAGACTAGGAAGAAAGACATGGTGATAAACTTCCAAAAACAAGTCAATGAAAATCTTATGGATCCCCAAAGAAAAATTTCTGATGTAGTGGTGAAAGATGAGCTCCCTCAGTTGGAAGCACTACATACTTGCCCCCAAACACACAATCAATCATGAAGAAGGTATAGGACTAGGCAACATTTTATTCTGTTATGCATAAGGTTGCCATAAGTCATAGCCAACTTGATGACAACTAGCATCAGGAATATAAGAGCAGTGAACTAAGCATGGCATTAGATTTTATAAAGCTAAAAAAAGCTCATATCTAAGCAGACTCTCAAGCCCATGTGGTGTACAATACTGTAAGTATTACAGAGGAGAAATGCTGTGGGTGTTGACAGCATTGTTAGGTTGGAGATGAGAGATCACAGGCAGGTAATTCAGATATAAAGCTGTTTCTGGACACTCAACACAAAAGAATATCAGAACCTAGTGGTAGAGGGAGTGGAGAGATATGGGTGAATTTGAACAATACTAAAGATCACCAGCAAGACATGGTGAGCATTGGGAATTGGGAGTGAAAAAGAAGAAAGTGCATAAGGGGAATTGAGGATTGAAATTTAATAAGAATAGGTAAAATATTAATATGGATAGCAATAGGAGAGTTTGGCAAGCTATATGAGATTTTTGGGGTGGGATAAAGAGGAAAATGGTTAAAGAACAAATTGAGCACTTATCATGGGCTTAACACTACTCCTTATGTCAAATTCCTTATGTCAAATGAATGCTAAAAGACTTTGTCTACTTTAAAGAAGTTGTGGGAGGCTCCAGTTCTATTTAAATGTCTCCTTGAATCTGTGACTTCTTGGGGACTTATAAGAGCACATTGAAAAACTTACTAATTTATTTCAATCTAACATGGTGAGTTTGAAGTTATGGCAGAACATTCACATGTGAGATGTTTTGTTGTGTGCTGTAAATTTCAGAATTGGTTGCCTAAAACAGTGAATGTTATTCCACATGTGAAGTCACTTTCTGCCTCTTTATTTATTGAGTATAACATTCAATAAATGCTCGAATAAGTTCATTCATAGAGAAAGCCTTTTACAACAATGTTGTAGAGAATTGAGGTATTTAATATTTAAAGGGAAAATGCACCTTTAAATATGATAAATGATTCCTTGTAATTATGGTCAGTTGATTCACTATTTCTCCATTCTCATTTAATGAATCACTTAATTTTAGGCTGAAATACTGTGATGTGTTACCACTGGAGGAAGATAAGTCATCTCAGAAAAACCATATTCTTATCATACAAACTGAATTTTGAGATTTTGGGTTACAAGATTCTTATACATGCTGTCTATATTATTCACATATGTTGTTTTTATGTATCTGTTATTTTAATACCCAATCATAAATACAAACTCTTATTGACTAGTTTCAATGAATAACCTATCTTCCCATTTTGTTTCTAATGCATTGAAAGGGTCAGAAATAATGGCAGCACATATTAGTTTTAAATTTTCCAAGTGTGTGTATATGTATATATACATATATATGTATATGTATATACATATATATATATATATATATATGTGTGTGTGTGTGTGTGTGTATTATGTATTAATGAATTTAAACTGGCTTAACAAATTCAAGCTTGATACTAGAAAGTAAATTTGGAATTGCTATTGGATACTGATCTGAGGTTCAATCAATTGCAGATGTTGACCAAACTACAAAGGTATCATTTGACTCTGGCAACCTTTTTGCTGTGGAGACTGTCAGATTAAAAATGGAAGGGTACTCATGATACCAAGTCAACAGTGATTGTTATACTGGTTAAAAAAAACTAGTTGTACACACTTTGTTGTTGAGGAACACTTTGGATTTTCATTTTTAATACTTATTATAAACTTTGCTAGTGAAAATAATGGTATGTCAATGCTTTTCCAATTTTAAAAGTCAGTGTTATAATTCAATAGAATTACATCACATTGCAAAATAAAGATGTTTGTAGAAGAGAGAAGGACAATTCATTAGCCTTAATGGAATTTTCCTTTGAGAATATTGTTTCCCTTTTTCCAAATTTGTATGCATAAACCAACTTTTGCTTTTATGATTTGTTCTCTTGTAGTAGTTGTTGTTGTTAGGTGCCATCATGTTGGTTCTGACTCATAGTGACACTATTCACAACAGAATGAAACATTGCCTGATTCTGTGCCATCCTCACAATTGTACTTATGTTTGAGGCCATTGCTGTTGCCACTATGTCAATCCATCTTGTTGGCGGTCTTATTCTTTTTCATTGACCCTCCATTTTACCAAGCATAATGTCCTTCTCCAGGGACTGGTCCTTCCTGAAATATGTCTGAAGTATGAGAGATGAAGTCTCACCATCTTTGTTTTTAGGAGCATTAAGTTATACTTCTTACAACTCAGATTTGTTTGTTTTTCTGGTAGTCCATGCTGCTTTCAATATTCTTTTTTAGCACCATAACTCAAAAGTATCAATTCTTCTACCTTGTTCATTGTCTAACTTTCACATGCATACCAGACTAATGAAAACACCACTGGTTAGGTCAGGTCTTAGTTCTCAAACTGGTATCTTTGCTCTTAAACATAGTCTTGAGCAGCAGATTTTCATACTGTAATACATCCATAAGTGTTGATTGTGGATCCAAGCAAACTATAATTTTCAGCAAGCAAGGTTGTACCATCTGCTTATCACAGGTTGTTAATGAGTCTTTTTCCAATTCTGATGTCATGCTCTTCTTCATACAATCCAAATTCTCATATTATTCACTTAGTATACAGTCCTGGTGTGGTACTGTGAGTTAATGAGCTGGACTGCAAAGTTGGTTTGAACTGCAAGGTTGGTGGTTCAAACTCACCAGTCACTTCTCAGAAATTCTACACAGGATCGTTATGTGTTGGAACCAATTGATGGCACTTAACAACAGCAGTAATACAGTTTGAATAAGTAGGGTTAAAGAATACAACCCTCGTGCGTACCTTTCCTGATTTAAAACTATTTAGTATATCCTTGCTTTGTTTGAACGACTGCCTCTTGGTCTATATACAGTTCCTTATAAACCAAATTAAATGTTGTGTGATACCCACTCTTCACTATGTTATCCATAGCTTTGTCATGACCCACACAGTCAAAAGCCTTTGTAGAGTCCACAAAAAAACAAGTAAAAATCTTTCTAGTATTCTCTGCTTTCAGCAAAGATCCATCTGACATCAGCAATGATATTCCTAGCTATCTATACATCCTCTTTTGAATCTGGCTTAGGCTTTTGACAGTTCCCTGTGGGTGTTTTGTTGTAACCATTTTAAAATTACCTTCAGTAAAATTTTACTTGAATGTGATATTAGTGATATTGTCCAATGGTTTCCACATTCTGCTGTGTCTCCTGTCTTCTGGAATGCACACAAATATATATCTCTTCCAGTTAGTTTGTCAAGTAACTTTCTTCCAATTTCTTAGCATAGATGAATGAACACCTCCTGTGCTACATCAGTTTGTTGAAAGATTTCAATTGATATTACATCAATTTCTGGAGCCCTTTTTCACACCAAAGTGCCACTTGGACTTCTTCCTCAGTACCATCAGTTCTTGATCACATGCTATGTCTTGAAATGGTTAAACATCAACCATTTCTTTTTGATACAGTGGCTCTCTATACACCTTCCATCTTATTTAGATAATACTTTTTGCATTATTCAGTATTTTGCCTATGGAATATTTCAACATTTCAAGTCAAGTCTTGAATTTTTTCTTCAGTTTTTTTAGCTTGAGAAATGTTAAGCATGTTCTTTCCTTTTGGTTTTCTAACTACAGGCTGTTGTACATTACAGTATAATACTTGATTTCTTCTACTAGAGCTTCCCTTTGAAATTTTCTCTTCAGCTCTTTGACTTCCTCCTTTCTTCCATTTACTTTAGCATCTCTATGCTGGAGAAGAAGTTTCAGGGTCTCTTCTGACATCCATTTTTGTCTTTTCTTTCTTCCCTGTCTTTTAAATGACCTTTTGCTTTCTTCCTGGATGATGTTCTTGATGTCATCCCAAAGCTCTCTGGTCTTCAGTCATTAATGTCCTCTTCTTCTTCCTAGTCTAGCTTAGTCTGGAAGCTCCACTGAAACCCATCCATCCTGTGTGACCCTGCAGATACTTAAAATACTCATGCGATAGCTTCCAGCATCACAGTAACATGCAAGCCACCACTGTACAACAAACAGATAAGTGGTGACATTTATCTTGCCCAACTGAGTTTGTAAACAGACCACAATCATAAGTCACGTAGGTTTGTCTTTGTGTTTATATTTTAATGATGAAGTTATTTATTTGTCGTAAGCTTAGTTAAGCTAGTTTTCCCATGAGGTGCTAATTCATCTATGCTAAGAAATGTGGAAGACCTGGCCAACCAACTGGAAAAAGTCCATATTTGTGCCCATTTTAAAGAAAGGTGGTCCAAAAGAACGTGGAAAAACTTGACCAGTATCATTAATATCACATTAAAGTAAAATTTTGCTGAGAGTAATTTAAAAAAACAGTATACAGCAGTACATAAATCAGAAATTCATCAGATTCAGAAGAGGACGTGGAACTAGGTATATCATTGCTTATGTCAGATGGATCTTGGCAGAAAGTAGAGCATACATAAAAAGTTGCTTACTTATGTTTTATTGATTTTGCAAAGGCTTTCAACTGTGTGGATCATGACAAGCTATGGGTAACAGTGAAGAATGGGTATACCAGAACACTTCATTGTGCTTATGATGAATCTGTACCTAGAACAAAAGGCAGTCATTAGAACAGAACAATGGTATACTGAATGGCTCAAAATCAGTAATGGTATGGGCAAGAGTTGTATATTTTCATCATACTTATTTAATCTGTATGCTGAACAAATAACCCCAGAAATTAGAAGATGAATGCAACTTCAGGATTGGAAGAAAACTCATCAACAACTTTCAATATATACATGCCACATCCTTGCTGCTGGAAGCGAAGAACTGACATATTTACTGATGAAGATCCAAGGCTAGAAACTTTAGTTATGAATTGCTTCTCAAAGTAAAGATGAATATCTTTACAGCTGGACCAGTAAAAATGTTCATGAAAAATGGAAAAGACTGAAGTTGTCAAGACTTTCATCCACAACCAGTGATCATGGAAGCAGTAGTCAAGACATCAAAAGACTCATTACTTTAGACAAATCTACAAAAGATCTCTTTAAAGTGATAAAGAGCAAAGATGCCACTTTGAGGTTAGATGTTCCTAGTCCAAGCCATATTTCTAATTGCCTCATACACAAGTGAAAGGTGGACAATAAATAAAGAAGACCTGAGAAGAATCAATGCATTTGAATATGATATTGGCAAAGACTATTGAAGGAACAATGAACTGCCAAAAGAACAAACAAATCGGTCTTAGAAGGAGTACAGCCACAATGCTCAGTAAAGTTGAGGATCTGTTAAAAAAAAGGGAAGCCCCTCAATGAAGTATATCGATACAGTAGGAGCAAAAATGAGTGCAAAATAAAATAATTATATGGATGGTATAGCACCAGGCAGTGTTTTATTCTAGTGTGTATGAGGTTAGTATGAGTCAGAACTGACTCATTGGAAGCTAACAACAGTTTTCCCTTGGAACTTGATCAATAATGAGATTCTTAAAAAGTTTAATTTGGGGAGGCAGGCAGGGCTAGCTGGCGGATAGGGTAGAGGTGCAGTGAAGTTCACCATCAGCAATACCACAGAATACCAGATGAAGCGGGTTGAGGGAAGAGCTCCAAAACACTGAATCACATAGGTAGGAATACTTTAAAAGTTTGAAGGCTTATAGCTAGTGGCACTTGTAGTGGAAATAAGAAATCTCGTACTTTTAGAATCTGCAAGGCTCAGTGGCCTGGAGCCAACAACTTGGGCAAAACCAAATGGCAAGACCAAGTGGGGGAGAACAGATCCTCCAGGAATTAATAACTGCAGGAACCTCAGAGCAAAGTTGACAGTATTCTCCATTTAGTTTTGCTTTGTTCTGATTTTTTTGTTTTTTGTTTTTTTTTTTGTATCTGTTCACTGGTCTCCAGTGGTCTGTGTACCTCCATTCTGGTGAGTGAGGGGGTTCCAGAGCAAGTGGACATCCCTCCACCCCACCAGTGGAGTGGAGGATTCTTCCACCATGCATGAGCACAGATCCTCTCAGCATTTAGGGGGACTTGGCCTTCTCACTTGTTGAGTGATTTGGAGTTGGTTCCAGCTCATAGGGACCCTGCATAGGATTTCAGAGACTGTGAATCTCTGCAAGAGTGGAAGGCCTAGTCTTTTTCCCATGGAACAGCTGGTGGTTTGGAGCTGCTGGCCTTGGGCTTGGCTGCCCAACTCATAACCACTACACTACCAACAGGCAGCTCAAAATGACCAAAGCCATCCCTGAATTGTTTAATAATAGGGAAAAGGCCAGAACAAGGGGTGTGGAGAGGGAGAGAGTTTAAAAACAAAACAGGCCAAAAACTAAATCCTGAGGTACATCATAACAACAAACAGTGGCATTCTGAAACTCATCAGAAGGCCTTGAAGGCAAGAAGCTGAAAAAGGAACTTAAAGTCATACTCATATTAGGCTTTACAGAAGCATTTAAGAAGGTCAACGAACCCCAGGAAGGATAGACTCTCAAAAGAAAATTACTGAGACATATCATAATCAAGCTCTCTAAAATCAAAGACAAGCAGACACTCCTGAAAGCAGCTAGGGAAAAAAGAAGCGTTACATACAAAGGCAAGCAAGTCAGATTAAGCTTGGACCTTTCAGTAGAACCATGTAGGGAAGATGGAAATTGGAAGACATATATAAAATCCTGAAAGAGAAAACCAGCCAACCAAGAATCCGTTATCCAGCAAAGCTATCAATCAAATACAATGGTGTAATCAAAACATTCCAGGATAAACAAAAGCTAAGGGATTTTTCCAAAGCCAACTCTGTGCTACAAAACATCCTAAAGGGAGTTCTATGGACTAAGAACCAACAAGAACAGACAACAACTAGGGACTAGCATACATGGCAGCACCTCTGAGAACTAAACTGACAGAAGGAAGAGTAGAGAACAATACAAAACTATAAGAACAAACTCAGAGAATCTGGGAGGTCAGTCTATGATCAAAACAATTACAATGTGAAACAAGGTAAACACGTAGGAAAAGACATCCAGATTATGAGAAGGTCAGGTAGATTACAGGATAAAACAAACTGCACTAAATGGAGGGAAAAGTTAATGAAATATAAGATAAGTTCAAAGAAAATTAACAAGTGACAACATACCAAGAAAATGAAAATCCAAGAAGAACATAGAAACATTAAAACTATGAGGAAATTCACAAGAAAGAACACAAAAAACATCAACTCAGCACAGGAAGACATTCAGAACAAATAAAGCAGTAACACCACTAAAAAACAAACATAAAGGCAACAACTAATCCACACCTATCAATAATTACACTGAATGCAAATGGATTAAATGCACCATTTCAGAGATGAAGGGTGGCAGAATGGATAAGAAAACAATAT
>NW_006408777.1:255615-257433 GCF_000296735.1 Chrysochloris asiatica | reverse complement strand
AATGATGTTAAGATGCCTGGCTGTCTTCTGAATCTTGGTTTCTCTTGCATACCATTTTAAAATAGACACTTGAGCAGGAGAGAAAGGAATAGCCAGAAATACCACCATAAAAAAGGTTATTAAGTTTGTCTTCTGACTATAACTGATTGGAATACCTAAAATGGGGCTACAACACTCCCAGTGAAGGAGACTTCCTGTGTAACCTCTGCATTACATAAGACCATAGGTGGAATTCTGAACCCCATCCAGAATCTTCTGAGGTGGGAAATTTCCACTGGAAAGGACAAGTAGACCAGCCTGGAGTGGCTAGAAAAACAGAAGATACTTCTTGAAAGAAAGACCAACAGGAAAAATATAAAACAACAATGGCAGTCTGACTATTATAAGATCAAGCTAGTTGCTAGCCCAGCAGACATCAAGGCAAGTGGTTGGGTCCCCTTTCCAAGACTAAGACTCAATGGGAATATGTGATCAGATATGCACTCTGACTGGTGGTCACTTTGGTCACTGATAAGGGACAATGAGGGGAAAACATCAATGAAGCTATGTGTTAAGCCCTACCACATTCAATAGTCTCCTGTGAACCGGGGTGGAGACCTGGTTGGCCAGCAGTGTAGCAAGACCTGGGGATTCCAGGGCCCAGAGTCAATGACATAGCCACAGAGGACTAGAGTGGAGTGTAAAGCATCCAGCTGATAAGAAGTGAGGGAATATGCACTAGAACACCCATACTTGCAGATAGTACCCACTTGACCTGGCTTCAATGACTGGATGATCAGAGCTCAACTAGAAGAAGAAAGAAGAGGAAAAAGAAGAGTAATCTGATACAATTTGATGAACTTGACCTACACTTATGGATACAATAGCTCAAAAGAGTGAACAAATTTTTACAGCGAGGATCATTCTGACCCCCTCGATACACAGGGTAGACAGGGATGAGCAACTAGGACACTGGCTACCCAAAATGGGGTGCTACAAAGGCAAGAAGTGACTGGCTTACAAGCTTTCAAGAGGGAGCCTAGATCCAGAGGGTGAGGAGGAGGGTCGAATATTCACTGAGTAGTATCCAGTCTGTCTGAGTGGGGCTGATGAAAGGAGATGGGGATACCACTCATGTGGCACAATAGTGAATAATTGCTATCAGGACTGACTGTGAGGGTTCGAAATGTAAAGGTGGACACTTTGTAGCAAAAGGAAAGGAGTGATTGACTTTGCAGTCCAGGAGCAGAGGTCCCTGGGACTACTAAGGGAGAAGAGCGGACTGTGGGACTGTACCCAGAGAAACAGTAATGCCAGAGATGGAGGCAGAGTCGATCATAGTGATGGAGCAGC
The DNA here is from genome assembly GCF_000296735.1 of Chrysochloris asiatica. Taxonomy (NCBI): domain Eukaryota; kingdom Metazoa; phylum Chordata; class Mammalia; order Afrosoricida; family Chrysochloridae; genus Chrysochloris; species Chrysochloris asiatica. The sequence goes on along the minus strand of NW_006408777.1, from coordinate 256,101 downwards.
TGGGGACTCTAGACCCGGACATGGAGAGGGGTTGGGTGCTGACGACCAGGGGGCAGGCTTGCAAGATATACCCTTTGGTTGGTTGATAATGCATGAAGTGAATTGTAACCATGCCAATTAAACGATATAGGATAGGATGAAAGTAAAATTAATGTTCTCCCTTATAAACACTCATATAATTCACAAGATTAGAGTTAGAAAACCAAAAGGGAAGAACATGGTCAGTATTTCTCAAGCTGGGAGAACTGAAGAAAAAATTCAAGCCTCGACTTGCATTATTGAAAGATTCACTGGGCAAATTATTGAATGATGCAGAATGCACCAAAGTAGGATGTAGAACATTGCCTTTGAGGAATATGTAATGCCAGTTGTCCCATAGTGTCCCTACACTATGGTCCCTGAGACACTATGGTCCTGAGACCCCAGATCCAGCAAATTGTTACCTCAAGATGTTGGGTGATGTCCAAAAAGTTTTCATCATTTTTT
>NW_006408777.1:252087-254550 GCF_000296735.1 Chrysochloris asiatica | reverse complement strand
TAGGGTTTCTGAGGCTGTAAATCTTTACAGGAGCAGAAAGCCTCAACTTTCTCCCGTGGAACAGCTGGTAGTTTCGAACTGCTGACTCTGAGGTTAGCAGCCTGACTCATAACCTCTACACTACCAGAGCTCCTTATATATATCTATATTACAGTATAAATTACCCTTAGTTATTTCTACTTGGCTTTTAATACTTAGTCCAACTATTCTATTAAATAATTTATACTGTAAGATGTATTTTCCCATATTTTCATTCAATATAAGGAGAGTTTTTGTGAGCATGTTAATTATGATCAGTTGCCAACTTCATAAATTCAATATATGTCTGAGTGATGAATAAATTATTCTCTTTAGTTTCCTTTTTTTAAAAAAATTATTGTGCATTAAGTGAAGGTTTACAGACAAGCTCATCAGTATATATACATTCAACAAATCATACATTTTGTTTCATCTTAATGAGTACAATTCTCTCCATGCAATAACAGTTGTCCCGCTTCCTACCTGTGGTTACCCAGGTACAAATATCCTCTTTCAAGTGTTTATAACTTTGTTGGATTATGTAAATATATATCCCATTCTTCTTCCCATGCCCATTCAGCCTATGCCTCTGTCCCCTCATGTTTCCTAAAAAAGATAATATGTGGAAATTTAGAACTTCACTTCTTTGCTCAAACTCCTCCATAGACACCCCATCAGTACTTATGATGGTCTGTACATTAATAATATGAAATTAATTAATATGAATGTAAAACATGTATATTATTTAAAATAGTTCATTATCATTATTGTTTTATTTAAACAACAGTAAAAAATATTTATAGAACTGTTCATGAAACATGAAAAAAAAGAGTTGATGATATTGTATTTGTAAAATACTTATGATGATGGCTAGGATGTAGAATATACTGTAATCTTACGAATTTTTTTTTAAAGTTGAATTTGGGGCTCTACAGACCTCAGACTAGGGTCTTGAATTGTGTTCTTTAATCAAAGGGCACAGCTAGCTGATCTTTTTGACATTTTAAAAGCTGTTTCAGCACCGTGTGTCTTCTATACAATTTACTGAAGAAGAAAAACTATATAGCTATATGACATCTCTTGGAGTTCTGGTGTGACACTATAATATAAGCACTGGACTATTAAGCTTAAGGTCATTGATTAAAATCCACTAACCGCTCTTCAGAAACCCATACAGTGTTGCTATAAGTCAGATCTGACTCAAGGTCAATAAACAAAAGCAACAACTTATGACATTTCTAATGCAAATTGGAATTGGAGTTTTTTCTGATTCTTTGTGCTTTTAAAATTATACAGTCCCTGGATAATGCAACTAATTAACACACTCAGAGGTTCTTGGATGGAAAATATTGATGATCTACTTCTGAGAAATCAGCCACTGATAATCTTAACTGTGAATCCACAATGGTGGAATACACAGATATACTATCTAGATCCTTATACCAAAGGCCAAGTAAAATTATTGTTTGCCATTTAATTGGTTCCAATTCTTTGCCACCTTGTCTGGGGTTTCCAAGGCTTTGGGCACAGAAAGTCTCATCTATCTTCTGTGGAGTGACAAGCGGGTTTAAACCGCCATACCTGAGGTTAATAGTCCAATATGAAACACACTACACCACCAAGGATATTATATGGATGGAATTACATGGATGAAAATTCTGGAACCAGTTTCCAGATACAAAGGGAAATATAAAGAAGTTGATGAAATACCAATTAGAGGAAGATACAATGAAAACCATAAACAAGAAGCTTTATGGATAGGTGAAGTGCTAATTGGCCTGGTACACTGTGGCCATTTTGAATTACTGTAAGCAGTGTTTCAAATGAGACAAGACCTAGATAATTGGATAGGTCTGTCCAGAACTACACTGGTACTGACATTGATGAGGCAACCAGAAAGGTGTGATCTCCTTCCTTACCCTGCACAGTCACTCAAGAACCAGAAATATAGTACCTTCCAACCCCACCCACCCACCTGCCTCCTGCTGTCAGTATTGTGCTACTGTTTTTCCTTTTAGTTTTCCTTTTCCTTTCTTCCTCTTGCTTGCTGTCGGAAGCCTGCTCCGACAATCTTATTTGGGGTTCCTAGAAGGAGGTATGACGTCGGCGAAGAATGAAGCTCACAGAATCGATGGGTCTTGTTAGATGGTGAATCTTCTCCGTTTATTTCAAATTCGCAAACAGCTTTTATACTACTCTATACCATCAATGTATTAATCATTCTTCTCAAAGTAGTGGTTTAAATCATACATATTAATCATTTTAATATAGAGCATCAAGAATATAAAAATTTTCCTTGTTCTCCTTTACATAGTTAGACAATATATGATTTCTGTAAGCAAACCTCATTGCTCTAAAAATGTCACCTTAACCTTAAAACATAATTCTAAATCTTAACTCCTATTTCTGTCTTCACCTATTATTTTCTATAGATTCATTAATCAC
>NW_006408777.1:249643-251894 GCF_000296735.1 Chrysochloris asiatica | reverse complement strand
TATACAAAACATCTAGTTAAATTTCTGCTTATGATCTAATACTATTCCTTTAGCCTCAATTGCATTTTTGCTAATTTTCTAAAGATATTAATGCCCCTGACTGAAACTACACAGAATGTTGAATGTAATCTTAAACTTGAACAGGCAAAAACTTTAGCTGGTTTTCCTAGTGGTGAAACTTACTGTTAGTGTGAGAAGCATTCTTTAGGACTACACATGATCGAATATGGTGTGAATGTGCAAGTTTCAAATCTCTAATATAGTTCTTACTAAGATTCTACTGAAAACTTTTATTATAAAATCAAGAAAATTAAAAATAAGCTGATTAAAACAAAGACACAGAGACAGCAGAGTCCCCACATGAGATCCCTCCTTGGGCCTTGTGTTACAAAGGGGGGACCCATTGTGGCTCTGCTTGTTTAGAGTCCTCCACTGCTCTGCCCTTTGGTGTCATGGCCTCTGCCAGCTTGCCCTCCTTCCTAGCCCTTTTTTTCTTCTTACAAACCCCTTCCCCCCGACACACTTATTTTTCTCCTTTCTATTCCCCAGAGTAAGTATCCTGTTCCAGGCTACTTCTATAGTCACTAGTGCCTGCCATGCTACTAAATGGTCAACAATGTGTGCTTCTATGGAGCAAACACCATGTTCTCACCATAGTCATGTTTTGTGACTAGCACTTGTGCCAGTTCTGTTCTGCTTTTTTCTTTCTTTTAAATTCTACTCTATCTTCTTGTTTTTTCTTCTTTTCTCCAACCATTTGTTTAATCCCATGGAGTGGTTACTCCACTATCTCTAAAATCAACAGGGCCCACCTGGACTCTGCATGATAAGGGCATTGTGTGCTCCTGTAGAGTGAGTACCATGTTCCCACCACAGCTGTGTTTGGTGAATAACACTTGTGTCAGTACTGTGCCATCATCTTTTTTTCTTCTTCTTCCTTTTTCTTTTCATTTTTCTTAGGTCTTCCTTGTTCCCTCCTTGCTTTTTGCCTCTCCACCTACCTTTCCTCCCTGCCCCAGGAAATACGCCCAGCCATATCCTGGTGTGTGCAAAGTTGGTATGAACCACAAGGTCAGCAATTCAAGCTCACCCGCTGCTCATCAGAAATTCTATGGGTCACTATGGGTTGGAACCACATTGATGGCAGTTAATAAAACCACAACATACCTGCCACACCAGCAGCTCCACCAATTCAGTAGCACCAACACTCTCCCACACACTACTATAGCCACCCATAAACTGGTGCCAGAGTACCAGATACCCCCCAATGCCTGAATAGATTAAACCAAGCCAAAATAAAAAGCCACGGTGAAGCAAACCAACATACAATCAATAAATTAATACAAAAACAACAAAATGTCAGAGCTGAGACAACTTTAAATCATTCTTATGCAAACTCTCACACTCAAAGAAAAACAAGACATGATGGCTCAAGCAGACCAAAATATAGGATCTGAAAATATTCTCAAGGAATAAATGGTATTGGAGCTATTTGAAAGAATTTTACTAAGTTCCTTATAGCAGATTGAGAAAGAGAACAAGGAAACCACAGAAAGAAATAAAAGAAAATACAGACACAATTCTTGAATTTTTCAGGAAAATAATATAAGCAAATTGACAAAATAAATGGAAACCATATGAAAGCAGCAATTAGAAATTCAGAATATTAATACTAAAATTTCAGAATATATAGTGTTTTAGAAAGGAATATAACTGAATCAGTGGAAAATAGAATTGACAAAGTTGAAGACAAGGAGAAACAAACAAGATGGCAGATTGGGTGGACTTGTAGTAAAGAGCTCCGCCAACAAAAACAAAGAATACCCAACCAAGCAGGCTCAGGAGATGGTCCCAGAACTCTGAACCACATAAAGGAATACTTAGAAGGTTGGAAGGCTCACAGCTGGGGGAATTTGTGGGAGAAGCAAGAAATCTATTGCTTTCTAGTCCGGGATGCTAGCCTGCTCCATTGCTCCAGGAGCCACCATCTTGGGTGAGACCACATGGGGGAAGGATCAGAGCAGCCACAGATGCCTGTCAGAACTGCTGAGATAAAGGCGTGGATATTCTTTTCTTTTGGTATCCGTTCATTGGTTCCTTGCTGTCTGCGCACCTCCATTCAGGTGACTACAGGAGTGCCTGAGCTAGTGGGCAGCCCAGCCACACCCTCGGAGGGTTCTTCCATGCGTGTGCACAGATATCTTCAAAATTTAAAGAGACAGTTTCCAATTAAAACCAAAGGGCCACAGCC
>NW_006408777.1:246008-247081 GCF_000296735.1 Chrysochloris asiatica | reverse complement strand
ATTGGTTTCCTTTGCCTACTATTGTAAAATAGACACTTGAGTGGGATAGAAAGGAATGTTGGGAAACATGATTAGAGAAAACTTGTAAGCCTGCCTTCAGCCTATAACTGATTGGAATACCTAAATGGGGTTCCACAACTTGCCCAGTGAAGTAGGCCTCATGAAAAGCTTTTACAGAGTATAGGACCTTATGTGGAATCCTGAGTCCCATCCACAACCTTGTGAGGTGAGACATTCCCACTAGAAAGGACAAATAGACTGAAAGGGCTACAGTGACAGAAGATACATCTTCATGATGAACCTGATCTATATTCAGAGCGGTAGTTACTCTAAATATCAAAAGAGAGGGAAAGAGTCCTCAAATCAAGTATCGATGCTATCTGCTCTGTGCACAGGGTAGATAGGGACGGGTAATTTAGACATTGGCTATCTATAATGAGGGGGCAATAAAGGCATGAAGTGTCTATCGTACAAGGTTTCAAGAGGGAGCTTAGTTTAAGAGTGCTGGGGCAAAGAAAGAGTCCCCACTGAATAGCTGTCATCTTGTCTAGATGGGTCTGGTGAAAGGAGATGGGGATAAGATTCATAAGATTCAATAGTGAATAACTGTTATCATGACTAATTGCAACTGTCACACTTATAAAGGTAGTAATTTTGTAACAAAAAATAGGGAGTGGTTGATCCAGAAATGGAGGACCCTAAGACCATCAAGAGAGGAACGCACAAATAGAATGCGGGACCTTATCTAGAGAAGCAGCGCCAGAGATGGGGGCATGGAGAGGAGGAACAGCTGAGGACTATAGATTCATCAACTAAGAAGAGAAGGACTAAGAACTGGTGGCCAGGAGCAAACTTGCAAAATGTGCTCTTTGGAGATGTAAATTTATTATATATGCCTGAGTTTTTTTCTTTTTTTTCTTTTTTTCTTTTTAAAGCTAAAGTGGATAGAGAGAAATACTTTTAAGTGATGGGATATGGAGGGGATTATAATCAATGTAATGAAACAAGTTATATGAATTGTTGAATGTGAAACTGATGATGTGCCTTGTAAACTTTCACTCAATTCACAATAA
>NW_006408777.1:244441-245582 GCF_000296735.1 Chrysochloris asiatica | reverse complement strand
AACAAGTTATATGAATTGTTGAATGTGAAACTGATGATGTGCCTTGTAAACTTTCACTCAATCCACAATAAAAACCTTAAATTAAAAAAAAAAGACAATATAAGGAATACACAGACACTGTACCCCCCCAAAAAAGATAAGCTTCTTAATATTAGCTGCTAAAGAAACAATAAGAAAAAACAAAACACTAACAAACAAAAAATGAAGATACCTAAGAGTTATGTGGAAGGACAATCAAGAGGAGTAACTAATATGTGATTATAAATAATCCAGGACAGGAGGAGACCAAAACAAAACAAAAGTACTGAGAAAATTGTCAAAGATTTGTCTGACATTTTACAAACAATGAGACACCAAATGATCCCTCCCACAGCACTGTCTACTTCTCTGTGGGGTTCAATAATCCATTGCAGTGGCCACACAGAATTCAAATGCTATTCTCACAGCTATGGGGTTTATTAGAGAAGCTAACAGGCTACAATACAGTATCAAAAATTGCTCAGCTTGTGGTTATTCCAGTCAGCTGCTAATAAAAGACTCCACCATAAGCCTCAGCCTAAAGGCACTTGGCTCTAGCTCCATGCATCACCAAACCTAGCTCCCTGACTGGAGTGCATTGAAGCACCCCAGTCTATAAGCAAGCCTCCTGCACAACATCATTCAGCTTTACTTGCTCTGTAGGCTGGGAAGCCCACTGCTCTTGCTTATGCTCTGCCTCTTAGCTCTACTATGTCTCTGTCACTCTTCCCATGTCAGAGCTTTCTGTCCCTTGGTTAAGGAGGTTTAATGCGTGGGGAAAATACCATCTTGCATTTTTTGGAAAGTGTCCATTTTTAGACACTACACTTGACTCTTATTTTTTATTGTAGTGAGATCTCCCTCCTGTTTCTGAGGTGCTTCATTTTATACCCATGCTAAAGTTTTAAGTTTCTACAATTACAATGAATGCTGCTAACATCCATAGCTGAATCATGCCATCCTGTCAATATCTTCTTCCACTTTCTCTTACACAGACCTGTTGTTGTTGTTGTCAGGTGCCATCGAGTTGGAACTGACTCATAGCGACCCCATGAACAGCAGAACAAAACAATGTCCGATCCTGGGCCAACCTCACTACTGCTGACACACTTGAGTCCATCAA
>NW_006408777.1:230042-233079 GCF_000296735.1 Chrysochloris asiatica | reverse complement strand
AATAGTGAATAATTGTTATCAGGACTGTTTGTGAGGGTCGGAAATGTAAAGGTAGACGTTTTATAGCAAGGAGGGTAGTGATTAACTCTTCAGTCTAGGAGCGGAGGTCCCTAGGTCCATCAACAGAGAAGAGCAGAGAACGGGACCCTACCCAGAGAAGATGCCTGAAATGGAGACAGAGATGATGACGTGGAGTGGTGGAGCAGCTGGAGACTTTAGATACAACTGTGTGTTGAAGACCTGGGGGGTATGGGGGAAGGATTGCATGGAGGGGATTGTAACCATGGCAATGAGATGATGTACAAAAGAATGCATGTAAAACTAATGTTCTTCCATGTAAACTATCACATAATTCACAATAAAACATTTAAGAAAAAAAAATATATAGTGATTGGACCTAGTTAAAAAAACAAAACAAAAGAAAAAACCCACTATGAAAAGGCTTTTGTTTGCAGTAGTCTTCATAGTATAAATGAACCAGAAAACTATGTTAAAATCTGTCATCCACTCTCCCTGACACCTGCTCTGTAGCTAATGACAGTGATGTGGTGACACTGCCTACCTGTTGGCAGAAGTCCGTATTGACCTCAGGAATCTCTGCCCAGACTTGTAGGTGATTTGAAAGAAGAAGTCCATGCTACATTGAAGGCTCTGACAAAAAACAAGACTCTAGTAATTGACAGAATACAAATTGAAATATTTCAACAAATTAATGAAGCATTAAAGATGCTCACTTATCTATGCCAAGAAATTTGCAAGACAGTTAGCTGGCTAAGTGATTGGAAGAGATCCATATTTGTGCCCATTCTAAAAAGAGGTGACCCAATAGAATGTAAAATCATCAAACAATATCATTAATATCACATACAAGTAAAAGTTTGCTGAAGATAATTTAAAAATCGTGGCAAGAGTACCTTAATAGGGAATTAGACATGAATTCAGAAGAGGACATGGAACTAGGGATATCATTGCTGACATTAGATAGATCTTGGGTGAAAGCACATAATACCAGAAAGATGTTTACTTCTGCTTTGTTGACTATGCAAAGGCTTTTGATTGTGTGAATCATGTTAAGCTATGGATAACATAATAAAAGATGAGTATTCCAGAACACTTCATTGTGCTCATGAGGAACCTGTACACAGACCAAGACACAGTCATTTGACCAGAATGAGGGAATAACAAATGGTTGAAAGTCAGGAAAAGTGTGCACCAGGGTTTTATTCTTTCACCATTATTATTTAATCTGTATTCTGAGCAAGTAATTAAAAAAGATGGATTATATGAAGAAGAATGTGGCATCAAGAGTTGATTTACTAATGACCTGTGATATGTAGATGATAACTACCTTGCACACTGAAAGTTAAAAGGAGTTAAAATACTTGCTAATGAAGAACAAAGATCACAACCTTCATTATGGATTGCACCTTAATGTAAAGAAAACAAAAGTCCTCACAAGTGGACGAGTAAATGATATCATGATAAATGGAGAAAAGATTGAAGTTGTCTACAACTGCATTTTGCTTGGATTCACAAACAACACTCTTGGAAACAACAGTCAAGAAACCAAATGAAATATTAGGCAAATCTGCACAAGACCTCTTTAAAGTGTTCAAGAGCAAAGATATCAGAGCCTGAGGACCAAGGTGCACCTATCCTAAGCCATGGTATTTTCAATAGCTTCATATACATGGGAAAGTTGGACAATAAATAAAGACGACTATAGAACTGATGCATTTGAATTATGGTGTTGGAGAAGAATATTAAAAGTACCATGGACTGCCAGAAGAACAAACAAATCTATGTTGGAAGAAGTACAACCAGAATGCTACTTAGACGCCATGATGATGAGACTTCATTTATTATTCTTTAGATGGGTTATTAGGAGGGACTAGTCCTTGAAGAAGGATATAATTCTTGATAAAGTGGAGGGTTAGTGAAAAAGAGGAAGAGCCCCAACAAGATGGATTGGCACAATTGCAGCAGAAATGAGCTCAAGTGTAAAAATTATGAGGATGGTGCAGGACCGGGCAGTGTTTTGTTCTGTTGTGGATAGAGTTGCTATGACTTGAATTTGACTCAACAATACCAAACAATAGCAACAAAATGCAAAACTTATGATCAACATAATATTCGACATTCCTTTCATGGATGGTAATCAGACATAGTATCTTTTATCCCTATTCCTAGTTAGAGCAATGGGGTCCCAGTGTGGTGTTGTGGGTTAATGTGTTGGACTGCAAAATCTGTTTGAATCACAAAATTGGTAGTTCAAGCTCACCACCTGCTCATTGGAAACCCTATACAGGGTCAGGGTCACTATGGGTGAGAACCAATTCACTGGCACTTAACAACAACAATTTAATGCAATAAGGCTAGAAAGAGACACAAAAGTCATCCAGATTGACAAAAGAAGTTGTAAAACTTTCTCTGTTTACACATGGTATTATCCTATACAAAGAAAATCCCAGAGACTCAAACAAAACTACTGAAACTAATAGAACTCTTTAGTAAAGTCATAGCATATAAGATCAACATAAAAAAATCAGGGAGATTCTTCTACACTAGCAAAGAGAATGCTGAAAATGAGATCAGGAAAACAATACCAATGTACATTAGCCACCTAAAAGATGATATACTTATGAATAAAACTAGCCAGAGATACAAAAGATCTATACCAAGAAAACTACAAACACTAAAACAACAAAAAAACAAAGTATCTTTTGACTTACATAAATTGAAGAATATATCATTCTCATGGATAGGAAAACTTAACATTGTGAAAATGTCAATGTCAATACTGGCAACCTTGCAATTCAAATGGCTTTGCAGTCTGGCGCATTAACCCATAGCACCACACACCAAGACTCCTTGGTGGTGGAGTGGTTATGTGCCATGGAATTTGAACTGACTCATAGTGACCCTGTACAGCGTTTCCGAGGCTGTAAATCTTTACTGGAGCAGAAAGCCTCATCTTTCTCCCACGGAACAGCTGGTAGTTTCGAACTGCTGACCTTAAGATTTGCAGCCCAATTCA
>NW_006408777.1:226908-229942 GCF_000296735.1 Chrysochloris asiatica | reverse complement strand
ATCTGCATATTGCAGGTTGTTAATGAGTCTTCCTCCAATCCTGATGCCACGTTTTTCTTCATAGAACCCAGCTTCTCATATTATTTGCTATATGCACATAGACCTAGCAGTACAGAAATGTTGTTTGGTGGGAGTTATAGACTATAGTTTGAGAAAACATTAGATAATTCTCTACATCACACTTATCATAATTAAACTTTTTGAAAATGAAGACAAAAAATCCTGAAAGCAGCTACAAAGGAAAACCAATAAGTCTAAGCTCTGATATCTTGATAGAAATCATGCATGCAAGATGGCAATGAGATATAAAATATGAATGAAAAGAAAATATTGCCTAGTAAGAATGATATATTCAATAAAATTGTCCTTCAAATAGAATAGTGAAATTAGGACATTCCCTTAAAAAAAAAAGGGGGCTAAAGGGAGCCTTTGTTGGTATGGAGAACCAAGAAAAGCAAACAACCACCTGAGATTAAGATACTCAGTAACATTACCTAGAAATTAATCCAGATATAGAAACATCAAAAATAAAATAAACCTTGTTATTGTTGTTGTTTAGTGCTGTTGAGTCGGTTCCAACTCATAGAGACCCTATATAGTATTTCTGAGGAGCAGTTGGTGAGCTTGAACTGCTGACCTTCCAGTTCAAATGGCTTTGCAGACTGCCATATTAACCCACAGCACCATACCAGGACTCCAAAATAAACCCATAAGACTGAAAATAGGGAACCAGAATCAGAGATATTAATTTATAAACAATGACAACTAAAAAAGGACTAGGGAATAAATGGTTTAGTTACAAAATTTCCAAGTGAAGAAGTACTAATTATACTATCAATATTGTTACTGTTGTTGTAGTGGTTAAGTGCCGTCGAGTCGGTTCCGACCCATAGTGACCATGTATAGAGTTTCTGAGGAGTGATTGGTGAGCTTGAACCGCTGACCTTGCAGTTCAAACAGCTTAACAGTCTGTCACATTAACCCACAGCACCATACCAGGACTCCACTATCAAGACAGAACCGACTATTTTTAACTTGTGATGATAATAAAAATTTATGGTGTAAACTCAAAGAAAATTAATAAACCTTCTCACTCACGCAAAAAAAAACAAAAACAAAAACAAAAAAAAACAAAGAGGAAAATCACAAAGACTTAGTATACAATGAAATAGTAAAGAAGGAAATGATAAACCTTTATCATAATGAACTCAGCCCAGAAAAGTATATAGAACAAAGAAACAATCTGTGCCACAAAACAACCACAACAAAAGTACAGCAGTAAATTCATTCTCATCAATAATTACAGTGGATGCAAGTGAATTAAATACATCCATCAAAAGACAGAGAGCAGTAGAATGGATAAGAAAACATGATCCATCAAGATGGTGCCTACAAGAGGCAAACCTTACACACAAAGACCAAAATAAGCTAAAACTAAAAGGATCGAAAAATGAATATTATGAAAATGTCAAGCAAAACAGAGCAAGAGTGACAATATTAAATGTTGATAATATATACTTGAAGGCAAAACCTCCAAAAGAGACAAAGAAGGACATCAAAGAATGATTAAAGGATCAATCAAAAAATGAGGGCTTACTTTTATAATAGGTACCTATGCACTCAATAAAAGAGCCCACAGATGCATAAATCACACTTTAACAGACTGAAAACAGGCTAGAAAACTCCACAAAGAAGACTTTAACACACCACTTTCAATAAAGGACAGAACTGAAAAGAAACATAGCAGAGATAACAGAAAATCTAAACACAGTCAGCCAACTTGATCTCACAGACATACACAGGACATTCTATATAACAACAGCACAATATATATCACTTTCCAATGCACATTCAATGTTCTCTAGAACAGACCATATATTAAACCACAAGGCAAGCTTCAGGATATTAAAATTTTTTAAAGCTTCAATAAATATTTCAAATTATCTTCTTAAATCACAATACTATAAAATTAGAAATAAAAAAGATGAAAGGGAAAAAAATTAAATACATGTAAAACCCTGCTTAAAAACTATTGGTTAGTAGAATAAAATAATAATAATAAAAATCTTTGAATCAAACAAGGAAAAACACAATATGCCAAACTCCTTGAGACACAATAAAAGCAGTGTTCAGAGAAAAATTTATAGCAATCAACCCACACATACAAAATGAAAAAAGAACCCCAATTAACAATTTAACCCAACAAGTCCAACAGAATAGCACAAAAAGAGCCCACAGTTACCAGAAATGAAGTAATGAAAATTTGAGTAGAACTACAGGGAAACAGAAAAAAATAGAATCAATTAGAAGTTATTTATTTGAAATAATTGATACAACTAAGCACTGACAAGTTTAGCAAAGGAAAAGGAGGAGATGATGTAGACAGCATGAAGAAGTGAAGTAGATAATGCTACAAGAAACCCAACTGAAATTAAAAGAATAATTTCAACAATTAAAAAAGGAGTGAGAGAGCCAACTAGGAACTGAGCCTCTATCTTTTGATTCTAATTCCATTTGGGGAAAACATGGAGGTGAGTAGAATAAAGGGAAAATAAATCAATATTGTAAGACCAAATGTGGGTTGGCTTACAGCTGGGACTGGGCAGGTTTTAACTTTGTATGTTGATACTGATTAGAAGAGTATAACAAGGCTAGTTGAAAAGACAACAGTTAATAAAGTATGAAAACGCTTCCGGAAAAAGATGGCGGATCGGGAGAAAGTGTAGTGATGAGCTCTGCCAAGAACAACACAGAATACAGGACCAAGAAGGCTCAGGGAATGGTCCCAGTACTCTGAACCACATATGAAGGAATATTTAGAATGTTGGAAGACTTACAGCTTGGGAGTTTGTGGCAGAAGCAAGAAATCCATTGCTTCCTGGTTCAGGATGCTCAGCTGCTCCAGCAGCCGCCATTTTGTGTGGGGTCAAGCGGGAAAAGGATTAGAGCAGCCTGACAAAGCCGCAGAAATAGAGGTGTGGACATTCTTTTTTTCCCTTTTTTGGTATCTTTTCGTTGGTCCCTTGCTGTCTGC
>NW_006408777.1:216674-217328 GCF_000296735.1 Chrysochloris asiatica | reverse complement strand
AAAAAAAAAAAAAAAAAAAAAATCTAGTCAAAACAGTGACTTCCAAAGGGATTAGCTACATCAATTAAATTCAAGGCAGAGGGTCAACTCAGAAGGTTATGGCAACTGTTTTGGTGGATTCCAAATGTATAATCTTGATGTTATAGCAGTTTTAGTTTCATGGTTGAAGAAACCGAGGCCACTTGGAGAGGTGAAGCAGAGTTTCAGATTTTATTAAGATGGCTGACTCAGAGGAACTAATTTCTCCAGATTCTGAGCCCCAAATGGAGGGCAACACGGGCCTATATGGGGTCAGAGTTAGGAAGGGGCCAGGCTGCATACCTGTTTGAGGGCAGGTGGAAAAACAAGGGGATTGGTCCCATCTGGTGACTTGATTAGCATTTTAGTTTGCCTCCTGGGTGGGAGAGGGCAGTGAATGATTTTTACCTTTTCCTGTTCATTGATAGATTTTCATAAGGAGACAGGACAATCATGGGGGCTTATTATGTAGTTTTAAGAAAATTAAAAACTGCACTGAGAGACTGTGAAAAACAAAAGCACCAACCATCCCACCCACAGCAGTCTACTTAGCTGGGTTTGATAATTCATTGCAATAGCTACACAGTCCTCAAACACCATACTCACAGTTATTGTTCTTATTGTTGTTGTTGTCAG
>NW_006408777.1:214928-215484 GCF_000296735.1 Chrysochloris asiatica | reverse complement strand
GATCAAAACAAGTTCAATGTAAAAGAAGGTAAACATGTAGGAACAGAGATCCAGATAGTGAGAAGATCAGGTTGATTACAGGATAAAATAGACTGTAGTAAATGGAGAGAAAAGTGAAGAAATTAAACACGAATTCACAAAGTTCCTAGAAATAAATGAAAACAAAAACACAACATACAAAAATCTTTGGGACACGGCAAAAGTGGTGCTGAAAGGACAATTTATTGCAATAAATGCACACATCCTAAAAGAAGAAAGAACCAAAATACATAAACACAACATTTACAACAATTAGAAACAGACAAACAGAGGGAACCCACAGCCACCAAAAGAAAAGAAATAATAAAGATTAGAGCAGAAATCAATGAGATAGAAAACAGAAAAACTGTAGAAATAATCAACAGGACAAGAAGCTGGTTCTTTGAAAGAATTAACAAAATCGACAGACCATTGGCACCTAACAAAAGAAAAGTTGGAGAAGACACAAATAACATGCATTAGAAACCAAATGAGAGATGTCACATCAGAACCAAAGGAAATCAAAAGCATAATAACA
>NW_006408777.1:211228-213579 GCF_000296735.1 Chrysochloris asiatica | reverse complement strand
AGAGATGTGGCGGAGGCATGCTGCGGGAACCTTGGAAAAGAATGAGGAAAAAAAAGGTGCACAGTATACTCTGCCGATTTTGTGTGGCTCAGATTTTATTTTTTTCTTTGGTGTAGGGTAATAGGTGAGCTCATGTTCTTAAGTACCATGGAATCAGTTTCAATTCATAGTGGCCCTGCACAGGGTTTCCGAGGCTGCAGATCTTTATGGGAGCAGAAAACCTCATCTTTCTCCCATGGAACAGCTGGTAGTTGTGAACTGCTGACCTTGAGATTAGCAGCCTGATTTGCAACCACTATGCTACCAGAGCTCCTCACAGTAGTGGGGTTTATTAGGGAAGTTAACAGGTTACAACGCAGGACTAGAAATGTTCAAGACATAGTTCTTTGGTCAGGACAATCTCTTCTCTGCTGTGTTCAGTTGCAGGCTTCTCTCTGGCCTATTGGCCTCTGTCCTGCTCACACAATTTTACAGAACTCTTTTACCACTGCTGATAAATGCCCCAAGTGTACTCCACTTCACCATAAACCTCAGCCTTAAGGCATTGAGCTTGTCTCTGTGGTTGAGTGTATCTAGCTCCCTTATTTAAATGCCTAGAGGCATCCTATTCTGCAAGCAAGCCTCATGACCATAGTCAATCAGCCTTACTTGTTCTGTGCATAGGGAAGCCCACTGCTCTGTCTCTTGGTTCTCTGTTGCAGCTCCTCTGCCACTCTTCTTCTGTCATAGCTTTCTGTCCCTGGGTTGAGGAGGTTCAATGTGTAGGGACCTTGGTGTCTAAAGAACATAATCCAATCCTAGCTCTCTCATCTTGGTGGTAGTGAGATTCCCCACTTCACCTTATTCCTGCTTCTGAGATAGCTCGATTTATACATGTTAAAATTTTGAGGTTTAACAATGAACTCTGCTGACAATTACTCAAAACTGAATCATAGATGGTGGCTAGGGTGAAGGTGTGGTGAAGGTCACCATCAGCAATAACTCAGAATTCCAGGCAAGAAAGAGGCAGGATGGGGCTCCAAGGCTTGGACCCACAGAGGTAGGAATAGTTTAAAGGTTTGAGGGCTTATAACCTGTGGAATTTGGAGCTGAGGTGGGAAATCGCGTACTTTTGGATCTGCCGGCCAGGCACGGAGGCCTGAGCCCACATCCTGGGTGAATCCAGGCAGCGGGACGAAATAGGAGCCGCAGAGATGTGGCGGAGGCATGCTGCGGGAACCTTGGAAAAGAATGAGGAAAAAAAAGGTGCACAGTATACTCTGCCGATTTTGTGTGGCTCAGATTTTATTTTTTTCTTTGATGTAGGGTAATAGGTGAGCTCATGGTTTGCCCACCTACATTCAGGTGAATAGAGGTAGGGGCTTAACCTAGTGGCCACGACCCACCCTCACCACTGGCAGTTTCCTCTGCCAGGAACTCACACACACTCAGCCCAAGCTGAGATGCGGATTTGGTTGGCCTTTTTGCACTGGGTTGAAAGGGGTCCTGGTGTAGCATTGTGGGTTAAGGCGCCACTGTAAAGCCTTTTGAACTGCAAGGTTGGCGGTTCAAGCTCACCAACTGCCCCTCGGAAACCCTATATGGGAGACACAGATGTGCTTACTATTTGGTCGGCTTTTTCTCACTAGTTTGAGAGGCTTCCTGGTGTAGCGCAGAGGGTTAAGGTGCCACTGTAAAGCCTTTAGAACTGCAAGGTCAGTGGTTCAAGCTCACCAGCCACTCCTCGGAAACCCTATACGGGAGAAGTGGATGTGCAGTCTATTTGGTTGGCTTTTGTTTTTCTGCTGGCTTGAGAGGTGTCCTAGCATAGCGCTGTGGGTTAAAGCGCCACTATAAAGCCTTTTGAACTGCAAGCTCAGTGGTTCAAGCTAACCAGCCACTCTGCGGAAACCTATATGAGAGACACGGATGTGCGGCCTATTTGGTTGGCTTTTTTTTCACTGATTTGAGCAGCGTCCCGGTGTAGCACTGTGGGTTAAGGCACCACTGCAAAGCCTTTCGAACTGCAAGGTCGGTGGTTCAAGGTAACCAGCCGTTCCACGGAAACCCTATACAGGAGAAGCGGATGTGTGTCCTACTTCATTTTCTTTTTTTCTTGTTCACTGGTTTGAGAGGCGTCCCGGCATAGTACTGTGGGTTGAGACGCCACACTGCAAAGCCTTTTGAACTGTAGGGTCAGTGGTTCGGGCTCACCAGCTGCTCCTCGGTGCCCCTATACAGGGTCGCTATGGGTAAGAATTGACTCGACAGCACCTAACAGTAGGGAGAAGAGGGCAGAGGTGACTGAAAGAGAGTTAGGACATTAAAGAAATACTTATATTAAGCTACAGATTTTTTTTATTCTTCTTCTT
>NW_006408777.1:208358-208974 GCF_000296735.1 Chrysochloris asiatica | reverse complement strand
AAAATATACCAAGCTAATTGCAATAAAAAGCGAACAGAAGTGGCAGTGCTAATCTTGGATAAAATAAACTTTAAGGCAAAAGCCAGCATAATAGATAAAGATGGACATTATCTCATGATTAAAGGGTCAATTGAAAAATGAAATAACTACTAAATATCTATGCTCCCAATGAAAGAGCACCAAAATATCTAAAACAAACTCTAAGAGATTTGAAGAAAGAAATAGATGAATCCACAATAATAGTAGGTGACTTCAATACACCACTTTCAAAAATGGATAGAACAACTAGAAAGAAACTCGACAAAGACACAGAAGAACTAAACAACACAATCAACCAATTGGAATTATAGATGTGTACAGAGCATTCAACCCAAAAACTACACAATACACATTCTTTTCAAGTGCACATGGAACATTCTCTAGAATAGACCATGTTTTAGGCCACAAAACAAGTCTCCATAAATTTAAAAATATCATAATACTACAAAGCATCTTCTCAGACCACAATGTTATTAAATTAGAAATCAACAATAGAAACACCAAGGAAATCAAGACAAATACATGGAAACTGAACAACACCCTGCTGAAAAGAGACTGGGTAGTAGAAGAAATCAAA
>NW_006408777.1:190706-192494 GCF_000296735.1 Chrysochloris asiatica | reverse complement strand
ATCACTAGCCATTAGAGAGATGCAAATCAAAACAACAATGAGATATCAACTCACACCAACAATAATAGCAAAGATGAAAAATGGAGAAGACTATAAATGCTGGCGGGGATGTGGAGAGACTGGGACAGACTTGCATTGCTTGTGGGATTGCAAAATGGTCCAACCTCTCTGGAAATCAATATGGCGTTTCCTCAGAAGGTTGAAAATAGAAATACCTTATGATCCAGCAATCCCTCTACTAGGGATTTACCCACAAGAAAAACGAGTCACAACATGAGAAGATATATGCACACCAATGTTTATAGCAGCAGAAGATATATGCACACCAATGTTCATAGCAGCACTATTTACAATAGCAAAAAGATGGAGACAGCCAAAGTGCCCACCAACTAAAGAATGGATAAACAAATTGTGGTACATACACACAATGGAATATTGTGCTACATTGAAGAATAACAAGCAAGCAGTAAGCCACTGCATAACATGGATGAACCTTGAGGACATTATGCTGAGTGAAATTAGTCAATCACAAAAAGAGAAATACTACATAGGACTACTACTGTAAAAGACTAAGAAAAAGAAATTATACTAAAAGGTGGTAGGAGGAAGTCTTTGTTGGTTGTTGGGAAGTTGGTGATGGGTGGGGGAGGGGGAGGGTAGAGCGCAGGGTGTGGATTGGACACAGGAGAGCTTGGGTGCTAGGGAGGGGGGCAATATACAGGGAGGGAGAGGGAACCGGAGAAATGGGGCAGATGGGAGAACAAGTGGGCATGTTCGAAAGGGCTAAATGGGACAGGGACCGAGGTCAATATATGCACAGCCTTGGAACGACAGGGCTCTGGGATACAGGGATTGAGTCATGGTTGGAATGTGGGGAGGGGGCAGGAAATCCTATTAAGAAGCTTGACTGTTTTTGTTTGTTTATTTTTTTGTTTTAATCTTGGTTTCCCTTGCATTATAATATAGAGTAGACACTATATATTATATATATATAGAGAGAGAGAGGGAGAGAAAGGAATAGTCAGAAATACCACACTAGAAGGCTTGTAAGTCCGTCTTCTGCCTATGACTGATTGGAATACCTAAAATGGGGCTACAGCGTACCCAGTGAATGAGGCTTTGTGCGGAACCTGTGCAATACATAAAACTATAGATAGAAACCAGAACCACATCCAAATCTCCAGAGATGAGAAATCTCCACTTGAAAGGATGAGCAGACCAGCCTGGAGCAGCTAGAAGAACAAAAGATACCTCTTGAAAGAAAGACCTGCAGGAAAAATGGAGGCAGATGGGCTGTTACTACAAGAACAAACAAATTGCTTCCCTAGAAAACATCAAGGCAAGTGGCCAGGTCCTGTCAACGCAAACCCCCTTCCAAGACTAAGATTCAGTGGAAATGCATGCTCTGATTGGTGACCACACACATCACCGATGGAGGGAATTGGGGTAAAAGCAGCAATGAAGTGGCAAGCTAAGCCCTACAATGTTCAGTGGACTTCTGTGGACCCAGTTGGGGATCTGGTTGGCAAGCAGTGTTAAGAGGCCTGGGGACTATTGGGCCCAGAGTCAGTGGCGTGGCCACGGAGGACTCGAGAGGAGAGTGGAGCTACCCGCTGACGGGAAGAGAGGACATATGCACAGGAGTGCCCACACTTGCAGATGATACCAAGTGATATGGACCGGATGACTGGATGATTAGAGCTCAACTGGGAGAAGAAAGAAGAGGGGAACAAGAAAAAAAAGTGAGCTGATGCAGTCTGATGAACTTGTCCTACACCTATGGAGCAG
>NW_006408777.1:166850-189956 GCF_000296735.1 Chrysochloris asiatica | reverse complement strand
ATCTCCCCCCACCTTCTCTTATCCAGAACCATCTGGGAAAAGTCGTTTAGTGGGAGTTTACAAAGACATGGCTCAAAGAAAAATTAAACAATTCACTGCACCACAGGCCATTCCCTGGCTCTTATAACCACTGTGTCTGCTATACATGATGAATTAACATTTCTTATAACAATCATTTTATTTGAGCCCACCCATGAAATCTTGTAACCATTTATACTTTTATCTGCCTCCATTTTAGATAACCAGTTTCTTAATTGCCAGCCCCCATCAACCCAGTACTTTGAGGCAATTAGCATGTTTCTTGATCTAAAAGTTTTTCATTCTGCTTGGAACTTTACGTATCTGCAGACACAGCAAAGTCCGGTCCAAAACAAGCCATTAAAATCCCAGCAATTTACACTAGCTCACACATCTTTCTCTTCATTTGGTTGGGTTCTGGTCAATTCAGCCCTAGTCATTCAAGCAAGGTTAAATGAGCACCAGCTGCAATCGCAAGTTTGAGAGTACACACACTCCTCCCTGAACACGAGACCAGCTGGACCCTTCACATACTTTCTCTTAGCCCTATTCCCCATTGGTTAGCTCAGTGCTCATAGGCTTTGGCCTCCGCACAACTTCCTAAGCTTCAGGTCTGCTGGCCTTTCCTCTTCTCATTCTACCCATCTCTTTATTATTGTGTTCTCCCCCACTTTCATTCATCAAGTAGATCCAGGTGGTCACCTGTGACCATACCAGTCTGTCTACTTACTATTGTTAGCTCCCTTTCAGTCCTAGAATGGGATTTTATCTGATGGGCACGGATTTTCTTGACTCGATGCATCCAACAAGCAGCTTACTTGAAATTCAAAAGAGCCAAACAATCAGTTTTTCTTTTTTTTTCTGTAGATTTTTCCTTCACAGGTAAATGTTCTCCCAGCAGTTCTTGGTGGGGCTCAGGTTTCCTTCTAAGTCCCTTACTCTACAAAGGCTAACACCTGAAAAGCTTGTTTCTTGTTTCTAGCTCCTCTTTTAGCATATCCAATCAAGAATAGCCTGCGTACTGAAGGCACACTGGGCTACACATTGATTTGCTAACCACAAGGTTAACAATTTGAATCCACCTGCCACTCCACAGGAGGACGATGAGGCTTTCTACTCTCATAAAGATTTATGGTTTCAGAAAGTCTTTACAGGGTCGATATGAGTCAGAACCAAGTCGATGGTATGCAGCAGCAGCAGCAGCCACATGTTTATATACGTAAAAAAACCAGTAGGTTGTATGTGGGCTTTCAGGTTCTCTGTAATTATGATACCCCAACATTAATTCCAATCATACACATGCATAAGACCTTGGGGTCCTGTTTTGCAGGGTGGATTATATAGGCCCTGGACCCCTATCAATCACCTTGTATTATCACCTTTCCTTACACAGACCCATCAGGAAAAATTGGTTTGGTGGGAGTTCACAAAAACTATGGCTAGAAGAGGTGTTAAATGATTCACGGCACCCGAGTGAGAAAAAGTTCAGAAAGTTATGTTGAAGAATTTTTTTCCCATCATGACAATGCACTGACACATTCTTCTAGGCTAGCAAGGAATGTCTTATGAAAATTTCTTGAGAAATTGTCCTACATCCACCCTATATCCCTGATTTTGCCCCTTCAGACTTCTTTTTGTTCCCCAAACTCAAATAACATGTAAAGGAAACATGATATGAGTCCCTCTAGGATGCTCAGATTGCTGTTTTGATGTAGTATAAATTGAAGACTGCATAATTCTTCATTATCAATTAGAGACGTAGAAGCACCACCTTCAGACTTAGATGGAGGATACACCAATATATAAACAATAGCTTCACATTTTGATGTTTTTGTTTAATAAAGTTTTTTAGGATTCTGTTGCAAAACTTTTACTTATCCTCATATATACGTTTGACAGAGCATATTACTACATAAGCATTCATATGTGCTGCTAATGTATCCAAGGATATAGTAGAACATATTAGGGGCAAAGTTAAGAAAACCTCTTAGCCATAACCAAACACCTTGAGGGAATGAGTTGCTGGGTCTGGGGGCTCAGTCTTGGGGAACGACGAAACTTGATTGGAACAAAATAATCCACATAAGCAATGTTCAATAATCTACATTAGTGAGCAGCAATTGGGGTCTTTAAAGCTTCTGAGTTTCCATCTAAGGAACTTCTATTATTCTCTCTCCATCTGAGCAAAGGAGTATGAAGAAAATTAAAGACACAAGGAAACAATTAGTCCAAAATAATAATTGACCACACAAACCTGTCTCCACCACCCTGAGACCAGATGATGTCCAGTTACCAACATGGACCGTTCTGAAAACGATTAGAATAGCAGGTCCTCAATAAAGTGAAAGAAGAATGTGGGAAAAACTCAATAGAAAAAGATCAGGCTTACTGATCTAATAGAGACTGGTGGAATCCCCACATGTATGGTCCTTAAACACTCTTCAAGCCTCAAGTTGAATTTACCCCCATTGCTCAACTTTCAGTCATACCATAGACAAGTCTATAAGGTGAACAATAATACCAGGGAGGTAGGCACTCCTTAGGACAATCAGCCATTTGAGATCAAAAGGACAGCAGTTACTCAGGGACAGAGATCAGAAGGCAGGAAAGGATAGGAAAGAAGGATGAATGGAAACGGTGAATACAGTGAGTAAGAGTGCTGTTATGCTATGGGGATTGCAATGAATGTCATGAAACAAAATGTGTATGAACTGTTGAATGGAAAACCAATTTATTCAGTAAATTTTCACCCAAGTCACAATACAATTAAAATAAACAATTAAGTCAGATACCACCTGCAAGAAATAGAGCTAAACGATCCAAAATGGATACACTAATGCTTTCTCCCACTTTTCTTTCATTTTCCCTCCCTTCCAACATATATCCCTGACCTTGCATACTAGAATTCTGTCTTTCCACAGACAGGCCGCTTAACTACTAAGGCAGGGGTGGGGAACCTTTTTTCTGTCAAAATTTATAACATCATTCATGGGCCAGACAAAATGATCAACTTAAAAATTAGCCTACTATATTTGGTCAAATAGTTAATTCACCCCTTGTGGCAATAGCTTCAACTTGTGATCTTTAATGTTGCCAAAGTAGACTTCTATCTGCTTTAACTGTCTTGAGCTGAAAGCCCTTCTTCTTACTTTGTCTTAGTTTGGAAGCTCCTGTACTCAGTTATGTTTTTGTTACATTAGGCTCATTTCTCTGAATATTGACTAATATATAAATTCCTTGGCTACAGAGAAGGAGGAACCATCTCCTAGAGGCCCTGATTTAAACTTCTAGCCTCTAAAGTTGTAAGTCAATACGTGTCTGTCTTTTAAAGCCAAAACTAAAAATTAAAGGGAGATTAAAAAAAGAAAGAAAGAAAATCTATACCACACAGTTCTACAGTTCTATGCTGACACACATGGGCTATCATGAGTTTTAACTGACATCATACTGATTACTGGCTATGGCAGACTGTTAAATTGCTAGCCATGCCTCCTGGTAATTATTCCCCTGTCAAGTCTCCTTGCATATCATTTCGTATTGGTTGAAGCTTTATAAACATTGAAAAATGGTCTGAAAATTTAACGTTTGGAAGCTAGTTGCCATACTGTAAGGAAGCTTGAGCTAGCTTACTGAATTATGTAGGCATGGTCCATAAAAGAGTAGAGGCCATCTCAGAAGTTCCAGCTCTATGTGGACCTCATCTATATTCCATGGAAGAGAAGATAAGTACAGATGAGTGGTCCAGTTGAGTCCAGTCAACCCATAAAATTGTAATAAATAATATATCAGTGTTCTTTCAAACTAGTAAATGTCAAGAGGTAGTTTGGTTCACAGCAGTAGATAACTTAAGATTTTTTTCTGATACGGCACTGTGGCTAATGTATCAGACTGCAAACTAGTACTTATCCAAAGTCCCTTGAACCCATTTCTTTTCTTATGCAACACATGCATAGTATTCCACTGCCACCTGGTGGTAAAGGCTAAATGTTTTGGATAGTTCATGGAAGCTGGTGAGTTTATGCAGGAACTTTTGTGAAACTCTTAAAATATAAAAAAAATGCATACATAAGCATAAAGAACTCCAGAGAACCAGAAATTACAAGAGAAAATATCTCATGCAGTGCAAGTGATAAAAGTTTCCCATGTGCAGATACAAAACAAAGATTTTTTATTTTAATCAGTTCTGCCTAGTCAGTCTTGAGGCAGGGGAAAGTAAAATGTGATATGGAAAGCCTGCTATCTTCTCCTTTCTATGACTCTATGGCACTTAACAATAACAATATAAAAGAAAAGATACGATTTTCAGAAAATAGTTTTCTTGATACTTCTTCCTTTATCAAGTTGTGAAATGTTCTTCAGCACACTCAAAGATTATGTAAACCTTTTTTATGTGATTAGAGACAGCTGTGAGTGGGGCAGAATGTGAGTAGGCTCTTTCATTTGATATTTTTCAACATTGTTTTAAAGTCATCAGCAGGAGCCCCCACCATCAAGAAGCAGAGCAATGAGGCTGTCACTGAATGACTCAACAATCATAGCCTCTCAGGCCTGGACACTCTCACTCACTCTGTACTTATTGGGAGAGCCTATTGTGATGGAGCCTGTTTGGGGTTTGGTCCAGAGTGTCTGCCATTGGGACTCTCTTTTTCTTCAAGATAGATTTTGGGACCTGACAACATAAATGATATAAAGGACCACATATTTCTTTCTAAATGTATTTGTTGACAAGGAAAAATAATTAATTTTTTGTTGTATATTTGCCAAGATACAAAAGCACGCCTATGATGAGTACTCACTGTCATTGAGTCAATTTGTGTTCATGTTAAGTCTAAAAAATAACAAAACAAAGCAAAAGCTGTGGTTTCTTCCAAGTAAAATGATCTTATCTGAATGCATGATGTTGATGGGAACACACTACTTATTTTGTCTTTTTCAAGTTGAAGTAAATTTCTCTTAACATAATATATATTACAATAATAGCATCTAGTTAAGATTTCATTATGACATTTCAGTTCAACATAATACATAATCCCTGCCATGTTTTTATAAAACATTACTCTGTATGAGATTCACATTAACTACAATTGCTGAAATGATGGATGTTTAAATCTAATGACAATTTCTATCATTATTAAACTTCATTATAAAATAAAGTATGTGGGTAGAATTGTGGTTTGATGCTTTTGTAATTTACTCTCTACCTTTTCAATGTACTTTTCAGTTACATCAACTGAATCATTTCATCTTATAGATACAAAGATGAAAGAAAAGAACAAAAACATGGCTATTAACTGAAGCAGTGCAAATGTGCATAGTTAATGGAAACCATTTTGACATTTTGTATTTGATTCCATGGTGTGTCTACTCAAACAATTTCAATGGCATATTAGAACAAAATGCTACATTGTGCTCTTCACTAAGAATGCAAGTAATAGACTTCAAAAATTACTTTTTCACTGAAAGTATTATCTGCTGGAAATGAAGAAATGTTTTACATTGTGAGAGGCTAATAGCAGCATGAGGGAAAGATGGGTTGGCATGGTAGTTTGGGCAGGGGAGGATGTGACTCTTTCCTCTCCAAAATGAATACATTTATCTTACAAAGCGCACTATCAATAACACCACTCCCCTTCAGATTCCTGAGATCCATTTTAATTTTTAAAATCTCTTGATTGCACTGTTACTTATCCAAGTGAAGAGTTATGCTAATTAAGACAAAGGCCGGATTCTTATTTACCACAACATCAAAGTATAAAACAAAGTAACTGCTTTCTAAGGACTATGTCATATTTTATTCTAGGGAAGAGATTTCATCTATAAAAAATAACTGTAGTGATTGCTTTTGGTTTTAAAAAATTTGGTGTGAAGGAAAACTTTACTGAGGTTCATTTTATAAATTAATAGGTATTTATTAGGATTCCTTAAGTTGTGCAAAGGTTTGACATGCTCAGCTGCAAACTGAAGGATTGCAAGGTAGAGTCCAATCAACAGTGCCTCAGAAGAAAAACCTGCCAATCTACTTCTGAAAAATCTGTCATTAAAAATACTATGGAGCACAATTCTACTTTGGCACATAGGGCCAACATGAGTTGGAGTTGACTAATTGCAGGTGTGCTTTTCTTTTTCTTTTTTTTTCTTTTAGGTATTTAGAGCCCAGGTGTGGTGCTGCAGGATAAGTACTTGACTGTTAACCACAAGATTGGCAGCTTAAACCCACCAACTGCTCTCATGTAGGACAGAAAAGAGATGCCTACACATATGAGGCACATACAGATTCTATACCCTTCATTAGAGTACTTTCAGAAATATTTTATTTGATTTCCATAACAACTATGTGAAGTAAGTATTATTTCCTATGCTTTTTCTCATGTGAAAATTGAAGCTCAGAGATAATAAATGATGTGCATGAGTTCAAATGGCTAATGGGAAACATAACTGGCAATTAATTAATAAGCCAATGCAGTAAGTCAGTCATAAAAGGACAAATATTATATAAATTATTGAGACTAGACAAATATAGAGAGAACAGAGTTTAAAAGTGGGTGAGAGGAACAGGGAAAGAGTGAGTCATAGTTTAGATAGTATTGAGTTTTTGTTTAAGTGGATGGAAAATTTACAGAAATAAACATTAATTATAGTTACATGACATGATTGATGTAATTTGCGTCACTGAATTGTACACATGAAGAACTGCTGAAATGGCAAATGTGTTACCTGTTTTGTGTTTTTTAGCAAGAAAGGAGTGAGAGATGTACCCAGGAACTTTCTATTCTAATTCCATTTGGAGAAAGTGTGAAGGTGGGTAGAAAAAAATGGAAAACAAATCGGTACTTACAAGACCAAGTGTAGGTTAACTTTCAGTTGGGATTGGTTTTTACTTTGTGTGTTGACACTGATTAGAAGAGCAAGACTAGTTGAAGAGATGGTAATGATAAACTCTGAAAATAGTTTTGTTCGCAGTAATCTGAACATATAAATTAACCTGAAAAAGATATTGAAATCTGTCATCCAGTCTACCTGACACCTGCTCTCTAACTAATCAGAGTTATATGCTGATACTGCCCACCTGCTGGCAGAAGCCAGTGCTGAGCTCAGGAGTCCCTGCTTTGATGTTTAGGTGATTTGATGGATGATGGGCAAGCCAAATCTGTGTTAGGGCTAGAGGAAAACCCAAGAATTTACTTTTTTTTTTGCCGTTCATTTTTCTTATTTAACCAAAGAGGGGAAAATGTTACAATAATCAGTCAGTCACAATCAGGTCCTCCATTTTAGGTTGTACCTTCCGGGTTCTTCCCTCTCCCTTCCCTTCAACTCCACGTTTGTAACCTTAGGTTTCTGTTTCCCCGCCAAACTAAGCTGCAAGGCGCGTAGTTTAAAAGCAACATGGCTTTTGATAGGCCAGAGCTAAATCACCCCAGCAATGACATGTGATCTCCTGATTTGAACCTATATAAGACCACTCCCTTCCTGTTGATCGGCACTTCTGCCTTCTTTCTTGGGTAGAAGTCACCTTGCTCTTCCTCACCCCGAATAAAAGTCTCTAGATGGGCCCGTCTGGTGTGCGGTGTGGTTGATGAGCAACGCTGGATAGTTTTTTGTTTTTTTTTTCTCACTTCCCAGACTGTGCTGTTTCACAGGGCAAAGCTGTGACACTGGCAGTCTGAGCACTGTTGTCTTTCTGAGCTGGGCTGTTCTGCATTCTCTCCCTTCTTCCCCGAAATCATGCAAGGTAGAGTTCGTAATTCTTCTTTATACAGTACACCAGGGCAGCAAGAGCTATTGTGTTGTGCAGTCTTTCTGTGCAGGTTGTCCTTCCGGACCAGTACCACCGGAGTGGAGGAGGTGAGTGTGTGCAGAGGCAGACGGGACAGTTTGTAGGCATCATTCTCCACTTGGTACTTGCAGCAGGGGTCAAACTGCCAAGAGATCCCATAAAAGGTGCAGCAGGCTAGGCTCAGCACACCAGCCAGCAGGGAGATGTAGTGGGAATACTCCAGAGGTAGGGCCAGCCAGGTGCAAAGGCAGGCAGTGCCTGCCAGCACAACGGTCTTGTGCAGACAGTTGCCCACAGTGATCCAGTGGGCAGTCTCGTCACCAAGGCGCGTGGGCTCGATCACAATATACTTGTAATGTGCCTCCAAGGCCTGCTCCAGCTCGTACTAAAACTGGTCTTGGGCATTCTCCCATTGTAGATTTCATGTACGATGTAGCCATCTACCGCAGACAGGCTCACCCAGCTCTTTCTCCATTTGGACTCATCTTTTGAAATTTCCTATGATTGATGTTATTATCTAGCCCAAACACTTTAAATGAAATATTATCGATACCTCTCCAACAACAAAGTGCATTTCCCATATTGGAGACAGCAGTTGAGTAGAGCGTACAGCAAGCAGCTCCCACTCAATGTCTCTGCACAAGGGGACAAGGGAGACGGCAGTTCAACTGTCCTCACTACAGAACCCGGGCAACAGATTCTAACTGAACTTTCAGAACTTTACGGCACAGTCTTGACCTAGTGGGGTCTAACTACTAATATAGAAATAGACGTCTTATTATAGGTATAAGTATTTAATATCAAAGTAAACGTTTTCTCTGAAAATCTGAACCCCATTATTATTCTATGTGTTATAAAACAAGTCATCTTAGTGAAGATGACCTACTCCATCAACAGTCAAAACTGAGATGTTCATGATGTAGGAGGGAAAAGCTGACATACTGAATAGACAGAGAAATTGGGCTGGGTTTGAATACAGC
This sequence comes from Chrysochloris asiatica, assembly GCF_000296735.1. Lineage (NCBI taxonomy): Eukaryota > Metazoa > Chordata > Mammalia > Afrosoricida > Chrysochloridae > Chrysochloris > Chrysochloris asiatica. Next base: position 181,184 of record NW_006408777.1, on the reverse strand, counting down.
CCCACATATTGATCCCATTCATGAGGTACCAAATCGTTTTAGGAACAAGAATTACCTATACTACATGGTAGTTGTTGGTAAGTATTACTGAGTAGGTTCTAGCAGGGGATTCGCTGCACTAGTTAAAAATACTCATATGAATGTTTTCCCTATTAATACAATTTGGTGTATTACGCTGTGAATGGCATCACATTCATAAAAAAAATAAAATAAAAAAAAATTGCCGGTCCTCCAGACCCAACTCACATGCAAAACATATTGCTGCTGGAAACCCTATAACCGCCATCCTCTCCCGGCCCCCATATCTCCTCTCCAAGAACTTACTTTTGCAAAAGAAAAAATAAAAGGTGATATGCTGTGAGCAATGAAGGCAAATTGGGAGAAAGATTCATTGTAATATCCTTTCATTCCTTTATATTTTTTCTGGAAATGCCACTTCAGGTTTCTAGCTCATGGTCTATTGCAAGCACTAAATGGACACTAACAGTCCAGACTGTGTCCTGGCCCAGTCATTGATGATAATTACTTTCTATGATAATTCATTCTTCCTATTTCTTGTCTTGTGGTAATAAGACACTATTTATATATATAGTGATCCTATGCATAACAGAACAAAACACTGCCCAGTTCTGTGTTACCCTTACAGTTGTCGTTACACTTGAGCCCATTGCTGTCATAGTGTTGATCCATCTATTTGGTGGGGAGGGCTTCCTCTTTTTCACTCACCCTCCACTTTACCAACGATGATGTTCTACACCAGGGACCAGTCCCTCCTGATAAAATGTCCAAAGTATGAAAAATGAAGTCTTATTATCCTGGCTTTCAAGGAGCATTCTGGCTATGTATCTTCCAACACAGATTTGTTTGTTCTACTGGCAGTCCATGGTACTTTAAAAATTCTTCTCCAACACCGTTGTTCAAATACATCAGTTCTTCTATGGTCTTCCATATTGACATCCATATGAGGCAATTGAAAATACAATGGCTTTGGTCAGGCATTCTCAAAATATTTTTCTCTTGAACACTTTAAAGAGGTCTTGCAGCAGATTTGTTTAATTAAATATGTCATTTGATTTCTGAATACTAAAAATCCAATTTCTTCACTATCTTAAAGGTGTAAAATTGATAAGTGTCTATACAATCTGAGTACCCATGAATACTTAACTGAAGAACAGATCATCAATTGCTCATATTGCAAGTGAAAGTTGAAGGGGAAGAAAATTAAAACAAGTCCACCGGAACCAAAGTATGACCTTGAGTATATCCTATCTGAATTTAGAGACCATGTCAATAATTGATTTAAATACTAATGACCAAAGACCAGATGAATCATATAATGACATAAAGGATATCACTCATGAAGAAGGCAAATGACAACTAAAAAGATAGGAAAGAAAGAAAAGACCAAAATGATTATTAGAAGAGCCTCTGAAACTTGTTCTTGAGCCTACAGTAGATAATGCAAATGGAGGATATGATGAAGTAAAAGAGCTGAACATGAAATTTCAAAGTTCAGACAAGAAAGCAAATTAAAGTATTATATAATGAAATGTGCAAATACCTGGAGTTAGAAAACCCAATGGAAAGAACACATTCAACATTTCCTAAGGTGAAATAAATGAAGAAAAAAATCAAACCTGGAGTTGCAATATTGAAGGATATTTTTGAGCAAAATGTTGAAAGATTCAGGGAGATCCCAAAGAAGATGGGAGGAATATACAGTCATAATGAAAAGAACTGGTCAACAGTCAACCATTTTAGGAGGTGGCATATAATCAAGAACTGATGGTATTGAAGGAAGTCCAAGATGCACTGAAGGTATTAACAAAAACAAGACTTCAGGGATTGATGGATATCAATTGAGATGTTTCAACAAATGAATGCAAAGCTGGAAACCTATGTTTGTCTATACCAAGAAATTTGGAAGACAGTTACCTGGCCAACCAATTAGAAAAAATCCATATATGTGCCCATCCTAAAGAAAGGTGATCCAACAGAATTTGGAAATTATTAAACAGTATAATTAATACCAAACACAAATAAAATTTTGCTGGAGACAGTTCAAAAATGATTGCAGGAGTACATCAACAGAGAACTGCCAGAAATTCAGGCCAGATTCAGAAGAAAACATGGAATGAGGGACATCACTGCTGATGAATGGATCTTTGCTGAAAGCATAGAATACCACAAAAAAAGTTTACTTGTGTTTAATTGACTACGTAAAAGATGCCACTGTGTGGATTCTAACAAATTATGGTGAAACTTGGCAGTTCCAGAATACTTAATTCTGCTCATGCAGAACATGTACATAGACCAAGAAGTAATTATTCAAAAAGAATAAGATGATACTTGTGTGGTCTAAAGTCAGTAAAGGTGTATGCCAGGATTATATCTTTTCATCATACTTACAACATTGGTATGCTGTGCAAATAAGCCAAGAAGCTGAACTATATTAACAATATGGAATCAGGACTGGAGAGGCAGTCATTAAGAATTTGAATATGCAGAGGACACAGCCTTGCTTGCTGGAACTGAAGAGTATTTGAAGCACTTACTGATGAAGATCAGAAACTCCAGCCTTCAATGTCAATTACAACTCAACTATAAAGAAAACAAAAATCCTCACAACTGAACCCATAAGCAATATCATGATAAATGGAGAATTTTGTTGTCAAGGATTTCATTTTACATGGATCCACAATCAATGACCATGGAAGCATCAGTCAAGAAAGAAGATGACATATTGCATTGGGAAAATATGCTGCAAAAGACCTCTAGAAAGTATAGAAAAGCAAAGATGGCACTTTGAGGATTAAGATGTGCTTAACTCAAGTCATGGCATATTCAACTGCCTCATAGGTATGCAAAAACTGGAAGACTTAAAATATAGTGTTGTTATATTGGATATACTACAGGCTGCCAGAAGAATGAATAAATAGGTCTTGGAAGTAGAACAGCCAGAATGCTCCTTAAAAGCAAGCATGGTGACACTTTGTCTCCTGTACTTTGGACATGTTATCAGGAGTGATCAGTTTTTGGAGAAAGACAATATTTTTGTTTACTTTAACCCTTTACTTTGAGGATTAGCAAAAGAGATGGAGTAACAGTAGCTGTAACAAAGGCCTCAAACAGCAACAATTGTGAAAATTATTTCATTTCATTTGGTTGTTATGAATCAGAATCAACTACACTGCATCTAACAACAACCTGTCTTAAAGAAAAAGCAGTAAAGTAATAGCATTAGTCTATTTGTAATTCCAAATCTTACTGTGCTGACCAACACCTGTGAGGACTGAAATAACTGTGTGTTTATGAAGTGTGTATGTGTTGGGGGGAAGGATATATAAGTGTGAAATCTTTCTTTGAAAATAGCCTCTTTCTTAACATGGCAGGTATAATTCTTTAGAACAATCATTATGGTATGCTAGAATAAGAATTTATTGTAATAAGTTTATACCAACCAGTAGAATTCTTTAAGTATTTCCAATTTAGATTAAAGATATAAAAAACTAGCATAGTTAGAAGGCATAACAGCAGTTCATGAGCTGTAACTAATCTCTGCAGATTCTGTGTTATTGTCATTGTAGTTTTTACCCTTTTCTTATGAATTGAATGAAGGTTTACATGGCAGATCATCAGTTTTACTTTCAACAAGTCATACACATCCTTTCGTTCCATGGCAATCCCTTATTGTGACATTATTTATCCCACTTTCATTTTGTGCTTTTTGTTTCTATTTTCCTTCTTTCCCTACCCTTCTGAATTTTGTCCTTAGGAAACACTGCCCCTTTGATCTAAAATGGTTGACCAATCTATGATTTATATTCCTTACTAGTGGTGTCCCCCTAAATGCCTATGTGTTGCTTGACTGAAAATTGAGCCATGGGAGTAAGTTTAGTTCCAGATCTACAGGGTAACCAAGGACCATAGTCTTTATTGTTTTTTTAAGTTTTTATTGTGATTTAAATTAAAGTTTACAGGGAAGATCATCAGTTTTACATTCAACAAAATTTATACTTTGTTTCATTACAATGATTAAAATCCCCTCCATGTACCATTAGTTATCAGTATTTCTCACTACTCATTTTAGCACTTTTTTAAAAAAACACACTCAGGTATATATAATAATTTAAATCACCAAAGGGCACATTCTGCAAGTCTGCCTCCTGGCCACCAGCTCTCAGTCCCTCTCTTTCCATAAATCTAGAGCCCACATTTGCTTCCTTTCTCCAAGTCCCCATCACTGCCTTCATTTCTGCCGTTGCCTTCTCTGAATAGGGTCCCACATTCTGCTTGTGTTCTTCTCCTTTGATAGTCCTAGGGTTCTCTGTTCCTGGAATGTAAAACTCACCACTCCCCGTTATTGTTACAAAACTTCTACCTTTACAATTGTGACAGTCTCAATTAATCATGATAACAATTACTCACTATTGAATCATAAGAATCTTATCCCCATTTCTGTTTACTAGACCCATCTAAACAAGATGAAAACTATTCAATGGGGACTCTATCTTCCCCCACACACTCTTACACTAAAGTTCCTCTTGAACTTTATATATGGTTCAGAGTTCTGGGACCATCCCCTGAGCCTGCTTAGTTGGGTATTCTTTGTTGATGTTGGCGGAGCTCTTTAATACACATCCACCTGATCTGCCATCTTGTTTGTTCTTTCAATCTGTATGGCTTTTGTCTTACCAGTAGCAAACTGTTTTGATTATTGTGGTTATGTATCAGGTTTGGGGATCAGAAAGTGAGAGACCTCCTATTTTGTTCAATTTCTTTAGTAATGCTTTAGTAATATGCTGTGTTTCTTGTCCTTTCCATATAAAGTTGATAGAGCAGTTAATGTTTTGTGTCAACTTGACTAGGTCAGGATTCTCAGTGGTTTGGCAATTAAGATGTAGTTATCCTACATGATGAGATCTAATATAATGCAATCACTCTATGATGATATTTGCTATGAGCAGCCAATCAACTGAAAGAAAGTTTACTTGGAGTATAGCCTACTTCCAATACATTTTCTGCAAATGCTGGATACTGCTTTATTTCCTGGAAGTTGTGTGTCATCTTACTTGCTCCAACCTACCTACCTGCCATGTGATCCTTGCACATCTGACCCACTGGCTTGCCCACCTCTACAACTTGTAAGCCATTTCCTTGATATGAATGTCTCTTTATATATACATATATAAGCTTCACTGGGACCCATGGTATGGCACTGTAGGATCAGCACTGAACTGTGAATCACAAGGTCAACAGTTCAAACCCACCAGTTGCTCCTCAGAAATCCTTTGCATGGTTGCTATGTGTCAGAACTGACTTTATGTCACTTAACAACAACCACAACAATAGGAAGCTTCACTGGTTTTGCTTTTCTTAAGAACCCAGACTAAAAGAGTTCTCAATATCTTTAAAGAATGATTTTGGACATTGGATTGCATTTGCATTTTGTCTATAGATCAATTTTGGTAGGATTGATATTTTCAAATGTTAAGTGTTCCTGTCTGTTGTTGTTGTTAAGTACCGTCGGGTTTGTTCTAACCCATAGTGACACTGTACATAGTTTCCAAGGAGTAGCTGGTGAGCTTGAACCACAGGTTTGTGGTTCAAACCGACTTTTCAGTGCAGCACATTAACCAACAATTCCACACCAGGACTTTCTATCTGTAAGCATGGTATATTCTTCTATTAATATATATCTTTTTTGGTTTCTTATAGTAATGTTTTGTAGTTTTTTAAAATAGGTGTTTTGTTTCTCTGGTTAAATTTATTCCTAATTATTTCATCTTTTGGGTGGCTATTTTGTAAATGGTATTGTTCTCCTGATTTCCTTTCAGAGCTCTCTTTATTAGTGTAAAAGAATCTGACTGATTTTGTACATTAATCTTATACCCTCCCACTTTGCTGAATCTTTCAATGAGTTCCAGTAATTTTCTCACTGCACCTTTAGTATTTTCTATGCATTAGATCATATCATCTGCAAAAAGTGGTTGATTTTTTTCTATTGTTAGTGATTTTTTTCCTATTGTTTCTGCTCCATTCTTTATTGGATTTATGGTGCTGTAGGATCAGCACTGGACTGAAAACCACAAGGTTGGCAGCTCAGACACACCAACTGCTCCTTAGAAACTTTATACAGGGTCACTATAAGTTGGAACAAACTCAACAGCACTTAACAAGAACAACATTCTTTTTAAAATTTCTTTTGCTTTATTGGCATTCTTTTAGGATTAATCCTTTTTTTTTTTTTTGCTACTCTTTTTCTAATTTTTGGAGATTTTGGATTAAGATGTTGATTTCAGTTCTTTCTTCTTTTTGAATGTTTGTGTTTATTGCTATAAAATTTCCTTTGAGCACTGCTTTCATTGTCACTGAAAGGACATTTCCTTGGGGTGTGTGGCCTGCTTCCAATATATTGCATGTTCAAACAAAACTTGCTGCTTTCTGCTGGGTCCAGATCCTGTGTCTGGCCCATTAAGCCAGTGGCCTGCCCTGTTGCTTATAATATTCCTTTATATGTGGCTCAGAGTTCTGGGACAATCCCCTGAGCCTGCTTGGTCAGGTATTCTGTGTTGTTGTTGGCGGAGCTCTTTACTACACATCCACCCAATCCACTATCTTGTTCGTGCTCTCGATCTGCATTTCACCTATTATTCAATTTCAATGTGTTTGATTCTTTTCCCCCTTGATTTTCCTATTATTGATTTATAATTTTATAGCATTTTAGTATTTAAATATCTATAGTATTTAAATATTTTTAAGTTTATTAAGGTTTGCTTTGTGGTCTAACATGATTGTTTTTCTGGCCATAATTCTGGATAATGTTCTATGTGCACTGAAAATTAACACATATACATTGTATTATTGTTGGTTTGAATGCTTTGCATAAGTCCATGAGGTCAAGTTGGTTAATTGTGTTTAGTTTTTCTGTGTCTTTGTTGAGTTTCTTTCTAGTTGTTCTGTCCTTCATTTAAAGTGGTGTATTAAAATCTCCTACTAATTTTGAAGGCGCTCTGGTAGCATAGTGGTTGCGAATCGGGCTGCGAACCGCAAGGTCAGTAGTTCGAAACTACCAGCTGTTCCGGGGAAGAAAGAGGAGGTTTTCTGCTCCCATAAAGATTTATAGCCTCGGAAACCCTGTACAGGGTCGCTATGAGTCAGAATCGACTCCACAGCACATAACAACAACAACAACTAATTTTGTAAAGGAGCTCTGGTAATGTAGTGGTTACAAGTCGGGTTGTTAACCACAAGGCTAACAGTTTGAAACTATCAGCTGTTCCATGGGACAAAGATGAGGCTTTCTGCTCCTGTAAAGATTTATAGTCTCAGAAACGCTATTCAGGGTCGCTATGAGTCACAGCCTATACCAGCACTACCTCTACTATTATTTTTGTTGTTATTAGGTGCCGTCCAGTCATTCTGACCCATAGCGACCCTGTTATTATTGTGGAGTTACCTATTTAATTCTTTTGGAGTTTGATTTATATATTTTGAAGCTCTATCATTTGGAATATAGACATGCAATACAGTTATGTTCTCTTGTTTAATTGGCTCTTTAATCATTACATAATATTCTTTGTTGTCTCTTATGCTGGTTCTTGCTTTAAAGTACATTTTACCAGAAATCAATACTGTCACTAAGCTCATTTTTTTATTGTTATCTTGATATATTTCTTACCAACTTTTGATATTTAGTTGATTTTTGTCTTTGTATACCTCTGTAGAGAGCATATTGAAAAATCCTAGTTTAATTATTGATAGGTATGAACTGATTGCTGTCATTTTGCTGGGTTTTGTGTGTGTGTGGTGTTGCTAGTTTCTTTGTTCCAAATAACTTTCTGTGCTCATTCATTTTGCTTGTGGAGTTTCTTATCATTTTCTTTATTGATGCTGTCTTAATGTCTATAAATATGCTTTTCTTCTTTATTTTGATGAGGATATTTAATAATTTTCTTTGAAGTTACCCTGTAATTTATTACTTTCTTCCCCAGTTTAATGCAATCTGTTTCATTCTAAAATCTGTATGACACCCTTGCCATTTGAAAATTCTGTAACTGCATTATTCCTTTTTTAAATTTTATAATTATCCTCATTATAAGTTGGTATCTCTCTACCTGTATTTTCAGTTTTGCAGGTTATTTTGTTTTGGTTCTCTATATCTGGACTGGTGATGTTGTCAGGTATGTTAATCTCAGGTTGATATCTGCAGTTGTTGATTCTTTATCTAAAGAACTATCTTTAGTATTTTTTTTTTTTTTGGTAAATTTGGTCTTGTTGTTCTTAAGAGATGTAAAGTTGGTTTCAATTCATAGTGACCCTGTATAGGGATTCCAAGGAGCAGCTGGTGGGTTTGTACTGCCAAACTTTTGGTTAGCAGTCTGGTATTTATCTTACATCACCAGATCTATCCCAAGACTTCCTTTACTATTTTTTGTAAATTTAATATGGTTATTACAAATTCCTTTAATTTTTGTTTATCTAGAAATGTCTGATTAGTTTGCAATCTTGCTGCTTTAAAACTTTATGTTCCTTCAATTATGGTGCAAAGTGCCCATCTCCAGAGAGGGTAGATTCTATTTTAGGAGTTCTAAAAACCACTTCCCATGTGAGCACCTGTCATAAGCTGAATATTTGATACTCTCTGACATATGGTGGACATACCATTAGTTAGTGGAATAAATGGTTTGTGTCACAGAACACATCATGGAGGTGGACGCTGGAGAGTAAGCAGAATAATTCTTCTTAAAGAGGTCCAATTTGACACAGTATGTGGTATCCAAAGTGTGGATCTGTATCTTCATGTTAGCAGGATATTGTAGATGGGAAGGTAGAAGATCAAGCTATGGCATCCCAAAGCCCATCAGAAATGGCACACTATGTCTCTATGCCCAAATACTTAGAGGATTAGGGGCAGGCACATCCTGGATACTCAGGCACTAATTAGATCAAGGTCAAAAAAAATATTAAGCCTCAAGCACTTGAGTGAGACTGGGACAGGAGAGGCTGGTGGACTCCTTCACACTAATAGACTTGGGCCAAAAACATTGCTGTTGATTACCTGATGGCAAGTAGATAGCAGGCAGAAACAAGTGACTATTTATGCATCATATCTTTGATTCTTTGGGGAAATTAGTTGTTGTTAGGTACCATTGAGATGAATCTGACCCACAGTGACAGTACAACAGAATGAAGCACCATCTCCAACACCATAATTCAAATACATCAATTATTTTACAATTTTCTTTATTTATTGTCCAACTTTAACACGCATATGAGGCTATTGAAAATACTATGGCTTGGGTCAGGTGCACTTTAGTCCTCAAACTGACATTTTTGCTCTTCAACACTTTATTGAGATCTTGTGCAGCAGATTTGCCAATGTAATAAGTCATTGGTTTCTTGATTGCTGCTTCCACGAGCCTTGATGGTTGATCCAAGCAAAATGAAGTCTTTGGCAAGTTCAATCTTTACTACATTTATCATAATGCTATTTATTGGTCAAGTGGTGAGGATTTCTGTGTTCTTTACATGGAGGTGCAACTCATGGAAAGCTATGATCTTTGATCTCTATTAGTAAGTATTTTAAGTCCTTTTTGATTTCAGCAAGTGGGGAAATGGACAATAATAAGTATATAAATAGTTATCTTTAAATATATGTACTTGATTTGGTTATTCACAGAGAGACGTGTGTGCAAAGAATTATGCCACTGTACATCTACTACTTACATTTGAATATGTGTTTATTAACAGACTTAATTGTTTCCTAAAATATGAAACAACTCTTTTCTTGATATAATCCTGAGAAAAAATATTCTCGATAAATAAATAAATAAATAAATAAATAAATAAATAAATAAATAAATCTGTTATTGAATTTCAGGGAACATTTCTGTCTAAAATGGTATCGCTATTTTCCTCAAATAATACTTAAAAATATAAGCAATGTGACTTAAACCTGTAAGCCATGCCTTAAGATCTGGGCATATGCATTGGCCAATATATACAATGGAGAAAATACTATAAAATAGATGATCACTTGATGTGTGAGTAGTTAAAATAGACAATGATGCCAGGTGGTGCCTTGGTGCATGATAATAAGAATAGTTTGTCAAAATACAGCAATCATTACCAAAGTAAAATCAACACATATTCAACATCATCCTTAAAGTGTTAAGCTAATTATCCACTTCAAGTAATTGAGGCAGCAGAAATAAATGTTGTGGAGCAGTCCTCATTTTTCTCTATTGCAATGCAGAACTAGGTATAAAGGTTAACTGGAATCTTTTATTGTTCATGGTTCTCCAAATCGTAGATACCCATGGAAAGTGATACCTTTTACAATGATTGAGTGATGCCTATATACTGTTGATCATCTTTGAACTATATAAAAGTAGAATTTCATAAATTTTTCAATTACATACTGTCTTAGGCCAGGTTTTCTAGATAAGCAAAACTAGTGAAACATATATATGTGTATATGGAGAGAGTTTATTATTAAGGAAACAGCTTACAATTACAGAGTCCCAGGTCCCCAGTAGAAGAGAGAGAGAGATAGATCCTCTCACATGTCCATTATATTGGGAGTAGACTACATCTCCAATTGACTGGTTGTTTATAGCCATCTAGTCATGGCTAACTATATATGTATTAGGCTTCACCACCATGAAAATAAGTACATCATGGCAATTTTTCAAACAGAACATGGGAACACTGAATGGTTTAAAAATCAGAATATTGTGCAACAGGGTTGTATTCTTTCACCATACTTATTCAACCTATATGCTGAGCAAATAATCTGAGGAGCTGGGTTATATGAAGAAAAACATGGCATCAGGATTGGAGGAAGCCTCATGAACAACCTGCGATATGCAGATATACAACCTTGCTTGCTGAAAGTGAAAAGGACTTAAAATACTGATGAAGATCAAAGACCACAGCTTTTGGTACAGATTACATCCCAAAGTAAAGAAAACCAAAATCTTCACCACTGGACCAATAAACAACATTCTTATCAACGGAGAAAAGATTGAGTTGTCAAGGACTTCATTCTTCTTGGATCAACCATCAACGCTCATGGAAGCAGCAGTCAAAAAATCAAACAACGTATTGCATTAGGCAAATCTGCTGCACAAGACCTTTGTAAAGTGTTGAAGAGCAAAGCTGTCAGCTTGAGGACTAAGGTGTGCCTTTCCCAAGCCATAATATTTTCAATAGCCTCATATGCATAGAAAAGCTGGACAGTAAATAAGGAATACCATAGAAGAATTGATGCATTTGATTTATCCTGTTGGAGGAGAATATTGAAAGTACCATGGGCTGCCAAAAACCAACAGATCTGTGTTGGAAGAAGTGCAGCCAGAGTGCTCCTTGGAGGCTAGGATGGCCAAACTTCATTTCTTATACTTCAGAAATATTTTCAGGAGGGACCAGTCACTGGAAAAGGATATCATGTTTGTTAGGGTGGAGGGTCAGAGAAAAAGAAGAAGACCCCCAGTGAAAGGGATTGGCCAAGTGGCAGCATCAATGGGCTCAAGTGTAGCAACAATTTTGAGGTTGGTGCAGGATTGGGCAGTGTTTCATTCTGTTGTGCATAGAATAGCTTATGAGTTGGTACCAACTCAATGGCACCTAACAAAAACAATTGCTAAATCTCTGCAAATCTGGGCCTTGTTGATTTGATACAGAACCCTAATAATTACAGTCTACCTTTGTCAACTCGAAACCTATAAACTATATGTATAATCTCTAAATAAGGAAAATTGCAAAGCCATACTTGCTCGTAACATGATATAAATAAAACACATACAATTGAATATGCATTGACCCCATTTATATTGTGTATGTCACAAATGAACAGAGCAAAAATATTTGATGCACACAAGCAAATAATGTAGATTCATTTAAATGTCCAAAGGGCACATTCTGCAAGTGAACCTCCTGCCTGTGGGCACATTGCCTTACTGTGTCCATATGTCTAAATTCCATAGCTACTCTGTTTTTTCCATGCCACCATCTCTGCTACCATCTACTGTAGTCACTTCTTGTCCAGGGAGGGATCCCAAACTCCAATTATACTGTTTGTTAATGATGGTCCTGGTATCATCTGTTCCTGGAATGAAGGATAAGTACTCCCCACTTTTAGTTATACATCTTTTACAATTACAGTTTTGACAATCATAAAATCCTACCAGTATTATTCCCTATGCCTTTTTACCAGACCCATCTGGAAAAGAGGGAAACTATGCAGTAGGGATAATAGCGCATCCTCTTCATTCTAAAACTAAGCACACCCATGAAAGATTGTAAGCAAGCCACTTCATGTTTTTATTGCACTACCCCCTGGCCCCAGTTTTGATAGACAAATTTCACATCCTATCAACCCAGTACACCAAGAGACAAGCATGTTCTTGTATATGAATAATGTTCCATTCTAATTGGAATGTTGAGCAACTGCATTCATAGGCAAAAGTCCAGTTCATTAAATTATAGCAATTGATACTTGCTCACAGTAGCAAACATCTTTTTCTCATCAGGTTCTGGCTACAACTCACACAAGCCCTATAAACTAGGTCAAATGGGTACCAGCTACAAGTTTGGGAGTTTATACACACATCCCTGCACGTCATACCAGCTGGCCATCACTATCAGCCCTAGCTTCCATGGGCTAGGTCAATGTCCATGGTCTCAGGAGTTCACACAACTCCCTAACGTCAGACCAGACCATCTTGCTTCTTCTCTTCTCTTAGGGTCAATGGGTCCCAATAGAACATGTCCAAACTCAGCTCTTGTATTCATTGATGCATTTCCCCCAATTCCACTTACAAGTATATACAGGTGGTCATCAACAAGCATATGGCTCATTGGTTCCCTTTAACTTTCAGTCCTAGAAAGGGGTTTTCTTTGATGGATCCTTGCCTTGATGCATCTGAAACTCAAAATGTCAAACTGTCTGTTTTTTACCTCTGCTTGAATTTCCTGTTCTCCCAGAATCTCTGGGTTGGTCTTCATATCTTTTCAATTGCAAATGTTCCAACTCTGAAGGTTCTGGGTGGGGCTCAGGATTCCACCTGAAGCTCCATACTCTACAAAGGCTAAACAAAATTCTGACTCCCCTTTTAGTAAATCCAATTAAGTATAGGCTGAAGGCAGACTTACAAGCTCTCTGTAATCAAAATTCCCAATATTCCTATCAGATATGTATGTCTATTTTAAAATAATAGGCAGGAGAAACTAGTATCCATAAGGCAGACAGACATATAAACCTTTTAAAACACTCAAATTCAATATGTTCTTCTCCCTTGGACTAACCCCATTCATATGAATTTGGCTTGTGCCTCTGTCAGGGTGTATTACACAGACCAGTATCAACTATGCTTTCTAACCAGCATGTCATTGGCTCCAGGTACCTCCAGAAGCTGCTGTATGTCCCAAATCACCAACAGAAGAAGAGAGAGAGGCCCTCTTGCATTGAACATGAAAAGGTAAAAATCATTCAGTGCCCTCTCTACCCAGGAGACAAGCTAAAATGCTAATCAGGTCACCTAATGGGACCAATCCCTCCAGTTTCCCCCTTGCCCTCAAAGAGGTATGCAGCCTGGCCCCTCCCTAACTCTGACCCCATGTTGCACTCCACTGGGGGTGGGGGGGGGTGGGGAGGCTCAGAATCTGGAGAAATTAGCTTTTCTGAGTCAGCTGGCTTAATAAAATCTGAAACTCTGCTTTGACCATGAAGAAACATTTCTTTCGCTGTAACATTTGGTTTCCTGACCAGAAATCAACCGAGCTGACCCCTTGAGCCACAGGATTGGAGTGGCTGATAGCAAGCTCCCCTCAGTGAATGAGATGGCTCCCCACCTCCACATTTGACCCACATTTTAGCTTGCCTCCTTGGCAGAGAGGACAGTGAATGATTTTTACCTTTTCTTGTTCAATGCAAGAGGGTTTCTCGCTCTTCTGCTGACAATTTAGGACATACATATATATGTTTCATTGGCTTTTCTTCTCTGTGAAACCCAGCCTAAGACATGGAACTGAGAGAGTGAGGTCCTAGAGAAAAAAATCAGAAGGCTGAGTTTTCTAACTGGGTTCTCAAGTCTAACTAATTTTAAAGGCACTGATATAGGATGGAAACATGTCTGACCTCCACTTCATAGGAATTGGCTTGGGCTGATTTTTTTTTTTTTTAAAGGTTTTTATTGTGGATTGAAATAAACAAATCATTTGTCTTGCAGAAATCTATCATTCGTTCTCCAGCATCATTTCTATCACCAAGTCCAAAATTTCCAACTACTGGTCCTTTCTCTTTGCTCCCAACCTTTACATTCCAATCAC
>NW_006408777.1:163275-163984 GCF_000296735.1 Chrysochloris asiatica | reverse complement strand
GTCATGCTGGGTAAGATGGAGGGTCAGAGAAAAAGAGGAAGACCCCCAACGAGATGGATCAGCCAGGTGGCATCATTGATAGTGTCAAGTGTGGCAGCGGTGGTGGGGTTGACCCAGGATCAGACATTGTTTCATTCTGCTTTGCATGGTGTCGCTATGAGTCGGTTCTGACTCGATGGCACCTGACAACAACAACAACATTGTGGATTGAGTGAAAGTTTACAGGGCACATCATCAGTTTCACATTCAACAATTCATATAACATGTTTAATTAAATTGATTATAATCCCCTCCATATACCATCAGTTAAAAGTATTTCTCTCTGTACACTTTAGCTTTTTAAAAACAAACAAACAAAAAAACCCACCCAGGCATATATAATAATTTACAACTCCAAAGGTCACATTCCTGGCCACCAGTTGTTAGTACTTCTTTTCTTAGTTGGTGAATCTAGAGTCCTCAGCCACTCCCCCGTTCCATGCCCCCATCTCTGCCTCCATCACTGGCGCTGTTGCTCCTCTGGATAAGGTCCTGCATTCTGTTTGTGCGTTCCTCTCTTGATGGTCTTAGGGTCCTCTGTATCTGGATTGTAAGATTAACCACTCCCCTTTTTTTGTTACAAAACTTCTACCTTTACAAATGTGACAGTCGCAATTAGTCATCATAACAATTATTCACTGTTGAATCTTACGAATCTTATCCCCATCTC
>NW_006408777.1:151083-161180 GCF_000296735.1 Chrysochloris asiatica | reverse complement strand
TGTATTTTGGTATTTTTTTATGCTTTCTGAATGCCTACAGTTAGATGTGATCAGGCAATGGGCTTCCCTTTTCACTCTTCTTCCTGAGAAGTTTCAAGATACCACTGTTGGTCATTTTGACGTAACTTAGGATTTAATTTTTGGCCTATTTCCTCTTTTGTGTGCTTGTCCTGCTCCACAATCCCCATTCAGGCCTTTTTTCTAGTTAGAAACAATTCATGGCCAGCTGTGGCCATTTGGTTTTAATTGGAAACTGTCTCTTTAAATTTCAAGGAGATCTGTGCACATGCATAGTATAACCTTTGGAGGGTGGGGCTGGGGTACCCATTAGCACAGGCATCCCTCAGTCACCAGAATGGAGGTGTGCAGACAGCAAGGGACCAATAAACAGATACCAAAAGAAAAGAATGCCCATACCTTTATTTCAATGGTTTTGCCAGGTGTCTGCGGCTGCTCCGATTCTTCTTCAGCTTATTCTCACCCATGATGGCGGCTCCTGGTGCAGCTGAGCATCCCGGACTAGAAAGCAATAGATTTTTTGCTTCTGCCACAAATTCCTCCAGCTGTGAGCCTTCCAGCCTTGTAAATATTCCTTTATATGTGGTTCAGAGTTCTGGGACCATCCCTTGAGCCTACTTGGTCAGGTATTCTGTGTTGTTGTTGGCGGAGCTCTTTACTACATGTCCACCTGGTCTGCCATCTTGTTTTTTTCTTTCCTGAGTTTTAATTTTGTCCTCTTTCCCTCTTGTGGAGTCAGAGGAAGTCAGACTGGTCTGCACTTGGTTTAAGTAGTTGGCACTGAGAGCAGGATACATTGCAATGGCTCCAGACCTAAGAAATTGTGAGAGTTTGTGGGAGAAAGAATGAAGGGACATGGGATAAAATATTTTAGTTCAAGGTGGTACTGGAGTTGCTCTAAAGGAGATGCCAATGCTACGTGGGTTGTAACAAAGGAAGGGCTTTATTGTGTTAGCACGTAGCTCAGTGGATTTGTATGCAGAGGCTGAGCCCCATCTTCTTTATTTTATAGGGAATAAGGGTACATACATGAGTTCATTTGGGATTGCTTAGCAGGGGCCAACAGCTTCAAGGGGCTACCTTGGATTGGTTAGTTCAAATATATGGAGGGATGGATGTATGAGCATACAAGCAAGCAGTTACAGAAGCATAAGCAGTTAAACATTGGCTTGGGGTAAATATTCTGTTCTAATGTGCATAGGGTAGTTATGAGTCAGTACCAACTCGATGGAACCAAACAACAACAACATATGAATACACATATACAAACATATACCACACATATTTCTTGAAGGCATTAGATGTATGTGCTGTATTTGGACAAGGAAAATTTCAAATTGAACCCTTTTTGAAACCCCATACTCTATTTCATATTTCTACTTCTAAAGACCCTAACGTCTGTCATTTTGTCATACTGTGGTTTCACGTGTGTTGTTGTGATGCTGTAGTCTATGCCACTGCTGTTCCAAATATCAGCAGGTTCATCTATGGTGAAGAGGTTTCAGCGGAGCTTCCAGAATAAGAATGGACTAGGAAGAATAAATAGGCAGTCCTTCTGAGGGATTAGCTGTTGAAACCTTATGAATTCAGTGAAATATTGTTTAACAGAAGATGAGTCCCTCAATTTGGAAGGCACTCAAAATAAGAGCTACCTCCTCAAAAAAAATGTAAAGTATAGAATACTTTACATTTAAGTAAAGTAGATTTGACTTTAATGACATGGATGGAACAAAGCTTTCAGGATCTTCATCTGTTGATGGAGCATGGCTCAAAATGAGAAGAAGTAGTTGTAAGCATCCATAAGTAATCAAAACATGGAATGTACAAAGTAAAACTCTAGGAAAATGGGAAGTCATCAGAAATATAGTGGAATGAAGAAGATCAATTTCTTAGCCATTTGTAAGCTAAAATGGAGTATTATTGGCCATTTGCATCAGATTAACACATGATTTATTATTCAGGAAAAGACAAATTGAATAGGAATGATGTCACATTAATCAGAATATTTTAAGATTTATTTTGAAGTACATTGTTGTCTATGATAGGACAACATCTTTACATCTATAAGGAAGACCAGTTAACACAGCTGTTATTCAAATAGTTGAAGGTGAATAATAGTTGTATTATTCAACCACTAACCACCCAAACCAATGATAAAGAAATTGGATATTCTACCAACTGCTTCAGTCTGAAATTGACTTACTGTGCATTCAAGATGTATTGACAATTATTAGTGATTAGAATACAAAAATTAGAAACAAAGAGGAGTGATTGGTCATTGCAAAATAATAATAGAATTAATAAAAATATTAATATTATATGCAAGGAAAATTTGGCTGAAGATAATTGCTGAATGGTTGCAGCAGCACATCAACATGGAGCTTCTAGAAATTCAAGCTGGATTCAGATGAGGCAGTGGAACAAGAGATATGTCATTGTCAGACAGATCTGACTGAAAGCATAGACTATCAGAAAGATGTTTATTTGCATTTTATTGACAATGCAAAAACATTCACCTATATGTGTCATAACAAACTATGATAATATCAGGAAGAATGAGAATTCTAGAACATTTAACTGTGCTTATGTGGAACCTGGGAGTCCTGGTGTGGCACTATGGATTAATGCGCTGGACTGCAAAGTCATTTGAACTGCAAGGCTGGTGGTTGAAGCTCACCAGCTGCTCCTCAGAAACCCTACACAGAATCGCTATGGGTCGGAACCAACTCGACAGCTCTTAACAACAACAAATGTTGAACCTGTACATAGAGCAAGAGGTAGTCATTCACACAGAACCAGGAGATAATGCATGGTTTAAAATCAGGAGCATTGTGTGTCAGGGTTGTATCCTTTCTCCATACTTATTTAATCTGAGTAAATAATTTGAGGATCTGAAGGAAGACTCATTAATAACCTGAACTATGCAGAAAGGACAACCTTGCTTGCTGAAAGTGAAGAGGACTTGAAGCACTTACTGATGAAGGTAACAGAATACAGCCTTCGGTATGGATTACAAGTCAATTTAAAGAAACAAAAGTCCTCACAAGTGGATCAATAAATAGCATTATGATAAATAGAAAAAATATTGAAGTTATCAAGGATTTCATTTTACTTGGATTTACAATAAATGCTTATGGAAATAGCAGCCAAGAAATGAAGGACATGACATAGTGTATTGGGAAAATCTGCTGTAAATAACCTCTTTAAAGCATTAAGGAGCAATGATGTCATTTTGAAGACCAAGTTATGCCTAACCTAAGCCATTACATTTTCAATTCCTTCATATGCATGCGAAAACTGTACAATGAATAAAGAAGAAATTAGAATAATCCACTCATTTGAATTATGTTGGCAGAGAATATAGAAAGTACCATGGACTGCCAGAATATTAAACAAATCTGTTTTGGAAGAGGTATAGCCAGAATGCTCCTTAGAAGCGAAGATGGTGAAGACTTCATGTTTTGTACTTTAGACATGCTATCAGGAGGGACCAGTCCCTGGACAAGACATCATGCCTGGTAAAGTTGCTAGCAAATAAGTTGAGGGCACCCAACAAGATAAATTGTTGGGGGTCTTTAACTTTGTGTGTGTGTGTCTGTGTCTGTGTGTGTGTGAGGCACAGTATGATGGTCAGTAGTGTTGCCTCTTAAGTCAATAGAACTAAGTATGAATTTTAGTTCTTCCATTGTTTTGGGCAAGTAGTACTAAATGTGTAAGGGTCATTTCATTCTTTGTAGTTCAGAGCAATCATATCATCTTTCACACAGGAAAGTTGTAAGAATTAGATGATTAAATGCAAGTAAAATACTCAGGTCAGGACCTGGCTCATGTCATATGCTTTACAAAAATTAACTTTCATTGTCTATCTACATCAATTAGTCAATTAATTGATATAGCTATAAATATATCTATGTATTACACATATTTTTTTATGTAGGATAAGCATTTGACCACAAGGTTAGTTTGAAACACAAGGTCATTGGTTCAAACTCACCAGCTACTCCTCAGTAACCCTATTTAGGCAGAAGTGACTTGATGACATTTAATAATAATAACAACAACATATGCTTTCTAATTGGATCCTTGAGTTTTTCTTATTAGGTGCCATCAAGTCAGTAATGACTCATAGCAATTCTACGCACAACAGAATGAAACACTACCTGGTCCTGGGTCAACCTCACAATTGTTGTCATGTTTGAGCCCATTGATGCTGCCACTTTACTAGTCATCTCGCTGGGGGTCTTTTTTCTGACCCTCCACCTTACCAAATATGATATCCTTCTCCAGCAACTCGTCCCTTCTGACAGTATTATGAAGTATGAGAGACCAAGTTTGGCCATCCTGGTCTCCAAAGAGCACTTTGGCTGCACTTCTTCCAACACAGATCTGTTGGTTCTTTTGGCAGCCCATGGCACTTTCAATATTCTCCTCCAACACCATAACTCAAAAGCATCAATTCTTTTATGGTCTTCTTTATTCATTGTCCAGCTTTCACATGCATATGAGGTTATTGAAAATACCATGGCTTGGGTCAGGTGCACCTTAGTCCTCAAGCTGACATCTTTGCTCTTCAACACTTTAAAAAGGTCTTGTGCAGCAGATTTGCCTAATGCAATATATCGTTTGATTTCTTGACTGCTGCTTCCATGAGTGTTGATGGTTGATCCATGAAGAATGAAGTCCTTAACAACTTCAATCTTTTCTTTGTTGAGAAGAATGTTGTTTATTGGTCCAGTGGTGAGGATTTTTGTTTTTTTTTTTTTTACATTGAGATTCAATCCATACCAAAGACTGTAGTCTTTGATCTTATCAGTAAGTATATGTAGTATGTGTGAGTATATGTATGTATGTGTAATGGTTAGGTTTCTATGACAACTCAACTAGGCCAGGATTTCCAGAGGTTTAGCAGTTGATATGTGCTTATTCCCATGGTAATGAAACCTAATGAGCCTCCAGTCAATTGAAGGAATGCTTCCCTAGGGATGTAGCCTGCTCCCAATATAATGGTTATGCTGTTACAGCAGTTTTAGATTCGTGGTTGAAGAAACCGAGACCACTTGGAGAGGTGAAGCAGAGTTTCAGATTTTATTAAGCTGGCTGGCTTAGAGGAGCGAATTTCTCCAGATTCTGAGCCTCCCAATGAAGTGCAACATGGGCCTGTATGGGGTCAGAGTCAGGGAGGGGCCAGGCTGCATACCTGTTTGAGGGCAGCATGGAAACCAGGGGAATTGGTCCCATTTAGTGACCTGATTAGCATTTTAGCTTTTTTCCTGGGCAGAGAGGGCAGTGAATGATTTTTACCTTTTCCTGTTCATTCCCCCACCCCCCTTTGATGTCCTTTGGGACCTTTTTCCCAGAGGCATCATCTAAGTGTTGCATAAAGAATGGTATTGTGGTATTGATTTGGATTATTTGTACTCTTTTTGATTGATTATTGTTTTAATGGCAGTTCCTATGGCCCTGATTGCTATTGGGAGTAAGCATGTAAATTCTAAATAAAACAGGACTCCACCCACAAGGGTCTTAAATCCTTTAAAGGTAAAGAATTACCCTCCCCATAGGCTCTGTGGGTTACACCCACTCCAGGTTTGCACAGGGACATTGGCAATTTTCTGCATTTTTACAAGGTCTTCTATTGCCAGATTCTGGTCATCTACTTGTATGCAGCAGTTAGCAAAATTAACCTTCTCACATAACCCTCCTCCCTCCGCAGCCAATAATTAGTTTAGGGCTAATCTATTTTGTTAGATGGCATTTCATATCTGGGTCTGTTGACGCGCAAGAAGGGTTAGGACTACCACAGTTCTATTGGTTATAGATGCACTCTTATAGCAACTATAGAAGAGAAGTGTGGTTACTGTTTGGCCCACATTGGTGGTGTGGGTGTATAGATTACACAGATTTCTCCCTTTCCCACATCCCAAAGTCTAATTAATATGAGCCCCACAGCAGACATCCTTGTGTTTCAACTGTGCGTAGATCAGCCAGCTCCCAGTTTGTGGCTGAAGCAGGGTGGGCTGTACACTTCAGTGTTACCCTGTGAGGGTTGGTAAGGTCAGTTTCAGCTTCTCATGGAGACCAGGCTTTCTTCAGTCTGCTGTGGTGAATCCAGGTGGGGACTCTTTCTACTTTGGTTGCTGGGCTTGGGATAATTTCTTGTTCTAGTCCTCAGTAATCTTTTCAGATGCTTCTGGAAGCCCTCCTGAAAGGAAAAACAAATCAGATACGTTTATTACACTCTTAGCTGAATAGGCCCAAATGTTTTTCATCCTGTAAAAAGGAATAATGTCTTATGAGTCCCAAGGTATCCAAGTTGAGTCCAGCCAACTTGACAGGGTCCAGTTCACTTTTTTTTTTTTTTAAAGCTGGTTTTCAGGTTTTCTTGTTCTGAGCAGAATATGTTCGCCAGGTTGGAAGGGATCAGGTTACCTGTAGGGAAGGAAGCAAACCTGGGAAGAGCAAATTTACAAAAAATAGAAAATGTGTGTGGTGGAGGTGTTGCACATATCACTGCAACTTCAATAATTGGCCTAGGGAATCCTTTAAACCTTGGCTGAGATCAGATAGAAGGTTGAGGGAAGCTGCCTGGGAAGGTTTACTGTATACAACTTTATAAGGGCTCAATTTAAGCCTGCTTCTGGGGCTTAAAGAATGAAGTCCTTGACAACTTTTGTTTTGTTTTGTTTTCTTTACATTGAGAAGCAATCTATTCTGAAGGCTGTGGTCTTTGATTTTCAACAGTAAATATTTTAAGTCTTCTTCACTTTCAGCAAGCAAGATTGCATCATCTGCATATCACAAGTTGTTAATGAGTCTTCTTCCAATCCTGATTCCAGGTTTTTCTTTATATAACTCAGCTTCTTGGATTATTTGCTCAGCATGCAGGTTGAATAAGTATGGTGAAAGAATACAACCCTATCACACATCTCTCTTTGTTTTAAACCATTCAGTTTTTTTCATGTTCTGTTCAAATAACTGCCTCTTGACATGTATAGATTCCTCATGAGCACAATTAAGAGTTCTGGAATGCTCATAATTCTCAATGTTGTCCATAGCTTGTCATGATCCACACGATCAAAACCCTTTGCATAGTCAATAAAGCACAGGTAAACATCTTTATGGTATTCTCTGCTTTTAGCCAAGATCCATTGACCATCAGCAATGATATCCCTCGTTCCATGTCTTCTTCTGAATCCAGCTTGAACCTCTGGAAGTTTTCTGTCAATGTATGCTTGCAACCATTTCTGTATTACCTTTAGTAAAACATTACTTGCATGGGATATCAAAGATATTGTCTTTGATTTCCGCATTCCATTGGGTCATCTCTCTTTGGAATGGGTACAAATATGGTCCTCTTCCAATCAATCAGCCAGATAGTTGTATTCCAAATTTCTTGGCATACATTAGTGAGTGCCTCCTGTGCTGCCTTTCTTTCTTGAAAGATTTCAATTTGTATTCCATCAATTTGTGGTGCTTTGTTCTTTGCCAATTCCTTCAATCATCTTGGACTTATTCCTTCAGTATTATTGGCTCTTGATCATATGCTACCTCTTGAAAAGGTTGAACATCAATCATTTCCTTTTGGTACTGAGACTCTCTGTATTCCTTCTATCTTCTTTGATGCTCCCTGTGTCATTCAATAATTGGCCTAGGGAATCCTTCAATAACGAAAGTTGAGGCTTGAATTTTTTCTGCAGTTCCCCTTCTTTAAGAAATGCTGGGTGTGTTCTTCCTTTTTGGTATTCTGATTCCAGATCTTTGGACATTTTGTTATAATATTTGACTTTGTCTTCTCGAGTTGACCTTTGGAATTTTCTGTTCAGCTCTTGTACTTCCTCATTTCTTCCATTTGCTTTAGTATGTCTTCACTAAAGGGCAAGTTTCAGTGTTTCTTCTGACATCCATTTTGATCTTTTATTTCTTTCTTGTCTTCTTAATTACTTTTTGCTTTTTTCCTTTAAGATGTTCTTTTTGTTTTTTTAATGTATTAGTGTGAATTATGTGATTGTTTATATGGGAGAACATTAGCTTTACATTCATCCTATCAAATATTGTTTCATTGCCATGGTTACAATCCCTTTCATGCATCAATCAACCAACCCTGCCCCAGGGTTGTCAGCACACAGCCCCTCTCCATCTCTGGGTCTAAAGTCCCCAGCTGCTCCATTTCTCCAGGTCATCATCTCTGCCTCCATCTCAGGCATCACTGCTTCTCTGGGTAGGGTCCCGCTCTTCACTCTTCTTCCTTGGTGGTCCCAGGGACCTCTGCTTCTAGACTGCAAAGTCAGTCACTCCCTTCCTTTGGCTACAAAACGTCTACCTTTACATTTCCAACCCTCACAATCAGCCTTGATAACAATTATTTACAATTGTGTCACAACAGACCTATCCACATCTCCTTTCCTCAGCCCCACTCAGACAGATTGGATACTACTCAGTGGAGATTCTACTTTCCTCCATGACCTCTGGATCTAGACTCCCTCTTGAAAGCTTCTAAGATAATCACCTTGTAGACCTCCCTCCCCGTTTTGGGTAGCCAGTGTCCAAGTTGCCTATCCCTGTCTACTCTGTGT
This sequence comes from Chrysochloris asiatica, assembly GCF_000296735.1. NCBI lineage: Eukaryota > Metazoa > Chordata > Mammalia > Afrosoricida > Chrysochloridae > Chrysochloris > Chrysochloris asiatica. The sequence goes on along the minus strand of NW_006408777.1, from coordinate 152,589 downwards.
ATGGAGGGGGTGGGAATGATCCTCACTGTAAAGATTTGTTCCCTCTTTTGAGCTACTGCATCTATAGGTATAAGGTCAAGTTCATCAAATTGCATCAGGTTACTCTTTTTTTCCTCTTCTTTCTTCTTCTAGTCGAACTCAGATCATCCAGTCATTGAAGCCAGGTCAAGTGTGGGTGTTCTTGTGCATATGCCCTCCCTTCTTATCAGCTGGACACTTCACTTTCCACTCTAGTCCTCTGTGGCTATGTCACTGACTCTGGGCCCAACAGTCCCCAGGTCTTCCAACATTGTTGGCCAACCAGGTCTCCACCTGGGTTCACAAGTTTGTTGAAGCTCACAGCTTCATTGCTGTTTTTCCCTACTTCCCCTTATCTCTGACCAATATGGTTACCAATCAGAGCATGTATTCCCATTGAGTTCTAGTCTTGGAAGGGGGTTTTCCCTGAGGGGACCCGACCACTTTCCTTGATGTCTCCTGGGCGAGCAACTTGCTTGTTCTTGTAGTAATCGGTTGAACTGCTTATATTGTTTTGTATTTTTCCTGTCGGTCTTTCTTTCAAGAAGTGTCTTCTGATCTAGCCATTCCAGGCTGGTCTGCTTGTCCTTGTAAGTGGAAATTTCCTACCTCAGAAGATTTGGGATGGGGTTCAGTATTTCATCCAGATGGGGTTCAGTCTTATGTAATGCAGAGGCTCTGCATGAAGCCTCCTTCACAGGGCACGTTGTAGCCCATTTTAGGTATTCCAATCAGTTATAGGCAGAAGACGGACTACATGCTTTCTAAAGTGATATTTCTGGCTATTTTTTTCTCTTACTCTCAAATATCTATTTTGTAATGGTATGCCAAGGAAACCAAGATTCAAAAGACAGCCAAGCATCTTAACATTATTTCCCCCCTTCCAACCATGTCTCAATCCCAGTATCCCAGAGCCCTGTTGTTCCAAGGTTGTGCATACATCATTCTTTACCTCTGTCCCACATAGCCCATGAAAACCTAATTGTTTTCCCATCCGCTTTGTTCTTCTATTCCCCTCCCCTTTCTTGTGTATTGCCTCCTCCCTAGCACCCAAACTATCCTGTGTCTATTCCAGGCCCTGTGCTCCACCTTCCCCTCCCTCTCCTCACCCCAACCTTGACATCCCAGTAACCAGCAAAATATCCCCCACCCATTAATATAGGTTCTTTTTCTTAGTCTTTTACAGTAGTGGTCCTATGCAATTTATCTCCTTTATGACTGACTAATTTCACTCAAAATAATGTCCTCAAGGTTCATCCATGTAATGCGGTGGCTTGCAGCTTCCTTGTTATTCTTCAGGGTAGCATAATATTCCATTATATGTATGTACCACAGTTTTTTTATCCATTCTTCAGTTGATGGCCACTTAGGCTGTTTCTATCTTTTTGCTATTGTAAATAGTGCTGCTATTGAACATTGGTGTGCATATATCTACTCGTGTTATGGCTTGTATTTCTAGTGGGTAAATACCAAGTAGAGGAATTGCTG
>NW_006408777.1:132235-143453 GCF_000296735.1 Chrysochloris asiatica | reverse complement strand
AGGAATGCAACTGATTTTTGTACGTTAATCTTATATTCTGCCATTTTGCTGAATCTTCCTATGAAATATAGTAGCTTTTTTACTGAGTCTTTGGGATTTTATACATATCGTCTGCAAATAGAGAGAGTTTTACTTTTTCTTTGCCAATTTGTATGACTTTAATTTCCCTGTCTTGCCAAATAGCTTTTGCTAAGACTTCTAGCTCTTGCTAAGACAATATTGAATAGGAGTGGTGACAAATGGTGTCCTTGTCTGGTTCCTGTACACAGAGGGAAGGTTTTCAGTTTCTTGCCATTGAGAGGAATGTAGGCTGTTGGTTTTGTATAATGCTATTAATTATGTTTATGAATTTCCCTTCAATTCCTATTTTGTTGAATGTTTTTATCATGAATGGATATTGGATTTTGTCAAATGCCTTTTCTGCATCAATCGATATGATCATGTTGTTCTTTCCTTTTTTTCTTATTTATATGGTGGATAACAGTGATCATTTTTCTAATGTTGAACCATCCTTACATCCTTAATATGAATCCCTCTTGATCATGATGTATTATCTTTTTGATTTGTTTCTGGATTCTGTTGGCTAGGATTCTGTTGAGAATTTTTGCATCTATGTTCATGAGGGATATTGGTCTATAATTTTCTTTCTTAGTGACATCCTTCCCTGGTTTTGGTATGAAGGTTATACTTGCTTCTTAAAATGTATTAGGAAGTTTTCCATCCTACTCTATCTTCTGAAATAATTTGGGTAGAATTGGTGAAAGCTCTTCCCTGAATGTTTGGTAGAATTCACCAGTGAAGCTGTCTGGGCCTGGACTTTTGTGGTTGGGAAATTTTTGATGACCTGATCAATTTCTTCTTTTGTTATGAGTCTGTTCATGTTTTCTACTTTACTCTCTGTAAGTTTAGGTAGGTTGTGTTTATCTAAAAATGTATCCATCTCTTCTACGTTTTCAAATTTGTTGGAGTACAACTATTCATATTATTCTGTTATTAGCCTTTTGATTTCCTTTGGTTCCGTTGTAACATCACCCATGTGATTTCTAATTCATGTTATTTGTGTCTTCTCCCTCTTTTCTTTTGTTAAGTTTGCCAATGGTCTGTCAATTTTGTTAATCCTTTCAAAGTACCAGCTTGTTGTGTTGTTGATTATTTCTATTGTTTATCTGTTTTCTATCTCATTTATTTCTGCTTTAGTCTTTATTATTTCTTTTGTTTTGGTGGCTGTGGGTTCCCTCTGTTGGTCTGTTTCTAATTGTTGTAGATGCTGTGTTAATGTGTTAATTTTCGTTCTTTCTTCTTTTTGGGTGTGTACTTTATTGTAATAAATTGTCCTCTCAGCACCGCTTTCACCGAGTCCCAAATATTTTTGAATGTTGTGTTTTCGTTCTCATTTGTTTCTTGGAACTTTGTGAATTCACATTTAATTTCTTCTACTACCCAGTCACTTTTCAACAGGGTGTTATTCAGTTCCCATGTATTTGACTTGGTTTCCTTGGTCTTTCTATTGTTGATTTCTAATTTGATAGCATTGTTGTCTGAGAAGATGCTTTGTAGTATTTTGATATTTTTAAATCTGTGGAGATTTATTTTGTGGCCTAAAACATGGTCTGTTCTGGAGAATGATCCATGTGCAATAGAAAGAATGTATATTGTGCAGTTGTTGGGTTGAATACTTGGTACACATCTTTGAGGTCCAGTTGGCTGATTTGTTGATTAGTTCTTTTTTGTCAAGTTTCTTTCTGGTTGTTTTATTCATTTTTTTGAAAGTGGTATGTTAAAATCACCAACTATTATTGTAGATTCATGTACTTCTTTCTTCAACTCTATTAGAGTTTGCTTTACATATTTTGGAGCTCTTTTATTGGGAGTATAGATATTTATTTTGACTGTTTCATCTTAGTCAATTGTCCCTTTAATCATGACATAATCTCCATCTTTATCTATTATGCTATTTTTTGCCTTAAAGTTTATTTTATCAGAGATTAGTACTGCCACTCCTGTTTGATTTTGATTGCAATTAGCTTAGTAAAATTTTTTCCATCCTTTGACTTTCAATCTGTTTTTGTATCTGTGTGTGAGATATATCTCTTCCAGACAGCATATTGACAGATCTTGTGTTTTCTTATCCATTCTGCCATGCTCCATCTCTTAATAAGTGCATTTAATCTGCTTACATTCAGTGTAATTATTGATAGGTATTGATTAATTGCTGCCATTTTGTTTGTTTTTTGTGGTGTTGCTGTTTTCTTTGTTCTGTGTGCCTTCCTTTATTGACTTCATGCTTTTTGTGCTCTTGTGAGTTTCCTCATATTTTTAATGTTTTCAAGTTTCCATTCTCTTGGTATGTTGTGAAGTGTTCATTTTCTTTGATGTTGCCTTATAGTCCATTAATTTTTCTTTCCATTTAGTGCAGTCTATTTTATCGTGTAATTGTCCTGACCTTCTCCACATCTGGGTCTCTGTTCCTATGTGTTTACCTTATTTTACATTGTATTTGTTTTGATCATAGATTTGACTCTTCCTTCTATTGACTTAATTCTGGGAATTGCTGCTACATACATCAATCTCTGGTTGTGGTCTGTTCTTGTTGGTTCTCAGTCCACAGAACTTCCTTTTGGATGTTTTGTAGTGCAGGGTTGGCTTTGGCAAAATCCCTTAGCTTCTGTTTATTCTGAAATGTTTTGATTACACCGTTATATTTGATTGATAGCTTTGCTGGATAAAGGATTCTTGATTGGAAATTTTTTTCTTTCAGGGTTTTATATATGTCTCCCCATTGTCTTCTTGCTTGCATGGTTTCTGCTGAGAGATCCGAGCTTGATCTGACTTGCATGCCTTTGTATGTGACACTTCTGTTTTCCCCAGTTTCTATTAGAAGTGTCTCCTTATCTTTAATTTTGGAGAGCTTGATTATGATATGTCTTGGTGATTTTCTTTTGGGGTCTATCCTTCCTCGGGTTCATTGAGCTTCTTGAATATTTATATTTTTACTTTTCAGGATGTTAGAGAAATTTTCTTCCAGCAGTTCTTCAACTATTTCCTCTGTGGACTTGCGTGATTCTTCTTGGTCTGGAATGCCAACAGTTCTTAAGTTATTCCTCTTCATGTTGTCCAACATGAATCTTAGACCTTCTTCTGATTTTTTTTATCCTTTTTTGTGTTTGTTCTTCTATCTTAGTGGTATTGGCACATTTGTCTTCCAGCTCACTGGTTCTGTCTTCCATTTCATCTATTCTACTCCTTTGCCTTTTCAGAGTATTGTACATTTCTGATATTCTGCTATTGATCGTTTGGACCACTTTCTGTAGGTTTTGAATTGTTTCCAATGCTGTATCTATCTTATTTGATTTTTCTTGTAGCACTTTCCTGACTTCTTCCTTATTTTTCTCAACTCCATTGTAAAGTGTTTTAAAACATTTTATCATCATTTTTATGAATTCCTTCTCAGGCATTTCCAAGACCTGCCCTCCTTCCAGAATGGAGTACAGGTCTACCTCTAGGTCATTTATCTCAGCTATTTTATCTTGTTTCTGAATATGTGCTGATATGGTCTTCTGCTTTTGCTTCTTGGACATGTTTAGTGTGTATCTGTGGCCTTATTACTTAATTGAGTATGTGTTTTGTTATTTTTTTATGCTTTCTGATTGCTTCCAGGTAGATGTGATCAGGATGTGGGCTTCCCTTTTCAATCTTCTTATTACTTAACTCAGAGTATCTTTCACTGGTGTTTTCTGTTTTCCTGGTATACGGCAGTTGGTATTGGTTCTTGCCTGGGTTATGGTGTTTTGCTCTATGGCAGCAGTTTCTGACTCTTCTTGTGTAATATATGGAGATAAAGAGTCCTCCAAAGGTAGAAAGGGGAGCATATAACAGCAAAACAGCACCAGCAGGGAAAAACAAAAACAAAAAAACAAAAAAACAGCAACAACAAAAACTAGACTGAACACTGCAGTCTATAATTACAGAAAAGGGAGAGGAGGGTGCAAAAAAACAAACAAACAAAAAAAAAAAATCTGTAGCCTAATATGAGTATGACTTTAATGTCCTCTCTTTAGCTTCTTGCTTTCAAATCTGCCTGAGAAATTATAAGATGCCAGCATTGGGTGTTATGCTATACCTCAGGCTTTATTTGAATTTTCAGCCTGTTTTGTTTTTAAACTCTCTTCCCCTGTCTACAGCCCTGTCCTGCCCTTTCCCATATTAAAAAACAAAACAAAAACCAACCAAACAAAAAATGTTCAATGGCCTCCTTTTGGACTGAGTATAAGTGTGCATATGTGGCAGAAGAACCCACCAGTGGTGAGGGTGGGGTATGTCCACTCACTTAGGCTCCCCCTCTAGTCACCAGCATGGAGGTGGGCAAACAGTGGGCTCACCAATGACTAGATACCAAAAAAAAAAAAACAAAAAAAAACCCCAAAACAAAATCAGAACAAAGTAAAACTGACAGAGTATTATCCACCTTTGCTCCAAGGTTCCTGCGGCATTTTTCCATGGTAGTTCTGCTCTTCTGCTTGGTCTTGCCATTTGGTTTCGCCCAAGATGTCGGTTCCGGGCCTCCAAGTCCAGCTTCTAAAATTACTCAATTTTTTACTTCAGCGTCAAGTTCCACAATCTATAAGCCTTCAAACTTTAAAATAATCTTATCTCTGTGGTTCTGAGTTTTGGAGCTCTGCCCTGGATCTGCTTCGCCTGGTATTCTGTGTAATTGCTGATGGCGAACTTCATTGCACCTCCACCCTAGCCGCCATGAAGCCCCACCTCTCCGGTACATTCTTAAGGACTCTCCAATTGCCTCATGGTAGTTGTGATCAGTAGATAGGTTTCTCTTACACCTCAATTCATAGTGTTTTTAGAAGATTTTGGTTGTAGATGCTGCTCTGGTTTAGAGCACCTGGTATTGGCTCTTGCCCAATTGATGGAGTTTTAGAGGGTGTAATTGCAACTTGGCTGTGTGGTTGCAGTTGCTGTCTCCTATCAAGTGAGGCAAGAAAAGAAAGGGGTCCCATAATACAGAAAGAGGACGAAAGAAAAAAAGACAAAAACAAAAGTCATGAAAACCCATGAAAAATAAATATAAAGACAACATATCTGGAAAAAGGAAAAGGAAAACACAATAAAACAAAACAAAAAACTGAAGTAAATAAGAGTAATTCTTTAGTGCCACTCTTGCCTTAGAAGCTGCTTGAGAAATTTCACATATTCCCCCTATGCCTCTCTGATGTAACACAAACTTTTATTTTCGTTTCCTCCTCTCAAGTCTGTTCAGATGCTTCTACTTGTGAGTACCAGTCCCGGCTGGCCAGGCCTGAGGTGGAAGAGACTCCTGGCACAGGTGTGCTCTGTTGTCTCCTTCCCCTTAAGTTCTGCACCCAGTGATCTTTATAGCACAGATTCTTCTGCACAGTGCAGACCCTTCCCTAGGGGTGACTGTTCATACAGGTTTCACCTTTGGTCACAAGATCAGAAATGAGAAGGAAGAGCAAAAGAAAAGATGGGAAAAGAAAGTGAAAAATACTCATGCATTTGTCTTCACAAATTTCTGGCAGGTTTCTGTGTGCTCTCTTATCCCTTTATCAGCTTATTCACATTCAAAATGGTTGCAAAGGGACATGTTGGTCACCCCAAATCAGAATTCACCTTCTTTACTGCTTTTGTTCTAAAATTTACCCCTGGTAAACACTTGATTCACTTATTTATCCCTTTATCTGAAATTCAGAGTTCCAGGACCATCTGCTGAATCTGTTTGTCCAGTTTTCCATGTTTTTGCTGAAGGGAGTTTACACAGCCTTTCTGCCTAGTTTGTCATCAAGCCCTGATACATATTTTTTATATCCCCAAAATATTGATTCTATTTTGTGAAAATATTCTAAGTAATAATTCAAAGATGTACACAGAAAAATTCTTTATAAAATTAGGACCAATTATTTCTTTAATATTTGGCATTTTAATTAGCAAAATTATTATATAACCACATAACAACCATAATCTATATAATATTTGTACTCATGTACAAAGTGCTTATATCATTACATTAAAGGAAGCAATCCAGCATTTTATGCATATTCACATATATATTTGTGTAGTATGATAATACTTACATAGAAGTGACATGGGAAAAGCCAGAAAAATTTGTGCCAATATTTAAAACTGATTACCTTTACGTGGTGTGACTATGCATAATTTTGTTGTTTCAATGTTGTAAATAAAGAACATATAAAGGGTTCCATTGTGGTACTGTAGGATAAGGACTGATTTGCTAACCATAAGGCATTATACATGGCTGCTATGAGTTGGAAGTGGCTGGTCAATGTTAACAACAAGAAGTATAATGAAAGTGAAGTAAAATGATATATACTTGGAAAGTATATTGTTGTTGTAAAGTGCCATCAATTCAGTTCTGACTCATAGCTACCCTGAAGAGGGTTTCTGAGGAGCAGGTGGTATATTTGAACTGTTGACCTTGTCATTAGCAGTCCAATGTTTGCCCTACAGTGTCATACCAGGACTCCTTAAAAATGTATGTTGTTGTTTAGTACCATGTACAGGGTTTCTGAGGCTGCCAATCTTTATGGGAGCAGAAAGGCTAATCTTTCTTCCACAGAATGGCTGGTAGTTTCAAACTGCTGACTTTGATGTTAGCAGCCCGATTCGTAACCCCTATATACCAGAGCTCCTTTGCTAAATTACACTATGAAAGAGTTGTATCTATTTTATTCTTGCCAATAGTATGTGAGAGAGCCCATTTCCACACCCTAAGTGGTAATGAAAAAAAAACAAAACAAGAACTTCACTTTCACAATCTTTCTTCTATAGCAAACTGTATGTGTCGTATTGTAGAATGGATGAATGAATACTGCAGGATATTATCTACCATCTGTCCCTTGGTCTTCATTCTCAGTACCTCCACTAATCGCTTGACCTTTGCCCACAATTTTGTAACAGTCTGACTAATCTCACACAACTTCTTTCCTTTCATCTTCCTATTCAGGCAACTTGCTTTACTTCCTGATTGTTGTTGTTGTTGTGAAGTGCCATCGTGTCAGTTCTGACCCATAGAGACCCTGTATAGGGTTTCCGAGGAGCAGCTGGTGAGCTTGAACCACCGACCTTGCAGTTCAAATGGCTTTGCAGTCAGTCTGGTGCATTAACCCACAATGCCACACAAGGAATCCTGATTAAGTCATTAAAACTCCATGAATATCAGTTTACTAATTATTAAAAATGAAAGAACAAGAAAATTACAAAATTCTTGAGAGATGTTAGACCAATGAGGGAAAAGCAAAGAGATTTAACTGAATTCCCTGCAAAACAGTGTTATCCAGTGTCATGCAGATAGAAATTGTCTTAAAGACTGAAAATAGAAAGAGAGAAAATGAAGCATTTCCATGCCTATGGGAAAGGAAAGAAGTTAAAAATAAGTAAAAGATAGTCTCTGAAGAAGAGAAAGTAAGATTAAAATAAGATGAAAGAAACAGTGTATTTTTTTTCTTTTCTCCACAGTGTATATTCTTGACGCCTTTCTTGCTATAATGTGGCACAGATTCTTTAAAATACTATGTGATAGGAGACAAGAATATGAACAATGAACTAATTTTTTTTTCAGCTCTTCTAAAATTAGTTTAGCAAAGTGAAAAGGCATGTTTGATTGCTATATCTGAGTATCTTTCCAGAATTCAAAGAAAACCTTAACTTCCTTCTAACAAAACTGAAAGAAATAATAGTAATAAAGCAGCTTGCAGAAGACATATTTGTTTCTTGTTACATTTAAATAACATTATATCCTAGTTAATTATAATTTGAGATGTTCTAAGGCACTCTGGTAGCATAGTGGTTACTAACCGGGTGGCAAACCTCAGGGTCAGCAGTTCAAAACTACCAGCTGTTCTGTAGGAGAAAGATAAAACTTTCTGCTCCCATAAAGATTTACAGCCTCAGAAACCCTCCACAGCACACAACAACAACAACAAGGGTAAGCACTGAGCCATGGTGTTGCAATGTGGCATAAGCACCAGACAGGTGTAGTTCAAACCCACCAGCTGCTCTTGGAAACCTTATATAGGATTGCTGTGAGTGGAACCGACTTAATGGCACACACCCAGAAGGGTAAACAAGTATAAACAGGTAGTAACTATCAAAAACTTAAAAAAATTTCTGACATTTTAACACCCACTCTATGGTAGATAGAATTTCAGAGTGAAATAACTATGGAGTTTGCTTTGCAGAGTTTGGTGTGGTTACTATGACAACAGAACTTTAGAGCATTGTTGCCTACATGGAGTTACAAAATAACAGATGTCTCATTGCAGAACCATCCATATTTGGAGATGAAAATAAAATGCATTATTATGAAGACTATCCTACCACTCATTTGTCAGTTTGTTGCAGTAATGCTGGAAGCATTGCCAATGGTATTTTAAATACCAGCAAGTTCACCCATGGTGATAAAGTTTCAGCAGAGCTTGCATACTAAGATAGACCAGGAGGAAGGAGAGGAGTACCACTGATAAATAGTTAGCACTGAAAACCTTACGAATAATAACAAAACATTGTCAGTTACTATGCTACAAGATCGGTTGAAAGGCACTCAAAATATGACTGTGGAAAACCTGCCTCCTCACAGTAGTGTTGACCATAGTGAAGTGGCTGGAGTTAAGCTTTTGAGGCCTTCGTTTGTTGATGGGGCACAACTCAAAATGAGAAGAAACATGCAAACATCCTCTAATAATTGGATGTGGAATGTATGAAGCATGAATCTAGAAAAATTGGAAGGTGTCAAAAATGAATTAGAAATGTAGTCAACCACAAGGATAAACACTCAACCACAAGGTTGATTTGAACTCAAGGTTGGTGGTTCAAATTTACCAGCTGCTCCTTGGAATCTCTATACAGGGTAACTATGGGTAGGAACTGATTTGATGACACTTACAATAACAGGTGAACTAAAATGGACTGATATTGGTCATTTTGAAGCATAGTATCATATGATTTCCTATGCCGGAAATGACAAATGGAAGAGGAATAACAATACATTCATAGTCAAAAAGAACATTTTGAGATTTATATTGAAGTACAATGCCATCTGGGACAAGATACTATCCATAGCCTACAAGGAAGACCAGTTAATACCACTATTATTTAAATTGCCCATCAACGACTAAAGCCAATGATTATGAAACTGGAGAATTTATCAACTTTTTTTCAGAATGCAGTGACTTCATACTATAACCACTAAATTGAAAACCACAAAGTGTGCAGTTTGATTCTGCCAACTGCTCCTTGGGAGAAAGTTGAAGCTTTTTGCGCTTGCAAAGATTTAAAGCCTCAGAAATCCTGTGTTTTCAGACTCAATGGCACTTAAAAACAATAACAACAAAACCAACTTCTTCAGTGTGAAATTGATCAAACATGAAATCAAGATCCATTGATAACTGCTGGTGATAGGAATGCAAAAACTGCAAACAAAGAGGCAGGATCAGTATTTAGAAAACATGGCCTTGGTGACAGAAAAAATGCAGAAGCTCCATGGTAGAATTTTGCAAATTCAATGACTTATTAATTGAAAATCCCTTTTCAGCAACATAAAAATGATATTATACCCCTGGATCTGACCTGATGGAATACACAGGAATCAAATTGACTATGTCTGTGGGAAAAGATGAAGAAGAAACAGACCATGAATTACTCCTATGCAAGTTCAGACTAAAGCTGAAAAAAAAAAGTAAAACAACTCTTTTAGAGCCAAAATATGACCTTAAGTATATCATACCTAACATCAGAAAGCATCACAAGAAAGATTTATTACATTAGAAACTAATGGCAGAAGACCAGAAGAGTTGTGGGATGACTTCAAGAACATAATACATGAAAACAGCAAAAGGCCATTAAAACAAACAAACAAACAGAAATAAAACCACAAAAGACCAAAGTGGATGTCAGAAGAGATTCTAAAATTTGCTCTTGAGCACATAGAAGCTAAAACATCTGAAAGAAATAGTGAAGTAAAAGAGCTGAACAAAAACTTTCAAAGGACAGTTAAGAATGCAAAGTCAAATATTACAATGAAATGTGGAAAGGTTCTGGAGTTAAAAAACCAAAAGGAAGAACACATTCAGCATTGCTGAAGTGATGATTTGAAATCCTTACTGATGAAGATCCAAGAATACAGCCTTCAGTATGGATTGCACCTCAATGTAAAGAAAATGAAAATCCTCACTATTGGATCAATAAATAGCATAATGATGAATGGAAAAAGATTGAAATTGTCAAAAATTTCAATTTACTTGTACCCATAATCAATGCTAAGGAGCTCTGGTAGCGTAGTGGTTACGAACTGTGCTGTGAGCCGCAAGGTCAGCAGTTCGAAACTACCAGCTGTTACGCGGGAGAAAGATGAGGCTTTCGGCTCCCATAAAGATTTACAGCCTCAGAAACCATGTACAGGGTCACTATGAGTCGGTTCCGACTCCATGGCACACAACAACAATGAGTCGGCACATAGCAACAACAACAAATAATCAATGCTCATGAAGCAGCAGTCAAAAAATCAAACACATACAGCATTAGGCAAATATGCTACAAAAGACCCCTTTAAGGCATTCAAGAGTAAATATATCAGTTTGAGGACTCCAGTGTGCCTAACCCAAGCCATAATATTTTCAGTTGTCTCATATGCATATGAAAATTGGACAATGAATAGTGAAGATCATAGAGGATGGATGAATTTGAATTTTGGAGAATAATATTGAAAGTTCCATGGACTACAAGAGAACAAACAAATTTGTCTTGGAAGAAGTACAGCCAGAATGCTCCTTAGAAGTGAAGATAACGAGATTTCATCTCTTATACTTTGGGCATGTTTTCAGGCAGAATCAACCCTTGGAAAAGGATATCATGCTTGGAAAAGTGGAGGGTCAGCAAAAAAGATGAAAACCTTGACACAGTGGCAGCAACAATGTGCTCAAACGTAACAAAAATTCTGAGGCTGGTGCAGTACTGACAGTGTTTCATTCTGCTGTGCTGAGACTGAGTAGAAAGCACCTAATAAGAATAAAGAAGTATACATATTCTGTGGTCACAAAGGAGTTGGGATATGAGAATCCAGTGGCACATGAAGAGTCAATCAGAAAGGGAAGGTTAAAATAAAACTTTATTCATTTTAAATCATGTCAATTGACTTAAGGATTTTTTATTAATTACTGCCTCTCACCACCTG
>NW_006408777.1:129671-131125 GCF_000296735.1 Chrysochloris asiatica | reverse complement strand
TCTTCCTTATTCACTGTCCAGCTTTCGCATCCATATGAGGTTATAGAAAATACCATGGCTTGGGTCAGGCGCACCTTAGTCCTCAAGCTGACATCTCTCCTCTTCAATACTTAAATAGATATTAACAGATTAAAATTACAGAGAAAATAAAATATGGTCAAATATAAAATTTTAAGCTAGGTTCTTAAAATCACATTGTAGAATTTGGGTGACATAGAATAGCAGTAACTCATGTGAAAGACAGCTATTTTGAATTACTGGGAAACTCAGTGTGGGTAAACATTATGATGCAACTGCAAAATGATTCTGCTTATTGATAAAATAGTAATGACAAGACAACAGATAGGATAGTCTTTTGAGATCCTGTATATACACATAAGCATGCTTATACATCCATCTGTTCATCTCTCCACCCATTCATTCATTCCCATCTTTGCTGTTTTCATTATCTAGTGTTGCTATAACAGAAGGACCACAGATGGATGGCATTAGCAAACAAATTTATTCTTTCACATTTTAAGAGGCTAGAAGTCAAATTCAGAGCATCAGCTCCAGTGGAAGGGTTTCTCTCTCTGTATATTATTGTGGAAGATTCTTGTCATCTTTAAACATTGTGGGCCTGGTGTTACTTGGAGATCTCCATATATCTTGGCATATATCTTTTTTTTTATTAAATAAATGTTTTATTGTGAATTGTGTGATAGTCTACATGGGAAAACATTAGTTTTACATTCATTCTATCATCTGTTGTTTCATTGGCATATTTACCATCACATCCATGCATCCTCACCCAACCCTGTAAGCCTGCACCCCCCCGCCCCCCAGTCCTCAGCCCCTTTTCCTCTTTGGTCCCAAGTCCCTAGCCACTCCATCTCTTGACATCGTCTTCTCTACCTCCATCTCAGGCCTCACTGCTTCTCTGGGTAGGATCCCGCCCTCCACTTTTCTCCATTGATGGTCCTAGGGTCCTCCATTCCTAGACTGAAAAGTTAATCACTCCCCTCCTTACTACAAAATGTCCACCTTTAGATTTTGAATCCTCACAATCAGTCCTGATAACAATTATTCACTATTGCATCACAAGAGACCCATCTGTATTTTGTTTCATCAGCCCTTCTTGGACAGGCTGGATACTATTCACTGGAGACTCTACCTTCCTCCACGCCCTTTGGGTCTAGGTTCCCTCTTGAAAGTTTGTAAACCAGTCACTTCTTACCTTTGTATCCCTCCCCCCATTTTGGGTAGCCAATGTCCAAGTTGCCCATCCCTGTTTATCCTTTGTGTGGAGGGGGTGGGAATAGTTCTTGCAGCAGGGATTTGTTTCCTCTTTTGAGCTACTGTGTTTATAGGTGTAGATCATGTTTATCAAGTTGTATCAGATGACGCTTTCTTCTTCTTTCTTCTTCGGGTTGAGCTCTGTTTATCCAGTCATTGAAGCCAGTTCAAGTGGGTAT
>NW_006408777.1:97393-125231 GCF_000296735.1 Chrysochloris asiatica | reverse complement strand
GATGTGTAATCAAAAAGACTAAAAGCAGAAGTAATATAAATGCATGGGCAGAAATCGCCACATTAGAGCAGATATGTGGCTTTGGTTAACTTTTTCTGTTCCCTTTCCCCACCGTCTTTCTCACATTCTCTGTGCCTGGGTGAGCTGCACCTGGCCAATTTTTATTGGGATCTCAAGCCATGGCAGGGAGACTTGGGGTGGGAGGAAACTATATTTCCTCTTGCCCTTTTGGAAGATGCCACTTTCTGAATGGGCAGGCCCTGGCCACGCCCTCTAAACTCTGCAGTGGTAGGAGTGAACCGCGGTCCCCGTGGTAAAGAGTCCCAAAATACATGCTTTTCTTTATCCTTATTAGCGTGGTTTCTCAAAAATGTGAGTTCAGGAGACTTTATGAAAGTTTAAAAGCCGTTTGACTGGTATATGAACGTTTCCTTTGTGAGATCCCACTCGTTTTTCTCCCAGAGCACGTCCCTACCTTCCCTGGCTGTCCTGCCATACCGGAAGACCTCCCTTGGCATGTATTTTTACCTGAGCATAGGAGGCACTGTGGGTTAATGCGCCTGATTGCAAAACCATTTGAACTGCAAGGTAGGTGATTCAAGCTCATCAGCTACTCCTCGGAAACTCTATACATGTTCACTATGGGTTGGAACTGACTCAACGGCACTTAATAACAATAACAACAGGAGGTTCTTAGTGCAGCGACTCTAGGTCCAAAGAATGTGCTTTGAGCTCAGATTTTCTCTTTTGGCTACTGAGATACCTTAATCTCTGCTTGTTTATTTAATCTCTTTTTATATACCAGAAGAGATTGATTCAAAATACACCTGACTATGTAGATTATGAACTGTCTCACTAACACAGTAGCCTCTAATCCTGCTTAATTAACATCATAGTGCTTAGGATTTATAACACATAGGATCACAAAATGGAAGATGATTATACAAGAATTATGATCTACTCAAAGATTCCTGGTGTAGCATTGTTAGATAAGCACTGGGCTGCTTACCTAAAGGTCAGTGGTTCAAACCCACCAGCCACTCCTGGGAAATGTATACAGGGTCAAATATGAGTCAGAACCAACTCAATGGCACTTAACAACAACAACAACTATCTTTAAGAGAGCAATTGCCAGGTCTTTTCTCCTATGTAGATACTACCTTATTTGAATCACCATCCCTACCTATTTAAAAATAACAGAAATTTCTTGATAACAAATGGAACATAATTCACATAATATTCCATATGTTAATAGAACTAGACACATTTTATTATTTAAGTGCTGTTGAGTCAGTTCAGACTCACAGCCATCCAGTATAGGATTTCCAAGAAGTGGCTGATGGGTTTAAACTGCCGATCTGGTGGTTAGCAGTCCACTGGTTATCCTACAGTGCCACACCAGGGCTCCAGACACATTTCACCAGACTTCAAATATACAAAGGAGTTTGATACAGAAGGTAACTTTCTGAAGTCCCAGGGGGAGTATGGGTGAAGCTTTCCAGAGCTATAGTTCAGCTCACTATTCTGAAAACTTTCTAAAAGTCTTTCTCAAAAAACATGACACTGTATAAGGTAGTGTTGTTGTTGTTGTTGTTGTTATGTGCCGTGGACTCGGTTCCAACTCATAGCGACCCTCTACAGGGTTTCCGAGGCTGTACATTTTTACGGGAGCAGAAAGCCTCATCTTTCTCCCACGGAACAGCTGGTAGTTTCTAACTGCTGACCTTGCGGTTCACAGCCCGATTCGTAACCACTACACTACCAGAGCTTCTTATAAGGTAGTGGGTACACTTTAATTAGAAATAATCAAGCATCTGCTGGTATGGCAGACATATTGCAAGAGGAATTAATTATTGGATTGTTGGTAGTTGGTGGTGGTGGTGTGCTGTGGAGTTGGTTTCAACTCATAGAGACCATGTATAGGGTTTCCGAGGCTGTTTTAAATCTTTACGGCAGCAGAAAACCTTATATTTGTGCCACAGAACTGTTGGTAGTTTTGAAATGCTGACCTTGAGATAAGCAGCCAGACTCATAACCACTATGCTTGCTACCAAAGCCTTGATTAAATGACTACAAGACCGCTCCTAACATTGAGATCTATTATTCTCTAATCTCTGATCTGGATCTAGCGTGCTCGTGGAACTCCTGAACCATGAAACTCCTGCATTCTTCAGACTGAAATACTTCTTCCACAGCAATGCTTACAAATCAGTACTTCCATAGCAGTGCTTACAAAATTGGACAATGGGACTTAGAGTGAGTGAATATTAAGGACAAGGTTGAGGTGATTAGACATATATATATTTTTTGTCTACTACTTGTTATACTTTTAACTTTGTCCTCTAAAGATATAAAGTCAGTACATTAGCCATGATGACACTACCTTTTCCAAAGATTCCTATTTAATTAATGGGAACTTGTTGTTGCTGTTGTTAAGGGCCGTCAGCGGATTCTGAACCATAGTGGAATAAGCTATGGAGCAGCACGTAAGCCTTGTTAAAGTGAGGCTATTTCTCCCTCCTTTCGAAACAGTTCTTGCAATAAATCAAAACATACTATGATGAAGAAAGCTGTCTCACATTTAACAACAAAACATTATTGAGAAATATTTCTGCTGGTTAAATTTTTTGTTGAGTGCTATAAAATATTTTAAAAATATCTTTAATCTTGGGGTAACTGTATGAGGTATTGCTAAGATATAAGTGTGTGCTAAGATATGTATAATGTGTACGTAATATTCATTTTTTCCATTTTTCATATATTGTTGTTGTTAAGTGCCGTCGAGTTGATTCTGACCCATAGCGACCCTGTATAGGGTTTCCAAGGAGCGACTGGTGAGCTTGAACCGCCGATCTTGCGGTTTAAACGGCTTTGCAGTCTGGCGCATTAACCCACAGCACCACACCAGGACTCTTTTTTTCCCCTTTTTTTTCACATATTGGCATACTGTAAAATTCTGTGGTTTTTTTTTTTTTCCCTTCCTAGATGTAAATAAATTGGGTCTGTACAGTAGGTTTTTGTCAGACTCCCAGAAACACAATTTTATTTTATAGCACATCCTAGAGTGACAGTCAGAAGCTGTTCTGTACCACCATCGTAAAAACAAAATTCACTTTTCATAATATTTTTGCAGATGTTAAAGGTCATTAATAAAATAAAACCAGATGAGTAAAGCAATGCATTTGGAGTGATTGGGTTTTATTTTTCTCTCCATCTTAAAGACACAGAGTTCCCTTTTTCCTAATCTTTGGCTTCATTTCAGGGTTGGTTCCCCCTCTCCCCTCCCCCCCCCCAGTTACTTAATGGTTTCCACCATCATAAAAGTAAAAGTGGTAGGATATTTATTGCTTGGCTTATGCCACCTTCCTTGTTTGACAGAGTTAGAATTTTACTAGGATGAAAATAATGAACTGTTCAAAAAAACACACTATTTAACTATTGCCCAAGCTTTCTGTTTTTATTGAGGTCAAGTTTTTGCTATGAATGATATGAAATCCTCTTTCCAATGAAAAAGAAGATAAGAGATAATTAATTAACTAGGAGAAATGCCAATAGATTTCTCTTTCATCACAGAAAAGAAAAGTTCTTTGAGTGCAGAGACTCTCATTGATCAAAGAATGTGCTTCCTGTGCTCTGTCCAGACAAATGGTTATGCTTACTGTCCTTACTTGGTCCTGGTTTATTTGCCATCTAAGGGACACTCATAAGGAATCTGTACAATATTTCAAAGTAAGTTTGCTTATGCTAGAGTCCCAGTGTGGCATTGTGGGTTCATGTGCTGGACTGCCAAGTTTGAACCGCAAGATCGGCAGTTCAAACTCACCAGTTGCTACTCGGAAACCCTATACAGGGTCTCTATGGGTCTGACATGACTCATAGGCACTTAACAACAGTAATATTTACAGATAGTTTAAAATTTGTGTGCTTTCTAGAAGGACTCTGTTTTTATTACTCAATAGTAATAGAAAACTATTTTCATCAAATAAGTTCATGAAAAAAGTCAGGTTTCATTCCATTTTTAAATGAAAATGGAGTAGCCACACAAATCTGGCCCCAGTCTCCCAGATTTTCTTGTGGATATATGGTACATGGAGTCCTGGTGTGTTGCTGTAAGATAAGCACTGGATTGCTAACCACAACTTGTTCAAACCCACCAGCTGCTCCTGAAAACGCAATAGAGGGTCGATATGAGTCAGATTCCATTCAATGGCACTTAATAACAATGTTGTCTCTCCCCTCTGCTCCCATCAGGGAGAGTGGAGTTTCCTCCATGTAATGGTTGCAGAAGTGTAGTAGAATTAAAGATGTGAGTAGATATTCTCAGAAGGAGTTCTTGTAGTGCAGTTATTATGAGCTGGGCTGCCAACCTCAAGGCCAGCAGTTTGAAACTACCAGTGATTCTGCAGGAGAAAGTTGAGAATATCTGCTCCTGTAAAGATTTACAGCTTCAGAAACCCTATGCAGGGTCACTATGAGTTGGAACTGACTCCACGGCACACCACCACCACTCTTATGAGCAAGGACTGATTGTTTTTATTTGGGACTTTTCCTTCCGAGGGGTAAGAAAGACTTTTACCAGAATGATCAAATGAGAAAGTAAAATGAGTTAGTTTTTTTCAATATGTTTTCTTTTGTGTTTCCAGACACAATGAGGCTGGCAATAAATGCTTGAGAGAGTGAACTGCACATTAATTATAATCTTAGTTTACATATATACAGAGAATGGTTTAAAAAATTTATATTCTATTCTTTTGATTTCTTAACTAGTATTCTCTATTTTAATTATTTTAGTTCTTTACTTGACAATATATTTTGATGCCTGGTATCCTTGTTAAATTTCAAAATTGAGTTGGTTGGTTGTTGTGTTCCTCAGAGTTCCCCAGAGAAACAGATCATCATTTTGCTCCCTTTATACTCCACCATAGCTGTGTTTGAAGGAAAGGTAAATACCTATGTACAAATATTCTCTTTCAAACTCTTACATATTTGTAGGTATAGTCCCATCTCCCTTTTGTATCCTTTCAGCCTGTGTCTCTACTGTTGTTCCATCACAAATTACGTATACATCACAAATTATGTCTATCCTCTTTAGCCCTTACATCTCCCTGTCTTCAGCTCTTCATCATTCTTTTCCAGTAACTTTGTTGTAGAGCATCATCAGCCTAGTTTGTCATCTTGCCAGTAGTTCCTCTTCTGTCTTCATTCAATATTTTGCTTGTAGAATCCTTTAATATTGCAACCAGTATGAGGCTTGGATTTTAATTCAGTTCCGAAACTTAGTGAATGCTGAGCATGTTTTACCCTTTTGGTTTTCTAACTCCAGGTCTTTGCACATTTTATTAGGATGCTTTACTTTTTCTCCTCGATCTGCCTTGTGAACATTTCTGTTTAGCATTTACTTCTTCATTTCTTCCAATTGCTTTAGCTTGTCTGTACGCAAGAACAAGTTTCAGACTCTCTTCTGATATCCACTTTGGTTTTGTCTTTCTATCCTGTCTTTTTAAAGACTTTTGTTGTTTCTTTGTGTATGATGATTTTAATGTTGTTCTACAATCCTTCTGGTCTTTGGTCATTATTGTCTAATACAGAAAATCTGTTTTTTAGAGGGTCTCTTCTGTTGGAATATATTCAAGGTCATGTTTTGGCTCTGCTGGACTTGTATTAAGTTTCTTCTCCTTCAA
This sequence comes from Chrysochloris asiatica, assembly GCF_000296735.1. Classification (NCBI taxonomy): domain Eukaryota; kingdom Metazoa; phylum Chordata; class Mammalia; order Afrosoricida; family Chrysochloridae; genus Chrysochloris; species Chrysochloris asiatica. The sequence continues at coordinate 119,550 of NW_006408777.1, read as the reverse complement.
ACTGAACTTGCATATGAGCAATGGATGATCTGTTTAACAATCAGCCCTGGCCTCATTTAGGCTGATGATACCCTGGCCTCATTTAGGCTGATGATATTGAGCTTCTCTATCATCTCTCCCCACAGGTATAGTCAGTGTGATTCCTGCATATTCTAACAGGTGATGGTCATGTGTATATTAGCCATTTATGTTGTTGAAAAATGTATTTGCAATTGAAGTCATTGGTCTTGCAAAATTCTATTATGTGATTCCCAGCATAATTTCTATCACTAAGATCATATTTTCCAACTACTGATCCCTCCTCTTTGTTTCCAATTTTTGCATTACAATTACAAGCAATTATCAATGCATTTTAATTGCATGTTTGATCAATTTTATATTGAGAAAGTTGATTGAATGCTTCAGTGTCATTCTCATTGGCTTTAGTGGTTGGTGCATAAATTTTTAACTGGTCTTCTTTGTAGACATATGGATATAATCTGATCACAGACAGCATTGTACTTCAAGACAGATCTTGAAATGCTCTTTTTGATAATGACACTAATCCTTTTAAAATGATCATTTCTGGCATAGTAAACTATGATTGTTTGATTCAAAATGACTAATATCTGTTCATTTAACTCACTGATGCCTACAATGGAGTCCTGGTGTGGCACTGTGGGTTAATACGTTAGACTGAAAAGTCGGTTTGAACTGCAAGGTCAGTGGTACAAGCTCACGAGCCACTCCTTGGAAATACTACACAGGATCTCTTGGATCATAACTGACTTGCGGCACTTAACAACAACAACAATGCCTAGGAAAAGAGTGCTGCACATTGTAGGATAAGCAATGGACTGCTAACCACTGGGTCAGCAGTTCAAACCCACCAGAAGCTCCATGGGAGAAAGAAAAGACTTTCTGCTCCTGTAAAGATCACAGTCTTGGAAGCCCTATACAAGGTTACTTTGAGTTGGAATTGACTTGATGGAACCTAAGAACAACAAAAATGCCTAGAATATTGATCATTTTGCATTCCATTTAATTTTTGATAACTTCCCATTTTCCTAGAATCATACTTTGCACATTATATATTTTGATTATTAACGGGTATTTCAGGTGTTTCTTGTCCTTTTGAGTTGTGCCCCTTCAGTAAATGAGGTCACAAAAGCTTTGCTCCATCCACGTCATTAAGATCAATTCTTCTTTGAGGCAACAGCTCTTCCCAGTCATATTTTGGTATTCATAAAGTTTTCAGTGGTTACCTTTTCTTTCTTCCTAGTCTGTCTTAATCTGGAAGCTCTGCTGAAACCTGTCTATTTTGGATGATCCTGCTGGTTAGTAAAATTCCAGTATCATAGCTTACAGTATCAAAGAAACACACAAGCCATGACAGTATGGCAAACAGACAGAGAAGTGGTGGTGATGGCAACTAACAGCAACAAAATTGTTTATATTTACATTATTCCAAGTATGAGAGTAGTCTTCGTACACTCAAACCCAAACATTCTTCCAATTGCCTCCCTGTCCTCAGGAGGATGCAGATATCTGTCCTTGAATGCAAGAACAAGGTTTAATTCAATATTAAATGGAGTCATGCAAAATGGTTTTGAGAAAAGGAGTAGCTATTTTAGTGTATGTTAGTTTAGTATTGTGGTGATGGAAAGAGAATAAAAAGTGAAAATTCAGGCCAGGAGGTACAGGGCCCTGAACTCTGAGGCAGGTTTTGAAGATAAACATGGGGGCTTGGAGGACATAGAAACTACAGTGAAGTTGAATGAGCATATCCTGGCTGCTTGTGAAGTTGAATAAACATATCCTGCAACTGGTTGGTTGTAAATTGTGAAGAAGAGGAAGAAGTCAGAGGAGGTTATAGGATTTGAAACCTAGAGACAGTCAGTGTTTCCTTATCAGAAGTAGGCATGTATGGAATAGGATTTGTTTTCAGTTCTGTTTTAAATATGAATGTTAGACTCTTGTGACTCTTTTAGAAAGAGACTCTGAAAGGCCCTTGATAAGAGCTCAAAACTAGGAAAAAAGGTGTTAGTTTGAACCCACTCAGGAGCACCTTGGAAGACATTTGGCCACAGACTGAAGTTGAAGGAAGTTCAAATAAGTTCAGGAGATCTAACATATGACCATGAGCATATCCCACATAAAATTAGAGATCATCTAAAGAACAAATTAGATTAATTAGATATTAACAACAAAAGACAAGAAGAGTTGTGGGATAACATCTATAATATCACACAGGAAGGAAGAAAAAAGTAATTAAGAAGAAAATTAAGAAGGAAAAGACCAAATGGACGTTAGAAGATAATGTGGAACTTGCTCTCAAGTTTAGAAATGCTAAAGCAAATGGAAGAAATGAGGAGGTACAAGAGCTGAACAGAAACGTCAAGCCTTGACTTTTGTTATTGAAGGATTCTCTGGGCAAATGAATGAATGATGCAGAAAGCATCAAAAGAAGATGGAAAGAATACACAGTCACTATCCCAAAAGAAAATGGTTGATGCTCAATCATTTCAACAGGTAGCATATAACAAAGAGACAATGATACTGAAGGAAGAAGTCCAAGGTGCATTGAAGGAATTGGCAAAGAACAAGGCTCCAGGAATTGATGGAATGAAAATTGAAATTTTTCAAGAAAGTGAGACTGCACAGGAGGCACTCACTCATCTATGCCAAGAAATTTTGAAGACAACTATGTGGCCAACTGATTGGAATAGATCCGTATTTGTGCCAATTCCAAAGAGAGGTGGCCCATTGGAATGTGGAAATCATCAGACAATATCTTTGATTTCCCATGTGAGTAAAGTTTTACTAATGGTAATATAGAACCAGCTGCAAACATACATTGACAGAGAACTTCCAGAGGTTCAAGCTGGATTCAGAAGAGGCTGTGGAATGAGGGATATCATTGCTGATGTCCGATGGATCTTGGTAGAATGCAGAGAATACCAGAAAGATGTTTACCTGTGCTTCATTGACTATGAAAAGGCTTTCAATTGTGTGGATCATGACAAGCTATGGACAACATTGCAAAGTATGAGTATTCCGGAACACTTAATTGTGCTCATGAGGAATCTGTACATGGACCATGAGGCAGTTGTTTGAACAGAACATGGGAACACTGAATAATTTAAAATTAAGAAAGGTGTGAGACAGGGTTATATTCTTTCACCATACTTATTCAACCTGTATGCTGAGCAAATAATCCAAGATGCTGGGTTATATGAAGACAAACATGGGATCAAGATTGGAGGAAGATTCATTAACAATCTGCGATATGCAGATGATATAACATTGCTTGCTGAAAGTGATGAGGACTTAAAATACTTAATGATGAAGATCCAAGACCACAGCTTTTGGTATGGATTGTTTCTCAATGTAAAGAAAACAAAAATTTCACTACTGGACCAATAAACAACATTCTTATCAATGGAGAAAAGATTGACGTTGTCATGGGCTTAGTTCTTCTTGGATCAGCCATCAACACTAATGAAAGCAGCAGTCAAGAAATCAAACAACGTACAGCATTAGGCAAATCTGCTGCACAAATATATATATATATATATATTTGATATAAACTTCTCTCTTTCTCTCTCCACATACATGAAGAGAGAGAGAGAGGCTCATATCAAGGAAATGTCTCACACAGTTTTAGAGGGGGTCAAGTCCTAAGTCTGTGGGTCAGATACATATTGGAGTCTTCTCCTGTAGCATGTTGTTGCATTGGCTGATGAACTCAAGACTGACAGATCAGATGGCAGACTTCTAGTTGCAGAAGTGAATATATACAATGACAACAGGTAAGATGGCAGGTTGCAGACGACTCTCAGGATTAGCAGGCAATACAGTTGACTGCTAGCTCAAGTTCAGAAAGTGGAGGTCACATGAAGAGTAACATACAGGATGTAGGCCTGGTAAAAAGGATTAAATGAAATAATTTATAAATTCCTTTGCCAAGTTTTCCGTAGCTTCCACATATATTGGGAGCAGGCCCCACCCTCAAGGTAGCCTCCTTTCAATTAATCGGATTCTAATAATAGATCTCATCATGGGAATTATCATATCTTAATTGGTGTACCACTAAAATTTTGTTCCAATAAGTTAACACATGATCTTAACTATCACAGGTATCTTATAAGACATGACTAGTGATTTATTTCCTGAAGTTCATAGCTTTTAAAACCATATAAAGGAATTCAACTGTGTACCTATGGGGTCACAAAGAGTCAGAATCAGAGTCAGGTACAGTTGAAAATAACTCTGAAAGGTTAATTTTATGAATGTTCTTCTTAAACTGCTGACCATTTTCTCATCTCATATTTTCTTTTTTCACGGAAAAAAAAATCTTTCTTTTGCTATGATCACTGCAGCCCTCCTATGTTTAGGCATGATCTTAAATTCATTATGTCTTAAATATCCATTAATTTGGTTCAACTTTAATCATGAAGTAGTCATAGTCCAAAAATATCAACTTCTCAAGTTTACTTGGTTTAATTTCATCATTTGATTCTTTCTTCTTCTAGGATGTGTACATTTATTGCAATAAATTTTCCTCTCAGGACTGCTTTTGCCGTGTTCCAAAGATTTTGGTATATTGTGTTTTTGTTCTTGTTTGTTTCTAGGAACTTTCTGAATTCTTGTTTAATTTCTTCTATTATCCAGTCGCTCTTTAGCAGGGTGTCATTCAGTTTTCATGTATTCGACTTTATTTCCTTGGTCTTCTTAATTGTAGATTTCTAATTTTATGACATTGTGGTCTGAAAAGATGCTTTGTAGTATTTTGATGTTTGTAAATTTATGGAGGCTTGCTTTGTGACCTAACACATGGTCAATTCTGGAGAACGTTCCATATATGCACTGGAAAAGAATGTGTATTGGGTTGACTGCTCTGTACACATCTATGCTTGAATCTTCATTTTCATGGTAAATTGTGAAACATTAATTTTCTTTGGAATTACCCTATATTCTATTAAGTTTTCCGTGCATTTAAGACAGTCCATTGTATCCTGCAATCTATTCGATCTCCTCACCACCTGGATGTCTGTACCTATATGTTTCCCTTCTTTGACAACGTTAATATATTGATCTTTGCTTGGCCTCATAGTTCCTTTGAATTCATTGCTCCAATTTTGTTCTGTTCTGAGCTCTGCTATCTGTTGACTGAGTTCCAGGTGGTGTTGCTACATCTGTCAATCTTTGGTTTTTGTCTGTTCTTGCTGGTTTTCATTCCAAAGAACTCCCTTTAGGATGTTTTGAAATGCTGGATTGGCCATGAAAAAATCTCTTAGCTTCTGTTTATCCTGGAATGTTTTGATTGCACCATCATATTTGATTGACAGTTTTGTTGGATAAATGATTCTTGGTTAGAAGTTTTTTTCTTTTAGAGTTTTATCTATGTCTCCCCATTGCCTTCTTGCCTGCATGGTTTCTGCTGAATAGTCAGAGCTTAATCTGATTTGCTTGCCCTTGTAAGTAACACTTATCTTTTTCCTGGTTGCTTTTAATATTCTCTATTTGTCTTTGATTTTAGAAAGCTTGATTATGATGTGTCTCGTTGATTTCCTTTCGGGGTCTATCCTTCCTGGGGTTCATTCAGCTACTTGAATGTTTAACTTCTCATCTTTCAAGATGTTAGGAAAATTTTCTTCCAGAAGTTCTTCAACTATCTCTTCTGTGGACTTCTGTGCTTCTTCCTGTTCTAGAATGCCAATAATTCTTAAGTTATTCCTCTTCATGTTATCCATCATGACTCTTAGATTCTCTTCAGGTTTTTTAATCCCTTTTTCTGCTTGCTCTTTTCTTTGTAGTATTGAGAGATTTGTCTTCTAGCTTGCTCTTTCTGGCTTCCATCTATTCTACTCCTTTGACCTCTCAGTATATTGTCCATTTCTGATATTTTATTATTAATCTTCTGGACTTCTTTTTGCAGGTTTTGGATCATTTCCAATGTCATATCTATCTTTTTATTTTTATTTTTAAAAAATGATTTATTGTGAATTATGTGATAGTTTACATGGGAGAACATTGGTTTTACATTCATTCTATCATATATCGTCTCATTGCCATGGTTACAATCCCTTCCATGCAATCCTTCCCCTGTGCCCCCAGGTCTTCAGCACACAGTTGCTCTCCCTCTCCGGATCTAAAGTCTCCAGCTGCTCCATTGCTCATGTCATCAACTCTGGCTCCATTTCAGGCATCACTGCTTCTCTGGGTAGGGTCCCAGTCTCTGCTCTTCTCCCTTGATGGTCCTAGGGCCATATCTATCTTGTTTGATTGCTCCTATAGCAGTTTCCTGATTTCTTCCTTATTTTCCTCCACCCCTATTTTGGAGCATTTGAATTTGTTTCCATATCATTCTTCTGAATTCCTTCTCCGGCAGATCCAGAGCCTATTTTTTCTACTGTAAAGTCTGTGTTTGCTTTCAGCTCATTTGTCTCAGTTACTTTTTTCTAGTTTTGGACATGTGTTTAGATCTTTACTTGTGTTTAGTTGGACATTTTCACCAGTTATGTGGGTTTTTAATGCTTAAATGGATGTGTGTTGCTTTGTTGTTAAGCTTACTAAGTGTCTCCTGTTGGATATGATCTGGAGACAGGCTTCCCTTTTCATGTGTAATGCCTTGCAGCTGGTTTTGGCTCTTGTCCAGATGGTGGGATATTACAAGGTATGCTTGTGACTTGGCTATATGAGCATAGTTGCTGTCTCTTCTTGGGTAAGGTAAGGGTAGAAAGCTCCAACCCATGGGAAAAGAGTGAGACCAAGAGGACCAAAGGCAGAAACAATATAGAAGCAGAGACAGAACCCACCAATCAAAAACAAAAGTAAAATTGTGATTCTTGACTAGCCTTTGTTGTGCGGGTAGGGATAAAGGGTCCCGCTCAAGTCAACTTTGGGGTTGGGTACTAGAATAAAAAATCATAAGACGCAGCCTGTGGTTTTCTTCTCTGTGCTGTTGGAAAACTGTGAGTGCAATGCTGGACCCTTCTGGGGTGTGCTCTTGCCGCCTGAAGGTGATGGGCTGGGCGGTGAGGGTAGGATCTGAGTGAAGAGGGAAGACATGTGTAAAATGAAAAGTGAAAGATGAAAAATCGGTCACACCTCTCTCTCCAGACATGTAGCTCCACAGCTTCTAGTGCTGGGTCACTGTATCTGCTTGGCTGCAGCCCACCCCCCAGTCGTGTCCTTTTATGTTGGAGTTTTAGAGATTGTTCATACGGTTTGTCTGTCAGGCCAGCCCTGCTTTCTTTTCTTGCTGTAGGCAGAAGTAAAGGGTTCTACATAAGTTAACTTTAGGGCTGGGACCCACAGTCAGTCATCATAAGCAGTTGCCAAAAAATCTGGCTGTGGGACCAATAAGAGTCTTCCTCTCTGTGCCACGGGAAAGCTGTGTGCTCAATGCTGGACTCTTTTGGGGGTGCATGCCCACCGCCTGAAGGCATCCAGGCTGGGCAGAGAAGGCATGACAGGGAAGTGGAGGATAAATGTGTAGAATCCTCCCAGACCTCCTTTTGCAAATGTCCCTGCAGGGATTTTTAGCACTGGTTCACTCTAGGGGTTGGGCTGTGGCCTTGCTCTCTGAACTCAGCCAGGGCAGGGTGACCACAGAGGGAGTCCTGTATCTGGATAGATTCCTAAATTGTAGTATTTTCCTTTATACCGTGATTTTTCCATTGATGGGTGCAGAAAACTGACACCCTTCACCTTATGCTTGGTCCGGAGCTCTGGGGCTGTTCTGTGCAAGCAGCTTCTCTGGGTTTTCATTCCCTCCTCCACACAGCCTGTCCTACCTGACTCTGTCTCTGCTGCAGCCAAAACCTGAAGTCTCATTATATCATTTGAAAAGGAGCAAATTCTTTGATAATATTAATTCTTCCAAAATTGTAACAGAATGTCCCAGAAAGAAAGGAAAATGACTTTTACCACAAGCATGTCTGGGTTTGAATACTGACTGGAAATTTCCTAAGGTTATCACCATGGTTTCTTCACTTATTAAGTAACATAGTGCAGCTTCCTAAAGTTGTGGTGAAATAATGTGTTATTTTCTTTGTAAATGGTACCTAAATGCTAGTTGAATCAGTAAATGAAATGAATTCAGTTGAATGGAAACCAGTTTAAAGACTATGGAAGATGTAGAATTTGAGAGGAAGCATAGTAACATATTCCAGAACCAAGCACGATTAGCAAAGTTCTCAAATGATCATAGGAAAAGGAGTCCCAGCTTCTGCAAAAGCCAAATCTCTGGAAGTTAAAGAAGTCCCAGCAGTACTATGAAGCTTAATTTAGTAACAGATCAAATGCTATTGTTCAAGTGCCTCTTCCTAGCTGCTGATGTTTCAGGCTGTGAAAAGTTATAGCTGTTGTATACACAGATCCACTGCTGACAAACTGTGAAGTATGGGGTTTGCTTTTTGTGTTACTTCATCTAAGCTTAAGCTAATGAAGATGTTTATCACAGTCGTTAGCAATATGTCAACACCTTGGAATTCTAGAACCATGTCCTAGGGCAATGAGGAAACATTTAAATATTAAACACAAAACAAGCTTCTTATTAAGACTAATGTTATATGTTCTCTGCAAGTTTTATGATATTTAAAAATATAGATACCATTCTTTTAAGCTACTGATTTAGTAGGCAATCACAGGATTTTTTAGAATTGATTGAAATGCTATTCCACTGGAGATTTTGTAGTGTTTTCTAGACATCTGTGATGAAAAAATCATTGCAAAATTATTAGCCCACTCTGTAATTATACATTTTACTCACATAGAAAAAAATGTTGTTGTTGTTATGTGCCATGGAGTCAGTTCCAACTGTACAGGGTTTCTGAGGCTGTAAATCTTTATGGGAGCAGAAAGACTCATCTTTCTTTCATGGAGTAGTTGGTAGTTTTGAACTGCTGACCACAAGATTAGCAGCCTGATTCGTAACCTCTGCGCTAAAAAATTAGAACATGATAAAACATGAATGAAAACAGAGAGAAAGCAAAATTGTTTTAGGATTTTCTGTTCATGTCATTATCTATTTTGGCTATAAACTTCACAAATGTCTCAGTGTTTATTAATTATTACTTTGCCTGAAAAGTATTTAATGACCATTAATGTCTTACCTTTGACAATTGTACCATGGTTACACAAGGTGTTATCATTAGAAGAAGTTTATGCCATAAGGGAACTTAGTATTATCTTTGGAAATTCTCTGCAAACTAAAATTACTCTAACTCTAAAAAGTTAAAAAATTATAATATCTATGAATATAATAAAGTAAAATATCTAGTTCTAATCTTATCTTCTAGTGTTGTTGTTATTAAGTGCTATCAAGTTGATTCAGACCCATAGTGAGTTTGTACAGGGTTTCCAAAGAGCAGCTGGTCAGCTTGAAACACTGACCTTGAAGTTCAAATGACTTCTGTAGCTGTACATAATTTTCCTATAAAGTGCAAAAGTAGGAAAAATTATTTATTGAACACCTATTATGTGTTGTTCTAGGCAATTGGATTAAATAAATAAAACAGACAAAATTCCTATCACCATGGCATGTATAATAATGTAGTATGCTGTTGTTGTTAAGTTCCATAGAGTCAGTTCTGACTCATAGTGGCTCTGTATAGGGTTTCTGACGAGCAACTGTTTGGTTTGAACCACCAGCATTGTGGTTTGAAATCCAGTGCTTATCCTACAATGTAGTATAGGGACTTATGATAAAGATAGCATAAAGAATGAGGGAGTGAATGAATGAATGAGTGAATGAAGTTAGAAGGTGGTAAGTACTAGAAGGTGAAAAAATTCCATAGGCAAGAGTGAGATCAAGGATGTCAGTTAAGGGAAGAGCAGGCTGTAGGTTACAACTTTATATAGGTTATTGTTGTTTAGTACTGTCCAGTGGATTCTGACTTATGACAACTTTGTGTAGGATTTTTGAGAAGTAGTTGGTTGGCTTAAACCATGGACCTTATGATTAGCTGACCAGTGCTTATCCTAAAGTACCACTCTAGGTCTCCATTTACTTCAGCTTATAGTAAATACATTTGACTCACATAAAAAGGAAGAGAAATAAAATTTATGAAACATCTTCCATGTGTCAGAATTTTATGATAATTATTTTACTTATTCTTCAGAGAAACACATAAAGTAGGAATGTTGTTGTTAAGTGCTACTGAGTCAGTTCCAGTTTATAGTGACCCTGTATAGGGTTTCTGAGGCATGATTGGTGAGCTTGAGCCTCTGACATTGCAGTTCAAACCAACCTTGCAGTCCAGCACATTAACCCACAGTGCCATACCAGGACTCTAACAGTAGAAATAGTCACTCTCAATTTGCAGATGAAGAAATTGAAGCTCAGAGAGACTAAGTAGCTTACTGGTGGCCACTCAGCTAATTAATAATAGAGCCTTGGTTCTAGCATTCATGTAATAGTGTTGAACTAAAGATTTGTCCATATCCTCCTCTCTGCTGAGCCAATATCTCTGCATCACCAATATCAGGTATGGTGACATTCTTTCTTGTTTTTTAATCTCTAAGATATTGCTGTTGATTATGGAATATTGAAGAACATAAGCATGGGTTTTTATTTTCAAATACACATTGAATCTGTGGTGTGTATATGTGTAAATGTGACATTTTATTCACCAATTGCTAATTCATGGTAGAGAAGTAGAATCTATTTTATTGATAATTATGCTGGAAATTTGTACTCAGATTGTCATGTGAGTTAAGACTGTAGATTTATAGACTGATAATTTCAGTATTCACAAGTTTTTATAGATGCTAAAATTCATTGTTGTTGTTATGTGCTGTTGCATCGTCTTCCACTCATAGTGACCCTGTTTAGGGTTTCCGAGGAAAGTCTGGTGAGTTTGAACTGCTGAACTTGTGATTCAAATAACTTTGTAGTTCACTTATTATCTTACAGTACCACACAGGGACTCCATGCTAAAATCACTAGTGTGTAACTCAGTCTTTAACTCACACTGCAGCATCAGGTAGAATCATGAGTTATTGCTATTTCTTTTATTTTTTAAAAATAAAAACCTTTTATTGTGAATTGAGTGAAGATTTACAGAGCAGATTATCAGTTTTACATTCACTAAATCATATACTTTGCTTCATTACAAAGATTGCAATCCCTTCCATGTACCATCATTTGACAGTATTTACTGACTCAGTGGCATTTAACAATAACAACCTCTATTCACTTTTACTATTGTACTCCTCCCTTCATCTTTCCTCTGCCAACACTCTTCTTGTTGTATATTGCCTGACCTGTCACTCACGTTAACATTTTTCTGCCTTCTAGCACATGAATAATTTTCTCTCCCACTTCCCCACCAATCCATCACTGACTGTTACTTTTATCAAGAAAACCTTTTCTTAAAAATTTATGGCATTGGTCTCATACAATTTTTGTCCTTTTGTGATTGTTGATTATGTTCTCCAGGTTCATCCATGTTTGAGGGGTTTTGTAGATTCATAGTTTTTCTTCAATGGTGCACAGTATTACATTTTGTGTATGTAACAAAATTTAACCATTCTTCTGTTGATGGGTATTTAGGTTGTCACTATCTTTTTTATGTGACTCTTTAGGCAGTATATTGAAGTATCCTGTTTTCTTCTCCATTCTGCTCTCTCGGTCTTTTGACTTACATTTAATCCACTTACTTCCAGTATAATTATCTATAGGTATGAATTGATTGTTGTCATTTTGCTCTGTGTTTTTTTTTAGTGCTGCTGATTTCCTTATTCTACATCATCTTCTGCACTGAATTAATTTTGTTTATGGGTTTTCTTTTCACTTTCATTTCTGTTGTGTTAATGTTTGCTAAATCAATTTTCCTCTTTTTCTTTTGGCATGAGGTACATTCATTTTCTTGGTTACCTATAATTTATTACTATTTTCCTTGTCTAAAACAGTCTGTTTTATTTTGAGATCTATTTGACATCCCTGCCATATGAGATACTGCTATTTCTTAATTCAAGTATCTTTCTACCTTTAAAGAAGAAATAATTTAGACTTTGTTATCTAAAGGAAAAGTATTTCCCAAGCCACAATAAAGCCCAGGAGCTCTGGAAATGAGAAAAACCTCTTAGGTTAAATTTTATATGCAAATACTATTGGCATGAAACGTTTAGTCTTTCATGGAAAGAATCCATAGAACTTAATATGACATTCCTTTTACTCAAATTGAACATTTTAATTACTGAAGTAAAAAAAAAAAACAAAAAACCCCACCAGAGTTGATATTTTGTCATTAAGGATGTGGAACAAATAAAGTCTCATAATTTAAAATGAAAGTAATAATAGCAGCAATGAATTCAATATATAAAAATGGTATCATTTAATCTGTAATAAAATAGGAGGAATATAAGTTAACAATATTGTTCTTTGGATATGATCAGGAAGAAAATCTCTCAGAGAAGACTAGATATAAATTTATTGCTGAAGCTCAGAAGGGACAGAGATTGAACTATACAAGATTACTTATTTAAGTTGTTGTTGTCAGGTTCCACTGAGTCGGAACTGACTCATAGTGACCCCATGCACAGTAGAATGAAACAATGTCGAATCCTGGGCCAACCTCACTACTGCTACCACACTTGACACCATCAATGATGCCACCTGGCTGATCCATCTCATTGGGGGTCTTCCTCTTTTTCTCTGACCCTCTATCTTACCCAGCATGACAGTCTTCTCCAGTGACTGTTCCCTCCTGACAATATGTCCAAAGTATGAGAGACGAAGCTTAACTATCCTGGCCTCCAAGGTGCACTCTGGCTGCACTTCTTCCTAAACAGATCTATTGGTTCTTTTGACAGTCCATGGCACTTTTAGTATTCTCCTCCAACACCACAACTCAAAGGCATCAATTCTAGTATGATCTTCCTTATTCACTGTCCAGCTTCTGCATCCATATGAGGTTATTGAAAATACCATGGTCAGGCGCACCTTAGTCCTCAAGCAGACATCTTATTTAAGTACTGATTTTAAAAAATCAAGAAACTGCCAATGCTGTAAGATCTTTATATAAGCAGTTCATCTAGTAAAGTTGTGCATACAGTCACAAAAGATTGCTGTTGTAAATACCTAGAATAGATATGACTCAGCATTTTTTATGACACTGCTCAAACATTTTTGGTTTGATAAAGTAGAAGATTCTGTTGTCTTTCTCTTGCACATTGAGACCTCCTTGTGCAAAATGCCAGTTAGCAGCATGATTATATAGAGGGATATAGTGAGCTGGTTGTAGAGATAACACTTTTTACAAGGCTAAAACTTTCATAAGATATCCTTGTCATTCTGTGACCGTTTTGTTTTTCTTTATTTCTCATGAAAACATATGAGTAATTTAGCTCAGGACAATGTAGTGAATGAAACAAAAACAATCCTAAGCTGAAAAATTATTAATCAAACATTGAAGTTCATTTCAGCATCTCCTTCTATCTTTCTGAGCATCTGGAAGGTGTACCCTTACTTCTCTAGCACTTCGGCAGAACTGTCTCTGGTCTCCTATTTTAGGCAAGAACCTTAGTTTTGATGAAGTAGCATTATAAAACAGTTGATACAAAGTTTAGACTATTTTAGCATTTCTAGGTAGGATTTACCAAATGTGATGAGTCAGCTGGTCTTCAGCTGGGCTGCTGCTGGTTTAGCATTATTTAGAAATATTTTTAGCCATTTGTCATCTGTTATTGATAATGTGAGCTGAGGTAGCTTGCAGAAATTCACATAGGAACATGGGCTCTGCTTAGAACCTAGATTCTGAACATATGCTGACAAGTACAGTACAACTACAAATTCCCAGTAAGGTTAATTGTTTTTCTTTCCATAGCTCAGTAAGAGTGGATATTGGTAAGGAAATTATAGGTATTTTAAAATTATACAATTATATTTTTTTACTGGTGAAAACAATGTAAATTGAGATTGCAAGATTAGACTGAAATTCTGCTCTATAAGTTACCTATCTCTCTAAAGACTTCTGAAATTCTTTATATATTTGGAATCAAGTCCATCACTTCAAAAGGTGATTATTGTTGACTGCTTTAATACAAATTTTACTTTTGCAAAACAATCTGCCCTTGGGTATTTAAAAATAGATAATTACTATTGTAACTAATGAGATTGACTTTCTCCTATTATTCCTTTTGGGGAAAAAAATGTAGTTAAAGACTATTTTAAATAGGAAAAACTTAATTTCCTAAATAATATTCATAAATAAAACAGTTTCTGTTGGGTAATAACCATATACACTCCCTTTTTTTCATATATTACAACAAAATTTTATAGTTTGGTGAACTTTCTCAGTGATTGTCTACTATCTTCCTTGTTGTTGTTGTTGTTGTTAAGTGCTGTTGAGTATGTTCCGACTCATAGCGACCCTATATAGGGTTTCCAAGGAGTGGCTGGTGAGTTTGAACCATCAACCTTGTGGTTCAAACTGACTTTTCAGTCCAGTACATTAACCTGCAGCACCAGTGAAACACAGATCATACAGTCACAGACTTATAGAGAAAATTTGTCTACAGATTTAGAATATGATGAAGTTGAATATAGTCATTCTTTCTCCATTTTAAGAGTTTAATTATATTCTTTGTTTTCATAAAGTCTCAGTATCTTCAGATTGTTGTTGTTGTTGTTGTTAGTGCTGTTGAGTCAGTTCTGACCCATGCAACTCTATATAGGGTTTCTGGGGAGTGGACGGTGAACTTGAACTTCTAACCTTGTGATTCAAACCAACTTTGCAATCTAGCACATTAACCCACAGTGCCATACAAGGACTCCATCTTAGGAGAAAGTGCACCATAAGTTTTATGGAAGACAGTCTAATTCTGAAAAGAACTAGAGCTTGTTGTTATATAGACCTGGGTTTAAATCCTTTTTCTGATTTTTTCCCCAATAGCTTTGCAAACATTTTTTCACCTCTGAAATTTCCATTTATTCCCAATTAAAACTATGTTAGTATTATATACTGTGAGCAAGAACTGGTTTAATATATGTGTAGTACTTAATACTGTGCTTTGTAGATGATGTTAACTGGATAAAGAGGTTGTATAAATTGAAAGCCAACACAGCTAGTGCTAGGTAAGTAATCACGGGCATGTCAGTTCATTTTTCTGAGCCTTGCTTTGCTAGTTCATTATTTTTATGATAATATAGCTGGTGTGGAGCTTTGTCCAGAATATATGACTATTATTGTTAAGTGCCATCGAGTCAAAACTGACTCATAGCAACCTTGTATAGGGTTTCTGAAGAGTGACTGGTAGGTTTGAAACACTGACCTTGAGTTTATCAGTCCAATGCTTATCTTATAGTGCTTTACTAACTAAAGAATATATGACTAATATATGCCAAAACTACCACCCATCTGTTAGTTTGTCTGCCTTCATTGTGCTATGGTGCTAGAAGCTATTCTATAAATATTTCAAATATGATCAAGATTAGCAATGATGGACAGATTTCAGTAGTGCTTTCAGACTAAGACAGACTAGGAAGAAAGACATGATAATGTGCTTCTCTAAATTAGCCAATGAATATCTTATGGATTATATCAGAACATTGACTGATTAATTTACTTAAGACATGTCATCAAGAAGAATCAACTGTTGGAGGAAGACATCAAGCTTTGTGAAATTGAGGGCCTGTGTGACACTGTAGGTTAATGCGCCAGACTGCAAAGCCATTTGAACTGCAAGGTCAGCAGTTCAAGCTTACCAGCTGCTCCTCAGAAACCCTATACAGGGTCGCTATGGGTCAGAACCGACTCGACGGCACTTCACAACAACAACAACAACAAAGGTGTGAGAGATCATCGATCAGTGAGATGGATTGGTTCATACATGATGGACATTGTGATGATAGCACAGGACTGGACAACATTTTGTTCTGTTGTGCATAATGTCACTGTGATAGTATTGGCAGTGGTTATAATAATGATGATAGTCATTTGCCTTCTCTGACATGTTCATTGTCTTAGACCCTTAACTGAGGAACAACTAAAAATGTGGTGATAATCACCCAGTCGTTTCTACCTCAGGTGTGGTCTTGGTTCTCAGGCATGTGTTCAGGGAAAGTACTCCTATTTGTCCTCTCATTAATCCAGGTGGCCTATCTGTTTCCTAAAGTGTGGGAGCATCATGTTTTGGCAGCAGCCACTGTAATTTCACATTGTGTTGTTTGAACAGAAATTGTTTTTTTAGACACACATTAACCATATGGGAATGATTCTGATCATGGTGTTTGACAGTCATCTTTATATTGCTGTTGGTATCTTTTTTGTTTTTTCCTCCTAGTTCTAAAAAAAATTCAAGGGTAGAAGATTCTATCTACATTGTACTAGCATATTTTCTTTGCTTTCCCCTGACCTCTTCAATCACTACTAGCTCCTTATTTGTATGTGTAGACAAATCACTGAAATGTGCAACAGAATTGATGATGATGATGAGTGTATTTCGTAATTTTTGCATCTTAAGGGAAACATATTATTAACTTTCCATTAATGTAACTGATTAAAAATAAAAGCAAGTGCAAAAAATGGGCTAAAAATATGAGTCAAAGGAAAAAAGTTTCAAAGTTTAAAGAATTATTATAAATATAAAGATGGGGATTGATATGAGTGTTTTTATGGGTTTGGGGGATAAGTCAGACTAAAAATGTATTGGCTTTTAATAAAGAACACAAGACTATTGCATATTTTGACAGATTGCAAAGATGTATCTCTTTACATATCTCTTTTATTAGATCAGCGGAAATTTTGATAAAATTTTGGAAAGAAAAGGAGAAAAAGTTTCTTGATGATTGGCAATTTATAAATAACTTTTAGCAGCATACTAAATTTGGTGGACTATGTTACCCAAATTACATATTTGCAGCAAATGAACTAGATTCTTAGGAAGCATATCTGAAAGACAGAATTATGAAATATGTTTATATGCAACAGCTTGTCTGTAATGCAAACTTTTCATTCTAACAGCAAACGTGGGACAGTGGCAGGATTTAATGCACTGTTTTGTGATAGAACAGGAATGAATCTATAGTATTATTATACTTATATGAAGTACTATACAGAAACATGCAAAAACTAATTTACAGATCTGTGGTTGGCTGGAGCAGGGGCACGGTGGGGGTGAGAGTAACTGAAAAGGAACAGGGAATTTTTTCTGGAGGATAGATATCTTCTAAATCTTGATTGGGATGTTGGTTACTTGAATCCATACATTTGTCAAAACTTACTGAGCTGTATACCCTTAAAATATTGTATTACATGTTAATTAAACTTTAATAAGTTTCACTAAAAAATTGAGTTTGTACCAAGACACAGAAAAGAACATGATTCCATGAAAATAAAATAGTTAATCAGTCCTTGATTAAAACTATCTGACTTTAAAACATTTGTGATTATTCATTGCAATTATATTCTTTAAATTGAATACAATTTTTCAGTATCTAGATTTCTAAGGATTTCTCCACAGGCTTTTAACATATATTGGCACCATAAAGGGGATATTAAAAAAAAAAAAAAAATCCAGTCACACTATTAAATTAATTAATTAGTCTTAATTAATCTTTTACTTTTCTCAGTAAAATGTGTATCTTTGTACAAAATGATAGATTTGTGAATGTTATAAATCTTTTTTTTTTTTTCCCTAGCAGGCTTCCTTTCTTTCCTTAGGCTGAAGTCTTTTGCATAGAAATAGGGTACACTGGTAGTTCAATGTTATACTTCTCACCATTCATATAGGAGACTTTCATTCAATTCTTGGCCAATGCACCTTAAGCTTGGTCACCACTCATCTGTCATCTGAGGTGCATGTGTTAGTATGATGCTGAGTAGGTTTCAGTTGAACTTTCTGACTAAGACAGACTAAAAAGAAAGGCCTGGTGATATCAACCAGTTAAAATCCCATGGATCCAATGATTCCATATTATGAAGGGAATGGTACAGGAGCAAGCAATGTTGTGCATGGACTTACTGAGTTAGAGCCACTGACAGCCAGCAACAACAGCACAGAAGAAGGTTAAAGCAAGCAAAACTCATCAATCTTGAGGCACATTTAGATGACAGAAGTCTCCACTAGAAAGGTATTGCTATTGGACTATGTCACTTTCCTCACATTTAAGTGGGAGAGGTGGTACAGACAGGGATCCACTTCTGTGCTAAGCAAAAGTCTACCAGGAGTGAAGAGGAAAAATAGAGTAATCTGATACAATTTGATGAACTTGACCTACACCTATGGATGCAGTAGCTCAAAAGAGGGAACAAATCTTTACAGTGAGGATCATTCCTACCCCCTCAATACACAGGGTAGACAGCGATGGGCAACTTGGACATTGGCTACCCAAAATGGGGTGGGGGGGGGAGGTACAAAGGCAAGAAATGACTGGCTTACAAGCTTTCAAGGGGAAGCCTAAATCCAGAGGGCATGGAGGAAGGTAGAATCTCCACTGAGTAGTATCCAATATGTCTGGGCAGAGCTGATGAAAGGAGATGGGGATAGGTCTTTTGTGGTACAATAGTGAATAATTGTTATCAGGACTGACTGTGAGGGTTGAAAATATAAAGGTAGACATTGTGTAGCAAAAGGAGGGGAGTGATTGACTTTGCAGTCCAGGAGCAGAGGTCCCTGGGACCATCAGGGAGAAGAGCGGAGTGCAGGACCTTACCCAGAAAAGCAGTGACGCTGGTGATGGAAGCAGAGACAATGATGAGGAGAAATGGAGTGGCTGGGGACTCTAGACCCAGAGAGGGAGAGGGGCTATATGCTGATGACCAGAAGCAGGCTTGCAGGGTATATTATACACTTCGGTTGGTTGAAGATGCATGGAGGGATTGTAACAATGGCAATGAAATGATATATGATAGAATGAATGTAAGGCCAATGTTCTCCCAAGTAAACTATCACATAATTCACAATAAAACATTTTAAAAAAAGTCTTTATATAAAAGTTTAGCATATATCCATTACCTTCAACAGCTTATTTTATTTTCTATTTGAAACACTGAAAGAATATGGTAGCAAGTTATACTCCTCATCTTTCTGAATTTCTTTATGAGTTACAACTTTATGAGACATATAGTGTAGTTTACAATTCTAACTAACTGACAGTAAAACAGGAACTTTCTTTAAAAGCATTTGTTATCAAGATGAATTGTTTAGTTACAAAAAGGTTACAGTGTGTTCTTCAGTGATCATGAAATTCTACCTAGGATGCAAATTAAAATTTATCCAAGCTAGAGAAAAACTCTCCACATTAATTTAATGTAGCTATAATATTCAATATGATTTGAGCATGTAATTTGTTTCATTTGTCCTGCTTCAGGTACTGTCAACTTAATGACCCATTTATGCAATTGTATAATAATAATAAAAATGCCTAACAACTTTAAAACTCAGTATGTTCCAAAATGTTTTCATGGAAATCTAAAATACCTAAGGTGATTTTAGGTAAAAAGAAAACAAAAGATTTTATGTCAAATAAATTTAGAAACACTTTATATAGTTTCATTACACTTGTTTAGCAAATGGAAGTCTCAGGGAGTTATTGCAGTGAAAAAACATGATGAATTTTATTTAACACAGCATCTTTCAATTTTTCTTGATTGTTTTTAATGACACATTTGACATGTAAAGATATGCTGATCTTGAAAAAAAAAAATTTTTTTTTTCTCAAAGTAACCCGAAAGATACTTAAAACCTGTTGCTGTTGAGTTGATTCTAACTCATAATGACCCTATAGGACAAAGTAGAATTGCCCTTCAGTATCTCTAATGCTGTAATCTTTACAAAAGCAGACTTCCACATCTTTCTCCTTTAGAATTGTTGGTGGGTTTGAACTGACTACATTTCAGTTTGTAGCTGAGTGCTTTAACCACTGCACCACAAGGTTTCCTTGTGAAGTAATCTATTGTTAAGTCAAGTCAGTTCTGACACATAGCAACACTGTATAGAATTTCTAGGCAGCAGCTGGTAAGCTTGAACCACTGATCTTGCAGTTCAAAACAACTTTGTAATCCAGCACATTAACCCACAGTGCCACACCAGTTGTTGTTGTTGTTCTTTAATTTTGTCAGGTCAATTCTAACCCATAGCGAACCTGTATAGAGTTTCCGAGGTGCAGCTGGTGAGCTTGAAGTACCAACCTTGCAGTTCAAACAACTTTGCAGTCTGGCACATTAATCCACAATGCCACACCAGGATTCCGAGTAGCTCCTTGGAACTATTGGGTCGCTATGGGTGGAAACTAACTGGATGACACTTAACAACAACAACTTCTGTAATAAACCTCAGAGTTGTGAGTATTATCTATGAGTTCTATGTGGTCATTGTAAAGGAATAGTGAATGTGAAGTAGAGTGCTGTAAGAGGCATGGTTGGTGTCAGTATTGGGTAAAGAAGGTTTTAGGATGGTGGCACCTAATTCACCTTATAGGAATTGGTCTTGAGCTTATTTTGAGTTTGATTTTCCTTCCCTTTTGCTAAGCCATAGGAATTCAGACATGGCTTCCCTGCCATTTTTGTAAAGTGACCTTAAAAAGTTCATAGAAAAATGTAATTTAAAGATAAAGGAATTTTTCCATGAACTTTTAAAAGATCCCTCATGCATGTCAACAACTTCAGTCACCAGCTAACATATTGTAAATACTCAATATATGCTAATTATTGTCTTTATTATTCTCTCATAATTTCCAGCATTTTCTCCAACTGAAGACCTGGCTTCAAACTGACTGTTGAACAGGTTTTGAGGAATATAAAGGCATGTAAGAGTTAAATAAAATGAGGTTTAATGCTCTTTATAATTTTGAAAGTTGTGATGTTGACAGCTCAAAAATACAAAGTCAAATATTGTAATGAAATGTGCAAAGACCTGGAATTACAAAACAAAAAGGGAGAACATTCTCAGTATTTCTCAAGCTGAGAAAATTGAAGAAGAAATTCAAGACTTAGTTTGCAATATTGAAGGACTGTATGGGCAAAATATTGAATGATGCTGGAAACATCAAAAGGAGATAGAAGGAATACACAGTTACTATACCAAAAAGAAATGGTCACCAGTGAAGCCATCTGGGCCTAGACCTTTTTGGGTTGGGAGTCTTTTGAGATGATGATGTGGAGAGATGGAGCAGCTGGGTACTTTAGACACAGAGAGGGAGAGAGGCTGTGTGCTGATGACCGGGGGGCAGGCTTGTAGTGTATACCCTTTGGTTGGTTGATAATGCTTGGAGGGGATTGTAACCATGGCAATGAAATGATATATGATAGGATGAATGTAAAACTAATGTTCTCCCATGTAAACTATCACATAATTCACAATAAAACATTTAAAAAAAAAGGTCTATGTTCATCCATTTCAAGAGGTAGCATGTGATCAAGAACCAATGGCACTGAAGGAAGAATCTAAGCTTCACTGAAGGCATTGGTGAAAAACGAAGCTCCAGGAATTGACAGAATACAAATTGAAAATAACCTTTTAATTGTGAATGGAGTGAAAGTTTATAGACACGATCATTGATTTACATTCAACAAACCATACACTTTGTTTCTTCTCAATTATTGCAATCCCCTTAGTATAACAACATGCTTCTTCCCTGTGTTTCTATTTTGATCCACCTTCCCCTTCTCAATTTTGTCCTTAGGTTAATGTTGCCCTTCTAATTCTTAATGATTGACCATACCATGGTAATCATATCTTATTAATGTTTTTGTGTGCCTAACCCAAGTCATGGTATTTTCAATAACCCCATATGCATGTGAATGCTGGAGAGTGAATAAGGAAGACTGTAAAAGAATTGATGCTTTTGATTTATAGTGTTGGAGTAGAATATTGAAAGTGCCATGGGCTACCGAAAGAACAAATAGATCCATTTTGGAAGAAGTGCAGCCAAAGTGCTCCTTGGAGGCCAGGATGGGCAAACTTCGTCTCTCATACTTCGGACATATTGTCAGGAGGGACCAGTTGCTGGAAAAGGATATCATGTTTGATAAGGTAGAGGGTCAGAAAAAAGAGGAAGACCTGCATCTGTAGAAGGAATGATAGAGATGCTCAATCCAACGAGATGGATTAGCCAAGTGGTGACATCAGTAGACTCAAGCGTGGCAACAGTAGTGAGGATGGCCCAGGATCAGGCAGTGTTTCAGTCTGCTGTGCATAGGGTAGCTATAAGTCGGTGCCGATTC